>NC_141330.1:12420000-12452500 GCF_037954235.1 Aulostomus chinensis | reverse complement strand
TCTGTTGTTGAACATGGCGCTGCACTACATGCAAATGTTTTATCGTTCATAGCATGCTGTAGGAAACTGTTGAATCAATTTTAATTTGCAAGATGGCAGGCCAGCTGAAAAAATTTCACCACAGTACCAAACTATTAAGCTGTGATAAAATCAATGGAGGCAGCTCCAATCAGGCCTGATAGTGCGTGGACCACCAGCCAAACAACCCTCAAACCTCAGAGCAAATGTCCAAATTGATATTGTTTTGCTTTTGTTTTCTTACTGCAGACTAGATGCTAATTTTAACCAATACAGGATGTACAGCTAGTTTTGTGGGTGGTTTTAAAACCTCCTTTAGTACATCATCAAATGATTTTATACCAATAAGTACAATATCGTGTTAAATTCACAGTGATGGATGTTTGGAAATGAACTCTGGTTAGTTGTGACTATTTTCATCATTACATATTCACTAACAGTTGATTTTTGAGTACCTCAAGGACACGTCAAAAAGTGCTTACTTGTGTACCATGGTTCAAGATGTAATTACTGCAGCGTTTGCAGCAGTTGATTTGATTAAATTCAGAGCACAAACTGTCTTCATTATATTCACACTCAGTTCATCATGACAGCTTAAACACTACAGGGAGACAAATTGTTGTTTAGATGACAAGGCTTACAGTAAATGAAGTCAAATCCATCTGGATAGTGCAGGGTTGTTGGATGCACAGGTACCTTACACCCACCCACCTCTGAATTAATCACTAGCTGGTAGCTGTATTTCATTCTTGTGCGTGAGAGAGGGAGACTAACAGTCTGCTGACAAACTTACATCGTCCAGACAATTTATCCAACTGTATCATTTCACAAGAGCACGCACACACGCATGCCCGCACGCGCGCACGCAGGCACACACACGCACACACACACACATCATCTTACACTTGTCATCGATGTGCATTCATTTATGTACATCCCCAAGACCTTTGCCCAAAACAGAAATTCCTAAACTTCACCCCAAATGCCCAAATTTTAACTCCCAGCCAGCCATTTAACATAGTGGGGTCCAGGATTTTGGTCCAACAAAATACATCAGGCAGACCCCGCAAGTACAGTGAGCTTTCCGTTTTCAGACCTCACAAACATAGTTTGGTCAGAAACCCATCTTTAAATTATTTATTTCAGCAGCAGCAATTACAGTTACAGCTTCCAACCTCATCACTCCCTGCATGTGTTACATCAGGATACTGGGGAGTGATGAGCAAATATTTTAAATCCCCCATCAAAGCCTGCAAAATAATGAGCAGTGAAGCAGGGCAGTATTGACCAGCAGGAGGATGGATTGGATAACTAAATTGGATGACATGGAGGAAAGCACGTGCGTGTACCTGTGCAGCTTGGACTGAATATTTGAACTAGCTTGCGGGCATCACTCCATCTTAAGGAGGCCGCACACACACACACATAAACACACACACACACACACACACACACACACACACACACACACACACACACACACACACAAACATGTATTAAATCATACTAACAGTTTTCAGTCAATGGAAAGTTTGGTCATGTGTTGATCGGCAGCATCATATTATTCACAAACCAAGGCCATAAAATCTAACATGAAGATACAAACATAACGCAAAAATAAAAGCCAAGACAGCAACTTCTAGAAACACAGACTTAGCCGGCTGCCCAGTTCAACCACAAAAGCTGTTCCAAATGCTGAGCATGGCTCCACTGGGGCCCATGAATAATGCTAAAGGGTGATTAGTTATTTTCAGAAGCAATAATTAACAGCCATGGTGTCAAGAAGAGCTACAAGTAACATTTTGTACGACAACTATTTAACGGCATTAAATCAGCTTGAAGTGCTTAAGTTATGCTACTTGGACATAGTTATTTATATTAGAAAATACATCAGGGAGAGGAATTATGCAATGGAGGTAACAGGAGCTTTAAAAGGGTATTTGGCTTTTTAAGCATACGTGGAAAGCGGTGTCTTGAGCTCACAAAGATGTTTCTCACCACTTGATTACTTCTTTATTACTCCAGAATATAGAAAGAGCCAGCCAAGTGTATATTTAGAAACAACAGGCAGAGAAACAACAAAACTGTATAAACATTGCAACTGTGAATGAGTGTGAAAGAATTGGTTCAACTGAATGCACCAGCTATGCCGGTTCGGTGCTACTGTGAACGAGCGCCCAACCAGAAAGGTTGTTTTTATCTCAAATCAAAGTGTCGGTGGGTTACCGAGCACACAGCTGAATAAATGAGATGTGGGTTGGAGCATACAATGCACTTGAGTGTTTGTAAAGGGATTTGCTTTGAAAGTTTTCTGTTGTTTGTTTCTGATGGTGCAGTGTTAGCTTCATGCTAAATATATGTGGCCGGCTCTTCCTTCATTCTGGGGTCACAAAGAAGCAACACAGCAGTGAGAAAATATCTTTCTGAGCTCAAGACACATATTTATAAGCACTTGAAAGATGAAGTATCTCTTTCACAGCATTTATAACTAGAGAGCACTCAAAATGTGTACATATTCTTAAGCTGTTTACTTACTCTCTTAGAACTAGCTGAACACAGTTTATAGTAAGATGGTGAGAAACATTCATATTAAATACACTGCTGCTTGTCTGACTTTACGTCTTTTCTGCATGACACCACACATTGATCAACGACAAACAACTGGAGTGCTGGTGCTGAAATCCCACATGATCATAAATCTTTCACTTTTATGGGTTCTCTCTTCTCCCTCCAAGTCAGCATATCACTAGAACAACGCACACTTGCTGTAAACATGTTAGTGTGTCTGTAGGAGAATGAGGATGTGAGGATAATTTAATTATGGAGAAGATAGAGAGGGTTACTGAGGTTAATATCCTGCATGCACTCTGCTCCTCTCCGGACGCACTAATTGCTTTAAGCACATTAGGAACTTTATTGACTGCAATGGCCTTTTAAGACATTACATTCTGCTGCTTAGTGTCAGAGAGGAGTTGGCCAGCTCTGCTTACTGTCTCCCTATATCTCCTTCTCCTACTCCCTCATTTTGACCTCTGTCACTCTCTTCTCTGCATATGTCTCCCTGCCTGTATCTGCTTAATTGAAGTCTCTGTAAATATGATGAGATTTGTACAGTGTCTCATCCGTAGAGGCGCGCTTGATGAGGTTTGATTGGCAGGTGATTAACTCCTCTTAACCCACAGAATCATTTGTCCTCAGCGGAACAGTTGCACTAATGACACCATAAAAGGCCTCTTGATGTGTCAAATTCTGGAGCGGAGCTCTGGAGAGAAAGAGAGAGAGAGCTTCCAGCAACTCCTTCGAAAAAGTGCAGCCCCCTCACTTTTCTTTCACTCCGCCGAGATCAATCCTCTCAACACCCCCTCAGTAGATCTCTCCGTTTTCACTCAACTAGACCTCTTAATGAGGATGGAGGTGAATGGTAGGAGTTATTAAAAAGTCCTCACCTTCCTCCTGGGACTGCTAAAGAGGAATTATATGCAACTAAGTGCACTTACAGCCACAGTTAGAGTTATTTCACATTTTGGTTGCCATAAATCCACATCCTCTGCTGTGATGACAGGAGTGGAAAATTATTTTTGGCCCAGAAAGAATTTGGTGTTCTTTTCTTTTTATAAAGGATTTGCTGGAGGATTTTCATTAAGGGCTTTAGGTGAGGAATGAAAAAAAAATGAAAATTACTGATCGTGAGGAAGGAGAGACAGAGAGAAAATGACGGGGAGGAGAGAAGACGATAAGGAGCGACATCGCAGCTGACAGGGAGGGGAGCCAAGCAATAAGTACAGCAGATATAGCCAATGTGCAGAGATAAATGATGTAATATCTGCATGGATCAATGTCTGTGCTGTCCCTCTAAAAAGGAATCTCCCCATAAATCATATCATCATTCCTCTTACATGCGCACAGATACACACACATTCACTCTATGGATGTACACACTCCAGTTATCTCAATTAGCATGAATTAAGATTTATGGCTGTAAAGTCTCAGTGTCTTGAGACCACTATGTAAAATGTCTTCTTCCAGCTGCCCAGCAGTCTCATCACCATGCAGATGGTAGGAGGAGGCAGAGGGGAATCCATTTACTAAGATAGCACTATCCAGCTAATGAGAAAGCAAGTGGCTTGACTTTTCACATGCAGCCCATCAAGTCTACTCTTATTATGAAACCAGGATGTCATTAGTCCCACTTAGTGTGACTAATATTTCCATCACATTCTGTTTGGTGTCCTTGCTAACAGTCCCACCTAGTGGCAGATCTGGATACTAGTGTGTGTGTGTGTGTGTGTGTGTGTGTGTGTGTGTGTGTGTGTGTGTGTGTGGTGTTAGAGATTTAAATGACTGTAGCCTCTTCTCACAGACACAAAACAGACTCATTAAGGACAGCATGTGCAATTTTCTCAAACAGCTTAAAAGATTTTTTTTTAAAGAAATAATTGAAAAACTGATAAAAATTGAGGTGATGTGTGGAGGGAGGGGCATGATTGAAAGTATTTATTATCGACACATCCATGGTCTTACTTAGTATCTCAGAAATTTTATTCAATAATTTTGACATTTGCCCCAAAAATGTGTATACATAATAGATGATATTTTTCGATCATTTGGTGCCATCAGAATACCCTAATGCCATATTGAAACACAAAAGTTTGACAAAATTTTAAACAATTAATTTAATCATGATAACTTTTGAAGCTTTTGAGGGGAAAAAGCAATAACATTTTGATTTGAGAAAATGAAATCTTGAAATGTTTCCGCTTGAGAAATGACACAAGTGATCAGCAAAAATTCCCTCTCAAATAATGGATTGACTGACCAAGTAATCATTTTGGCAGCATTTTAAAAGATATGCAGTTGTGGATTTTAAAACAAAATATCTACATTTTCAAATTTTGAGATGCATGTGGATCTTAATTTGGAAGAAGTAACTAAAAGTGTCAAATAACTAAGGCAAGGCAAGGCAAATTTATTTGTATAGCGCATTTCATACACAGGGCAATTCAATGTGCTTTACATGAATAGATTAAAATACAGGAAGGCAAAAGAAAGACATTCGCGTAAAATCAAATGAAATGAAGAGAAAAGGAAAGAGAGCAAGTCAGTGCAGACTATGAATAGGCACCTGAGAAGAGGAAAGTTTTCAACCTGGTTTTGAAGATATCCCCGCTTGGTGAACGTTTTACCTCCATTGGTAGCTTGTTCCACTGATGTGCAGCGTAGTAACTAAATGCAGCTTCTCCGTGTTTATTTGTCACTCTGCTAAGCACCAGCTGTCCTGAGTTCACAGATCTAAGATTTCTACAAGGTTTATATGCTCTAAACATGTCTTGTAGGTAATCGGGAGCTAACCCCTGTAGTGATTTGTATACTAACAGTAATGCTTTGAAGTCTATTCTCTGGCTCACTGGAAGCCGGTGTAAAGTCTTCAAAACTGGCGTGATGTGTTCTGTTCTTTTGGTACGAGTTAGAACCCTAGCAGCAGCATTTTGGATCAATTGTAGCTGCTTAATGCTCTTTTTAGGAAGGCCTGTTAGCAGACCATTACAATAGTCCAATCTGCTGGATATAAACGCATGGATGGGCATCTCTTGGTGTTTTTGGGTGATAAAACATTTAATTCTATTACGTTTTTGAGGTGATAAAAAGCAGTTTTGGTGACTGCTTTGATGTGGCTGTCAAAGGTCAGATCTGAGTCTATTACAACACCAAGGTTACGGACTTGGTTTGTTGTATTCAGAGCCCGTGTCTCAAGATACCCTGTGATGGTGGTCCTTTTTTCTTTATTTCCAAAAAGAATAATCTCTGTTTTATCCTGGTTAAGTTGAAGGAAATTGTGGCTCATCCAATTTTTGATTTGCTCCAAACACTTATATAGTGACTCAGCTGAACTTAATTCCCCTGGCGACACAGATACATAAAGCTGTGTGTCGTCAGCATAGCTGTGGTAGTCAATATTGAACTGCTTTATAATCTGACTCAAAGGCAACATGTACAAATTGAACAGAAGGGGGCCTCATATGGACCCCTGGGGGACGCCACTCGTCATTGCCAGTTCTTCAGATTCATAGATGCCAATTGTAACAAGATACATCCTGTCTTCTGAGTAAGATCTGAACCACTTGAGGACCGTTCCTGAGAGTCCAACCCAGTTTTCTAACCTGTGCAGCAGGATTCCATGATCAACAGTAGTGTCAAACGCAGCACTAAGATCTAATAAAACCAGGCACAAAAAATAAAATATTCCCTCTTATTCGTAAATGTAGACAGTCGCTGTTACGGCAGAGAAAAACTTGCTTAAATTAACTCAAGAATTTGGGTGAGTGTTCTGGTAATGTTACGTCATTTTGAGATGAGAAAAACATCATCAAAAAATGTAAAAAAAAAAAAAAAAATCATCTGCTTAGTCACTGCTAGCTGCAGTTTGTTTCTGACTTCCTCTATCCGTTCATGCATGTTTTATCTGATTCTTTAGAATTTCCTCCGGTCGTTCAGAAGTGACAACTTTTGTTTGTTTGTTTTTTTTAAGTTGCTTAGTGACTTAACTTTTTTAAATGCAAGCTGGTATTCAGTTTAAAATGATGACAGGCAGCATGTAGCAAGTGGAAAAGACATTTATTGACCTCATTTTATGAAGGCCCAACAGTGTGAATAACTCCCATTTACAATGGGAGTTTTGCCGATAAAGCTTCTACATTCTTTTGTTCTAAGTTGAGCATTTTCATCAGAGAAGTTTTTGCTGCCGTCATTGTAAATACCAATCGATTTCAGGCTGTGGAGGAATAAATCAGCCATTTGAAGGGCACTTTTCTAAAGTAGGCTTTGTCTGTAAAGCCTGAATAAAAAAAAAAATTTGAGTGGCAATTCTAAAGCAGAGAAGTTGGGGTTTTATGTTTTGATGATAAATATCTCAGTTCCAAAAAACTGAGCGCAGGGTGCAGCTTACCTTGAGACAAAACAAACAGGAGAAGCCTCTTCTGTGGTATGATGTGTGTGTCTGTGTGTCAAATTGTATGTCAATCATGTTTTCACGCAGGATAGAGGTTAAAGGAAGTCGCCTATTTACTCACTGCACGGGGGGAAGCCTGTACACCACAAGTCAGAAAAAAAACGTGAAAGACAGAAGTGGAAAGTACCCTGTAAAAGTTTTTCATGGAGGCACTGACATTATGAGCATTAGTGAGAGCAGTCACGTACAACACACCCTCATTGAGTGGTTATTGTCCTCGTTCAGTGGCACATTATCACAGCGCTGCCTCATGACAGGGTTGATTGTGAGAAAAACTTCTGTCCCTGCCACAGTTGGGGCGAGGAGAAAAAAAAAAACATTCCCACCAACTACTACTAAGATACAGAAACCTCAGAGCCATATAAGGGCATACGTCTCACAGAGATGATGTCACCGATTACTGAGAGGGCTCCCCTTTCATTTGTAGGAATGTGAAGACAGGAGTGGGTGTGTTCTCTTTTGCCGTAAAGACAGACAGATAGTTGGACGTGTGGCTTGCAAGAGCGAGGCAGGCGCATTGTTGGGTTAAATGACGTGAAACACAGGATTGAGGAAGGCGCGTGTTGTGCAATGAATGTTAAACCAAGAAGACTGTGAAAGGGGAACTTTGCACAGCTGTTCGAAGTTCAAGGGAGGAGTGAGATAAGAATTGAAGGCCTGAAACAAAAGAATTAGCAGATGTTTCAGAGCATCAGCATGAGATAAACTGCAACAAGGAGAGAAATTGAAAGCAGCAAATAGAGAAACTGCTTTCCTGTAGAAGTTTTATCTTCCTGTGTCAGCACCATGGGGAAGTCAGGTAAGTGGAAACTGTGTCATTCAACTTTTATCAGAGTTAATTTACTGCATAAAAGTGCAGATTGAATCACTGATATCTTTTCCAGAGAGATTTCAGTTTGTTCTTATTCAATGCTGGCAGTTAGGCAGCATTTGTGTTGTTGTGTTGGGCTATTTGAATGTGCCTATTGTGTTTGAGTACTGGAGAGATTGTGGGATTTAAGAAAAGGCCAGTGAGTGATAGGCACCAGGCAGATGGGGGATGACGTTTTCTACCCTGAATCCACCATCTGTTGCAGACTTGGTAATCACTGTCTGAGGTCAGCCTGTAGGTCAGCCTGAAGGTTAGACTGTAGGTGGTGAGGCTCAGGTTTTGGCCCAACTTTATAGTCTGAAAACATGTATAAAACATCGTCTTGTTTCTCTCTGTCTCTCTGTCTCTGTCTCTCTCTCTCTCTCTCTCTCTCTCTCTCTCTCTCTGTCTCTCTCTCTCTCTCTCTCTCTCTCTCTCCCTCCCCTCTATATCTCTAAGCCTCCAAGCAGTTTGCTGAAGAGGTGCTGCAGTGCCATAATGAGTACAGGAGGAAACACCAAGCTCCTCCACTGAAGCTGAGCAGCAAGCTGAGCAGAGAGGCTGCCCGGTGGGTTGAGACAGACAAATTATAAACCAAATTAGCATGGATTACACACAACCACACTTGTCAAATCGCTCAGGATAACAGTTTTAGCTCAGCCTGTCAAACTGAAAACACATAACATCGCGTAGTGTCAGTTGGGTCCTTGTCTTTAATTACAGGCTATGTTGCTAATTTGCTGCTACTACTATAAAGTTCATTCAAATGAGGCCTGAATGATTTCCAGACTTATCACATCACCATTACCAAAAAAAAAACAAAGAGATTTTAATCGGTACTGTAGGAAAACTGCTTTGTCTGATCGACTTTTAATACTTTTAATCCCTCTGAGTAACATTTAATTGTACTCCAGCTATGGAGATACAGTTAATGCACAATTTAGGTCCGTGTTGGAAAAAACAGCTTAATTCCTAACATGTATTTCTACATACATTTGATTAATTCAAAATGAAACGCCTTATTAAGCAAGTCAAATTATAATCCGGCTGGCTGTCTTTTAATGCTAACTGTAGCAAGTTTTTGCTATGAGAGCAAGTGTCCCTCCCTTATGTCAATAAAGTCATAAAAACGTATTAATGATATCATGCAGCGCTACGTGTTTCATACCTTCCCATGTTCATGTGTCCTTAACTCTTTTACAACGGTAATCACGCAGATTAACATGCAGTTCTAAACAAATGTGTACTTTTGATAAGAGGGAACTCCCAGCTGCTGCCAAGAGAACTATGCCAGGCTACTAATGGTTGGTTGTCCCTAATGGTATGCGTGGGTGACATTTTTAAAGATATTAATAAAAAAATAGTATATATATTTATATATTCTTCAGTCATATGTTTGGTCTGTTCAAGGGAGCAGCAAACAAACGGCTATAAAACATTTGCTAACAAAGGCTAACATGTAGCTAACTGAGGCTAATACACTGACAAAAGTTGCTAACTGATGATGGTAATACTACTGACGTGTCCGATTCTGTTTAGACACAAAAACTTAGGTTGGTGTAATTAAATGATCTTGGTTTAGGCCAGATCATGTTTGGATCAAAGTTAGCATTAGCCTGATCAGTCAGACTCATGAAACTCATGAAGTTCTCATGAGGTTTTTGTGCATGAAGTTTTTCCGACATACTTAGGACTTTTATTCGTCCCTCAGTTCATCTTACAAACAAAAACACAAAGTCTATTGTATCTTTAAAACCCAATTAAGGGCTTTAGGGTGTAGGAACAAATTTGTGTGTAAGAACATTTCATGAATATGTAGTTAAACTGAGATGACAAGACCTCTGCTTGATCTTGAGCACATAGTACTGTATATTGCTACATGGTCATTCCATCTACACAATCATGTGATTAGCTGCATGTGTTGCCTATCCCAAATGTAGCCCTGTGTTGATGTTGTTGTATGATGACAATGAAACTTCTTATCTCTTATCTCTTCTCCAGTCTGCAACTCCATGAATTTGAATGAAGCCTGATTAGCATTCATGGAATGGGGGAGGGGGACATCCCTGAGTCAAACGGCAGACACATGAGTGTCAAAATAGTGTTTTAAAAGAAATAACTGGAGGTTAAATGCTGAAAAGCATCCTGCAATGAGTAAGAATTCATAGAAAATGCGGTCAGTCCATCCCATCTTCCATCCTAGCCAGTATCTTTGTATACATTATGGACATGAACACTGGGGTTTTGATGGCCAGCTTTACAACATCCAACAGTTCAGTGGAGATATACAGTAGGAGACCCAAATGGCCTTTTAATTTCAATGCAAATATTAAATGTACTTATTTAGAGGAAGTGGTTAATCTGCTTACAGCAGATTTGCACCAGTCCAAACCTCTGAAGTAACTTTTTTTAAAGCAGTTTATCTTTGGAGCTGCGAAGGACAGCCCAGTGCAGAAAGAATCTCAAAAATTAAGCCCTCTGGGAAGGCTACATCTGAAGTACTAATGAGCTGGGGAAAGAAAAAGAAAAAAACAGCATTCGCAGAGGCAATCTCTCTAGTACAGGACTGAGAGTTGCAGCAGGGATTCAAAATTAAGAAGATCATTTCAGTGGTGATTTCCTCTTTTCTTTGTATCACTCCACAGTTACGCAGAGAGTCTGGCCAGTACACGCATCCTGAAACACAGTGTGGAGTCCAGTAGAGGGAGCTGTGGAGAGAACCTAGCATGGGCCTCCTATGACCAATCAGGTACGTGTGTGTGTGTGTGTGTGTGTGTGTGTGTGTGTGTGTGTGTGATGCATAAATGAATACGCTTTTCTCACACAGTTACAATAAAAAAAAATTGTGGTCTTCCTTTAATATGAAACCTGAGTTCATAGAAAGAATTGTTTTAAATCTGTAAAGTAGATTCCTCATTCAGACTATCTCAGCCTTCACATGAACAACTGGGATCCATTTCCCCCCCAAAATTCCCATTCCGTTTGAGAGCTCAGGCACCGTGACTCACTGCAGAACTATGTCAGTCCAGGACACTGTGAGTCATGAGACATCTGTGCCGCATAGGGTGACATAAAGTGCAGCAGTGTAAATAAAATGTACCCCTTTTGGATTAGTGGTTCTGTTGTGTAGAGTTCTTGTCCTTTTGAACTGATTTGTATGGCTTCTGTCCTGTGCATGAGCAGGAAAAGACGTGGCCGACCGCTGGTATGATGAAGTGAAACAGTACAACTTCAAACGACCTGGATTCTCGTCTGGCACTGGTGAGATAACTCATCCCAGTATTCAGCCCTGAGCTCAGTCTCACTTACTTCCTCTCACATTTCAATTTTTAGCTAAACACATTAGGCAGGAGGACAGAAACCAGGAAGAAAAAATCATTCGAAATTTCCAGTATTCATAAAGTGCATCACGATATGGCTTTTATACTCAGTGTTAAATTACTTAGAAAGGATTAACCAAGACGTTGTTGAGCAGAAAATCTATTTGATTCAACTTTCCAATCATGTTTTTAATACTTCATTAACTATTTAGAGCTTTTGCGGCTCTTTTACATTTAGATGAGCATTTTAAGCCTTTGCCACAGTCTGAGTTTTGTTTAACCCCGGTGCTACAGGGAGGTTGCATAACACGCGCTCTATGGGCAGAGCGCAAAGAGCAAAAATAATAATAAGTCATAATAAAACAATTGTCTAAAGGAATTAGGAAAAAGAACCTATGTGCAGTCTGACAGCTACCTCTGGTTCGCCAACTACTTAACTTGAAGGGAGAAAAATCATTTAGTAATGCAGCTTTTCTTGAAATGTTATTAGACCAAATTTATCATTTTGCAGGAGTTGTATGATGCCAAAAGAGCATTTATCTACTGTTATTACTGCCGCTACAGATGTTGTAAACGTGTCATCAGTTGTTTGTTATAGCTGAAGTGTAACTGTCAAACGATGGAAACGCAAGTCTTGCACCATAGGCCATTTAGTCATAGCAGGGTAAACACGCAGTTGATCAAATTTACTATTGCCTTGTTCTATTTAGCATCACAAAGCTTTGCAGTGAGCCAGTAACAGAACCCTGGCCTTGCTAAATGGAACAGAGCCATTATTAATGTTTTATTACACCTTTGTTTACTTTGCAATGACATGATCAAAATGGCTGCCGTGGCTTTGATTTCTTGGTCTTCTGTGGCAGTAAACATGATACAGAGAAATATGTTTAAATCATTGTTACAGACACTCTTAAACTGGGCCTGCTCTTTCTCTTGAAATGTCTCATTTCTGTGTATGACTTTTACTCAAATGCCCTGAGTACTAATACGATCAACATATGTAACACTAAATGTTACTGTGACACCTTTGTGCACTTCATATCACGAAATCTTCCTGTCTTGTCTTATTTCTTATCATTTTTCCATGTTTTCATCACCGTCTTTCCGTTTCTTGCCTTGTTTTGCGTCATTTTCTGTTTGTTCTTTGTCAGTTTCTTTGTCTCAGCCTCACATTAACTGCAGCAGCATGTGGTTGTCTGACTCAGTGACCAGCCATGGAGGAACCTCTGTGTTGTTTCCAGACTCCCCTGATTCCTCCTGATTGCTTTCTCACAGCCATCCAGACTCAACACAAGAAACAGAAGGCTGAACTCACACCTAATAACATGTTCGGTTAAAAAAAAAATTAAAATAAAAAGAGGAAAGGAGCACTTGGAGAAAGAAGAAGCTTGTGACTGATGGAGGAAATAGGATTCCCGTTTTTCTAAATATTTACAGGAACTTCAGCATTGTCTGCACTTAACTTCAACTATATCCTAACAGTGTCACTCTATGCCCGCACACACTCGCACACACACACACACACACACACACACACTTTTCTGCCTTCTTTCATTTCTTTCTGTTTATCTTTCACCCACCACCTGCAGGCCATTTCACAGCCATGGTATGGAAGAGCAGTAAGAAGCTGGGTGTTGGTAAGGCCACCGCGTCTGACGGCTCTTCCTTCGTGGTGGCCAGATACTTTCCAGCTGGGAATATCACGAACCAGGGACACTTTGAAAACAACGTCCTCCCAGCTATAACGATCTCACCCACCTCCTGAAGACTTGACTCAACCTCAAAGGCATTTATTCAGTTTTCCCGGAGACGTTTAAGGCCCACGTTGCTGTGGAGAACACTCAGGGGAGCGCCACTTCTTTTTGCCTATGATGGAACATCTATCCTGCATGGATTCTATATACTGAACAGGGATCAGTGTCCCGTGTGTTCAGAGTGACTGAGTCATCACTATTTGCAAACAAAACATTTGGATGGGATTGTCTTGCTTATGTCATTTCATTACCTGTGACACAGTAATTAATTTATTTATCATTGTAATGTCATATTTTCACACTCTTCAAATACATCGGCGCAGAACCGTTCAGTCCCATTTGTGTGTTGTGTGCTTAACAAGTTTTGTACAATAAAAGTAAAAGATGCAAAAATGCTTGGGAATCTCTCCAGGAACTCTAGAGTCATCAGTAACATTTCAATTTTTTATTTTTTTTTTAATTTCCATGATGAATCGCACTTTGATATTTTTCCACATAATGTGAAATTTGTATTTTATCATCTATTGATATAGTTTCTTTGTCAGTTTGTTATTTATTTAGGCGCATTTCCAAACACTGTATTTATTATTAGGAGGATATTCAAGGTCTTTTTGCATAAATATTCAAAGGTTAAAAACAGATTAAGCTGAACCAAGTACTTCTGTCATATCTGCAGACTGCTTTCTACAAAACTGAAGCAATTATATGTCATTTTAATTGCACAACACAGTCTGCTTGTAATGCTTTTTAAAGAAATCAAAACCTTTGCTGGAATAATTATTTTTGCTCTGCTTATCTCAGTCCAGTTTTGGCGTCCGCTACACGCGAGCAGCATGCAAATAAACCCTCCCACATGACAAGGCCAAGAAATCCCACATACAAACATAACACTGAGTCAAAGATGAGTGAAAGACAATCACTTTTTCATATATGCAAAATTTTAAAGCATCTAAATGCATCTAAAAATGACCAGGTTTTTGTCAAAAATGTTGACGATAAGTTGTAATTTAAGGATTTTTTTTCCCATGTTTGAATCTATAAAAGCCTGTGTGACTGACGGGTGCAGCATAAAGAAAGAAAGATTCCAGTGACCTAAATAAGAAAGAACTTTTGAAAGATTCACAAACTGAATTTGTTGAAAAATATATCACTTAATATCTGCACTTTCTTTTTATCCTGGCATAAAACATCTAATGATGAAGCTCATGTCGTAACAGACTTTATTTAGCAGATTTTGGGGGATGCAACAATACAGTAGCAGCGATACAGAGGAGTCAGTGGCGTTTAGGCTTGATAGGCTGGAGGAGGAGGAGGAGGGGGGTTCAGGACTGAAAAGGTCTTCACCATTCACATGGTCAGCTCCTGTTAAAAAACAAAGAGTGCGAGAACGTCAGTAAAGGGTGTTACATTGAAATACGAGCGGTGACTAATAACCAAACCCAAAACGAATGCGCCAATTAGCTTCTCAAATAAATATGGTTGTTCTTAAACGGTTCTTGAGCACCAAGTATACATCCGGGTAAACAAAATACACCAGAATTTGTTTGAGTCATTTCATGAATGTGATACTCTACCCAAAAAGTGTATTTTTCCTTTCCAAGCACAAAGTAACAGGATTCTTGAACTCAGCAAGGTATTTTTTCCCCCTTGCATCATTTCTTTTTTTTCGGGGGGGGGGGGGGGTGGTATATTCAGCTACTGCTACTGGCAAAAGTGAAACTGTCAAAACATGGTACTTTACAAATGTTGTTCATCGTCCCATAAACCCTGGACTCCTCTTTCCAACCATACGCTCAGTAAGCCACAAACGCTTTGATTTGAGCTGATAACCAACAAACTCTCATGTTTTTGCTCTGCACCACTGTGAACGAGTGGGAATGAGCTCAAGCAAGCTGGTTCCAGTTGGTTAGTTTGTTTTTAACTCAAATCAAAGCCTTTGTATATTTCTGAGCATATGGCTGTATAGAGAGGATGTGGATTATACCGGATGATGTACTTGAGAGTTTGTAAACAGTCATTTGTGAACGTCTTTGCTATTGTGAATAGTTGTATTGTTCGTAACAGCTTTATACATATGTGGGTGGCTCTTTCCAGATTTACAAAGTTAAGTGACACAAGATGGGGGGAAAAAAAAAACCCTTTGTGAGTTCAAGACACCTATTTTTGAGTACTTGGAAGGCCGAATCTATCCATCAAGCTACGATTACTGTCTACAGTACACCACTGAGTACACCTCAACAGGTTCGGCAGTCAGCCACATGAAAAAGATGCTTACACACAAAAAAAAAACACCAAAAAAACCCAGCTAATTTTATTTTTTTAAATGAGTGTTAGCACATTTTTTGAAGAATTGTATATTTTTTCAATGTGTGTAAAACATCGATAAGAAATACTGGTTTGCTGTTTAAGATCATATAAAGAGATGCAGAAACACCTGTGAAATAGTCAGGACCATGTTTGCATACACGGACAGCCTTCTGGCGTTGGAGCGCCAACAGTTAGCTCAGTTCAGGCTCTTACTGCCATCTGGTGGACATTGACTTACCCACACTGATGTCCTTCAGAACTCTAGAGGTTACGCGGTTACTGGGGAGAAATTCTACTTGTCATTTGCCCTCTCCCAGCTCACTTGCTATGACTCATTATTTTGTTCACCATCGGCCCTCCCTCTACCCTTTGCTCCTTCCTTCTCCTCTTTCCCCCTCCCTCCTCCTCACCATGATAGCATTCACAATGTCATTCTTGTTGTGTTTCAGCGCACGGACAGCCTTGGCTCGTGACACGTTGGCCTGAGCCATCACCAACTCAATGTCCCTCTGCTCAAGACCCCCCTCATCCATCTGATGAATAGAAAGAGAAAGGGACAGACATATGAGAGAGAGAGAGAGAGAGAGAGAGAGAGAGTCAAGAATACTGTGCTGACATCAGTGCAATAGCTGGTGTTTGAAAGCAGTGAGTACCTCTTCCTCCTCCTCCTCACTCTCCTCCTTGATAGTGAGGCTGGGTGGGACAGGAGGGGCCAGGGGAGAGGAGGTCACAGGCACCTTGAATTTCTCTGCAGCTGCTTTGTGAGCTTGTTGAGATAGGTCCTCGATCTGGAGAGGAGAGGAGAGGAGTAAGTACGGCAATGTTTAAAACAAAGCTTAAATAATTGAGAAAATTAAAAAAGGCCTACTTTTGCCTCTCCAAACACAATATAAATGTCTGATGCAGGACTTTTAAATACGTCTGGTCTACTGATGACAAACAGGATACTCTTGGACTTCCTGATGGTGATTCTGGTCACACCATGGACAGGCTTCAGACCCAGTTTAGACATGGCCTACATACACATATAGCAGCAGATAAAAAAAGACACAGATTAGCAGAGATAAAATACTGGTGTCATAATCAACATCATGAAAAGAAGCATTACTTCCATAATCAGTTTTATAGCCCGTCACTGACCTTGCGGGCCTTTTTCTCACTGCGGCTCTGTTTGGGTCTGTTCAGCCCTTCATCTGCAGAGGATATAGACTGAAGGAGAGACCAAATATTAATTCATTTATATTTTCTCATGGTAAATATGAAATCTGATATCAGTGGAACATTAGGAGCCCATGTGCTGTACTGTAGAGTATTTGTGTTGGCCAAATCAAAAATTAGCATCACCATGGGTTCCCTTGGCCAAAAGCCAATGGGCGTTTTACACTGGGATTATTGACAAAAATAATGCCTTTGGCAAACAAAAGCTAATGAACCACTCACCTTTTGTGAAGCAAAATAATCGTCACGAACAAACATCACTTTTATGATATTTGACGCGTGAATGCAATCAAACCTAACATTATGCTATAAACAAACCACCACAAACAAATTACTCCGCTGTCAACACAACTAGCTTCCATGTTTTCAGTATGATGATGTTTAATGTCAGTGACAACCTCTGTAGTTTGGTTTAGCTTCTCGTTAGCATTAACCGCCATTTTAAAGACACATGAACGCTTCACAAGCTCTGTAGTTAATTACGCATTTCATCACATAGAGCAAAATGGTACACCTTCTTAAGCTTGTGTTAACCGCTGACTTTATTCAGGCGTTTAACCGAAAACACATTCAAAACTCCACTTAACTTTGAGACAAGGTAACCAGATGTTCAACCATGCAAACCTATTTTTTGGGGTTACAGCCCTTCCACACTGCTTTAGCACCTGTCTGGAGCACAGTTCACTCTGTCAGGCCCTTCATGCCCACTGTCCTCAGGGCATCACAGCAAAGTCACCCTGTAATATGTTGCATTTGCTTTATCAATTTTAAAATGAGTATTTTTTTTAATGAGAGCTGTTTTACGAATATTTAATGCTACTGCAGCCAAAAAGCTTTTTTTGTGACAACACAAAGGTGTTGTTTATATTTTACTTAAACCTCTCTGTCAGCGATTTGTTGTTTTTATCTGCAGCCGGCACAATAGGTTGCAAATAAATTACCCTTATTTGGGGAAATTAAGTTTTCTGAATGTTAGTTTTTAGTTTCCCATTCTGTAAATCTCTAATTGAGAAGGGACCGTGGACTGTGTAATTGTTGAATACTGTGATTTATAACTCCGTAGGAAACTTTAAAATGTCACACATAATATATTCTGAAAAACAGTTATCATCTCTTGTCATGTCATCTTTTTTACAAAAGATATTTCAAAAAGCTCAGCGGGAACTGAAAAAGGAAGAGGAAGCGACTCACCTGTGGCTCTGACCGTCTGAGTGGCTCGGGCTCCTCCAGCTCAGGCACTGATCCCTCACTCTCAGACTCATTACAGGAGGCCACTATGGAACCTATTCAGTGAGAACACATTCAACATGTAATGAGAGCACTTGTGAGTCTCATCTTTGTCATGCTAATCATGCAACCCTGAAGAAAATCAAAAACGTGATCAAATAAAAACAGGAAAATTTAATTTTATTAGATAGTTAAATGATTTTCATCATCAAATTTACTGTGTCACTGCAGCAATAGGGACCTTACTGTCCATCATTCAACTTTACAGTGAGGAGAATCCATACATCCCAGAAAAAGGCAAATGCTTTCTTCATATCATCGTCATCAGTTTTCAGGTCAAAAATGTACATGCAACAAAGAGGAGGACTCATTTTTGCTTTTACTCTTTAAGAAACAGAAAGAGAAATACAGATCGTAATGAATGAAAGAAGTCTAGGGGATTCCCGTGCACCATAGAAGGTCAGAAACAACTCACAGCTGTTTTTGAAAGATAGGTCAGTCTCTTCAGAAATTTTGTGGCTGTGGTTCATTGGACAGCTCGAGTGTCTATCGCTTAGTTGTTTGGAAGAGAAAGGCTGGATTTCCAGCTGATTAGATGGACCAGGGTTTCGCATGGATTCACTTCTGCTTCCTGCAACTCCTTCGGATTGAGATCTATGACCACGTGGAGGAAGTCCACCATCATCCTCACTGTCCGTTTCCTCCTCAGCCAAACTTGAACCTACAGAGCATGAATCGGATGATCATATTTGGGAACTGTCATAAACAAACTATGCTTCATTATTTCTGCTTAAACCAAATATTCCACTCATTTCTTCTTTCTTTTAATCACAATTGGAACTTGAAGCACCTATTAACTATCAGAACTGATTGTAAGAGAAAAGATAAAACAACAGTCCTACAGTAGACTGTGATATCAGTCAAACAAGCTGTAATTTTTGTACTCACCATTACCCCTGTCCTGTGTGCTCCATGAGTGACCTTCCTTGATTTGTTTGTGAGGCTGGCTGTCACTATTTGCCTGAGGCTGTGAGAGGGATGGAGTTTGGGGGAGAGCTATGGAGTCTGAATCCTGAACCCCGGACATACATGAAGACGACTCCTGGGTAGGCTGGGACAGGCTATGGGGCATCAAGGGCAAAGAGACACTTGTGGCAGATGCAGCAGGTGTAGGAAGGGTAGTGGTGACATCTTTGAGGTTGCTGCTTGGGAGAAATTGGGAACGAGGGGCCTGTTGATTTGTAAGGGAGGTAGAACAAAGGGTAGAGGTGGTGTGGCACAGCGTTGACTGTTGTTGGGCTGGGAGGACAGGTTGTGATTCCTGCACGGGTGTGGGAAGATCATCTGGTGGCTCTTTTGAAGCACACAGGAGAGGTGAGGAGGAGGAAATTGGAGAGGCTGAAGAAGAAATCGGGGTGAAAGAATATAATATGGTGTCTTGAGTAGGTGGGCTATGGTCAGTACTGATATTGTTGTCATTAATGTCCACTGTGATTCCTCTCTCATTTGACAGAGGCCTGTTATCAAGCACTGCTGGTCTGTTATCGAGCACTTTTTCCTGTTGCAGTTCTTGGTTCATTGCCAACACATTAAGGTTGTCTGGGGTACCCTCAGCAGAATTGCAGTATCCTTTGACTTCACTGATGTCCCCCTGCATCTGTTGACCAGAGTCATGTTTGTCTGTCCCAGATGTCATGCCCAGACAGTCTGATGATGAAGCTTGACAGTTTGCCCTTTGGCCTGTCTCAGTTGTACTCTTGTCTGCATCCCCCTTTGACCATCCAGCTGCTACAGAAGGTGTCTTTTGATCAACAGTGTCAGGGCTGGAGTCTGAATGACTTCCTGCCTTGGATGCCCTGTGTTGTTTCTGCTTCCCTCTTCTCCCCTTCTTAGTGGCATTTGGCTTATCTGTGCAAAGTTCTCCCTTTTTAGTGTGACGGGGAGACTGTTCTGAGGCATTCTGTGCAGGAGCAGCTTTTATTTCTTCCTTTTTGCTATCTTTCTCTGTATCTCTTGCTTTCTTTTTCTTTTCTGATTTGTCTTCATCATCCTCTTCCCCTGAGTTACAAACAACACGCTGCTGTCCTCTAAAGGCCTCTTTAGTCTTTGGTTCATCAACAAGTCTCTGAGTCACGGAACTGACATCACTGTTTCTTTGGCCGTCAGACTGAGTCTCCACCACCACCTCTGATTCTGACTGGGGACCAGCATTTTCAGCTTTGTCTTGACAACTTCCTCTTGGTCTGGATTCGTTAGATTTACATTTAGGAGTAAAGGAACCGAAGGATCCATGTAGGAGAGACAGTGCTGTATTGTTATCTGGGGTGATTGTCTGACTGGTTTGACATCTTGAAGTGGTTTTATCTGGTGAATATTGACACGTTAAATCTTTGTTTACACAAGTTTTAACGAATGGCACTGACAAGCTACAGAGATCTTCCTTTGAGGAGATTGTCTGGGTTGTGTCTGATGTTTTGTTTAGGAGACTGTCTTTTGATTCTCGCTCCTCATCTGGCACTGAGTCAGAAACCAGAGGTGGAATATCTTCAAGTGGAATATTAGACACGGACTCCCTGACACTAAAGCTCAGACACTGAGGTCTGACTTCCTCTGACAGGGCGTTCAGACTTCCACACATACCTACGTCCAATGAGTCAAAGGCAACATCAATGTTATTGTTAGAATTCATCCAAGTGTCTTGTACTTGTGTGTCTGTGTTATCACCATCATTGTCTGGATTTAGATTATTGACATCATCCTCTGGGAATCTGGAGCTTCCGTCCTCTCCTCCTCCTGCTTCCGAGATCTCCTCAATAGACTTCCAACAAGCCAAGTTGGACTCAGAGGTTCCCTTTCTTACCTGTTCTTCACCCCCCATTGGCTCTTGCTTTCCACACAGACTGTTGTTATCCTCCTCATCCAGAACAGAACCCAGGACATTGTCATAATCTTTGTACACTTCACTGCTCATATTGGGAGCTACAGGTGTCTGTGTGCTTTGTCCCTGTGTGTCACACATGAGTAGACTCTCTGCCTCTAACTCATATCTCTTCCCAAGAGACAGGGAAAGGGACTCTCCTGCCCCCCATACTCCAAACTCAGACCCTGATCCTAAACCTAACCCTCGCTCCTCACTACACCATGCACCAGCTCCAAGAGCAATTCCCCTGCTTGTGTCTGTTTCTGAGTTTTCCCTTTTAGGTGAGATGGCCAGAGGAGAGTGTGGGGATCCAACAGCTCCCAGCACCCTTTCACTTGTACTCAGGGTGTTTTCCCTTAAGTTCTCCTGTGCAGAGTCACCAGAAAAGTGTTCAGGGGTCAGAGTCAGGTTATCAGAAAGCCCTGAGATGACCTCTGGAGAGGCAGAAACAGGGATATTACTTGGATTTGGACTTGAGTCTTTAGGACAGGAGAGTAGAAGAACACCTTTATTCAAGTCATTGGTGGCAGTGGCCATACCAGTATTAAGAGAGGAACCAGAATCTGTGCCTCGACACTCAACTGGGACATTCCCATTCTTCTGGTCAAGCTCAGTGTCAGACTCCCTGGACCGACATATTGCTTTGGCGCCTCCAGGTCTGTCAGGTGTACTGGAGGAGGACTTTGATAATACAAGTTTACTTGCAGTTCCATGGCATGGTGGAGGATGACGAGTCTTAATGAGCAATTTGAAAGAATCTCTCTCTGGTTCAGCTGTGGGTTCCTCCTCAGAGAGGTCATCACTTTGTGTCAAATCAATATTTTTGAACTGGGTTGTTTCTAATTCCTCTACAAGAACTGGATGACTCAGGTCGATAGTTTCTTGTATGGATGTGTCAGAAGGAAGGGAGGGGTAGACCTCTGGAGCGACAGGGTCAGGTTGAGCAGGAGTAACAATGGGAGTGGCGCATGAGTTCAAATCAGGACCATTTTCAGGCTGCTCCAGAGAATCGGAAGAACCAGCAACATCTATCACTTCATTCCCATTCAGCTCACTGGAGGAGTGTGCTTCACAAGAGATTGCTAGTTTCTGGTCCTGAAGTGTTTCTGCTGAACTTGCTTGCACGTGTGAAGACTGGGCCTGACATATTTCACCAGTAGACTCCAGTTCAATGTCTGACTGGGGCTCAGGGGATTTAGGAGCAGTAAGAGGTTCTGATTTGTTGAGGTTTGAAGAAATGGCTCCAGAAAGGCATGTCATTTCAGGTTGCTCCTCTAATTTGTCTGTGCTAACTTGTGAGTGCAAGGTTTTGGTTTGACCTATTGCAATGGTAGATCCGTGCTCAGGTTCTGATTGGATTTCTGTGGGATTAAGTGCATCCATCGGCGCTGGTTCAAGTGATTGTGCGTGCCTCTCAGTGCTGTATAGGCGCTCATCTTCCTCCCCATTATATGAGGCAGAATCTAATGAGTCATCTGTATCATCTTGAAAACAGAAGAACTCATCCAACCCCTCATTTATTGATGTCTCTGAAAGTGAATGAAGGAAGGATGCTGAGCTGTCTTCATCTGTAGGGTCCTCCACTGCTTTGCTATCATACTCTTCCTCTTCATCCTCTTGCTCTTCTTCTTCAACCACCTTCACCTCTACCTTTGCTTCCTCACCTGCCTCATCCTGGTCACCACTGTCACCATTGTGGTCATGACCATCAGCAGTCCCATTATCATTTAATTCACCATCGTCGTCATCATCATCATCATCTTCATCATCATCTTCCTCATCATCGTCATCATAATCGTCATCCTCCTCCTCCTCATCATCATCATCATCCTCGACATCTGCCTCTTCTTCTCCTGCTGCATATGCATCAACATCCTTCTCTTCGTTTCTGTCGGTGACGATTTCATTCTCATCCTCTGTGGGGAAGAGGGTGATTTCCATTGAATCAGCTTTAAAAATAAGGCTGGTGTGGAGAGGAAAGGAGATAAGAGATGCAGGAATCATCCTTTCCTCAACTGGTATATCCTCAGCACAGGCTGCCTGAGACAGCATGAAAGAAGTGGGACCAAGCCTGTCAAAGGCTCCAGGGCAAAGGGCATCCAGCAGGATGACAGGCGAATCAGGGCTAAGGCTAGATGAGGCCATGGTCATATTCTCTGCATCGGGACTCAAGGCAGTAGATGCCAGGTCTGGATGATCATCCATCTGTCCATAATGTTCCCCTGACATACATGCCTCCATTTGCAGTTTTAGGCTTGCCTGCATGGATCTAGAGTACTCTCCCCTCCCTCCACTGGCCTCTTCCAGAGGGCAGAGAGAGCTTTCAGACTCGCCCCCATCCTCCTGAGAGTCACTGCTGTGGCTGCTACTGCTCCTACGAGAGGATGTATCTTCCGTCACCCAGCAAGGATGACAACTTTCTCTGGAAACCTCTTCCCTTTTTGGAGCCTCTTCCTCCTCAGGAATCGTTGTCCCTGTTATACCTATCCGTGGATCTGTGACATACTCCTCAGGATGGTATAAGCAGTAGTCACCAGCCCTCTCTTCCTCCCTTTCTGGACCTGTTCTGCCTTTTTCCTCCCCAACTTCATCCCCAATCTCGGATAAGGAGCCCACAAAGCAAGCTGGGGCTTCTTGCGCCTCTTCTGTTAGGAGCAGGTTGGGAGAAGTGGAAGGGGAGGTGGACGATGTGTAAGATGAGGCCCAGCTGCCTCCCTCTGCCGTGATATAAGAGCCAGAGGGAGAGGTAAGTGGCGAGCAGAGGTCGTCGCTGTCCGAGGGCAAGCCAGGGGAGAGTGGGGAGGCTGGAGAGCCAGGATATGAATTATGTTTAAGGTGCGAGGAGCGTGAAGCCATCTTAATTGGGGTGGAAGGGGCTGTATAGTACAAGTCTGGGTCGAGTGATGAGGGTACACCCACTCGTAGTGGGTCAACAGAACAAGCTGGCTCAGAAAAGGACAAAGCCACTGGACAAGCCTGTTCTGAGAAGGAGAGGGAAGGCACTTCATCTTGAGAGGGGGTTTGACCCTCCTCCAAGTTGTCTATCAAATTTTCATCAACTGTGATTGGCTCTTGAGGAGAGGAGGCAGGAGATATTGGATTGTTGATGGGGGGTGTGAGAGTGGTGGATGGCTGTACAGGGTCTTTTTCCTGATCCTCTTTCTTTTGAGGGAACTGGCCTTTGCTTTCTTCTTTGCTGGTTTCCAGCTGGGGCTCGTTTGCATGAGGATCTGGAAATCTTGGGATCACTGGCAAAGAGATGGCCAAACCGCCCGGCTCAGCTAAGGGTTTTCCTTTCTGGGTTTCTGTTGTCTTGAGAAGTGTCTCCTGACCCATCACCACCCTTGTGTCAATGGTCTGTGGCTCCTGATAGTCACTCTCCACCTCAAAACCCGTCAACACCTGGAAATTACATATACATTCATATTAAAGTTCACATAATCCACCATGTGTGTTAGCATCTGATGTGCTCTGACACATGTAACACACACCTTAATTCTCTCCATCTTAACAGGGACATGGCGGCCACAAGGTCCATGACCACCTAACTTTCCAGATAGTCGGGGTGTGTTGCTGTGACGGTGGTCAGAGCCTTCGGGTTGAGGTCTTGGAGTACCAGAGGAACTAGGTGTGGCATGAAATAGTCGGGGCCCAAAAGGAGATGTGCATGATGGGAGAAGCTTCTGAGGAGTACTTGGAGATGGGCTAGAACCACTGTCACTGGGAGAAGAGCCACTGTCACTAGGAGTGGAGTCTGTAGACGGATGTCTGGTCATGTCTGAAAAACACAGAATGCAACACAGAACAACATGTAAATATGGGGGCTTATATGGGAATATCTGCTTACTTATAGCTTACTAAAATAACTTCAGTGTACCGTGACTTTGAGCATGAAAACAAAAGTAACATCTATTTAGGTTAGTTTTTGTGTTTGATTTAGCTTTACTTTTCTTCTCCCACTCAAAAAATGTCACTGAGATGGTAGCTAGTAGATTAAAATAAATGTCACTTAGCACTGTCTGTTTCTCTGACACTGCAAATTGCTCTTTTTAGTCTAACCATTGTAAACTCAACAAACACTTTTGACTCAGTTTTGAATGCAGATAAACTTGTTTTTTTAACAGAGGGATAAAGTTGTTTTTTTTTCCTTCAGTGGTAAAAACAGAAAATAACCTTTCTATACTGATAAGAAAAGTGCTTTACCACCCCCAGTGTCTTGTTTTCTCGTCCAATATCAACATGCACAATCACACTATTAGCTGGAGGCAAAAGGAGCAGTTATTGAATTACGGTCGTCTCTGTCCTCTTGCCCTAGTCGACAAGCTATCATCTACACAAGTGTCATCGGGAGTGGGGGGAAATCACAGATATGAAATGACAGGGTGAATGAAAGAAATGGGGTCAGGGGTGGTGAAGAACCAGTTGTTTGTGAGAGTTGAATATCAAGCTATGTTCTTCATTCGTTTCAGTCATATAGTTCTACTGTGCAGCTATAGGGATTTTATGCTGAATTGATTACATGCAACTATACATTAGCTGAACTATCCCTTAAGGGTGTGAGATAAATCTCTCTCGTACAAAAAGGAGGAAACACAGCCTTCACTTTCTCTCTTAACTGGGGCGTTGCCATTGTGACCTCAATCCAGATGCTGATTGGCCATTATCACACACAAGTGGTTCAGCTCTGTGCCAGCTACAAAACACACTCATACTCACAGTTGCTCTGCCAGGAAATCAGATATCACTTGATTCTGTAGCCGCTCCCTTTCCTCTCTCCTTCAGAATGTCTCTTTAATACATGAATAACGGCTTCACTTGCAGTTGCGACTTGCTTCATGTTTGCCTCCATGTTTCTCTGCTAAAAGTATACCTCGTCTTGCATTTCTCTGCCACCCTATCTGTGGCAGCAGATGCAGGCATCAGCACTTAGCAGCCCTGCCTGATCACAGCCCCAATAATAAGCTCTGGGTATTTCTGTGAGCATGCTGAGTCATGCCTTAGAAACTCAAACTTGCCACTAAGGAGAGCGATGGACATTTAGCTATTATTTTTCACTACACATATGCTCAGTTCAGTCAAATATGGGTTAAATGGATCCTGATCATGTGATTGTTTTTTTCCCAGCAGGACAAACTAAAACGACATGGGCAGAAATGTGCACAGTAATGTCACATTTACATTTGAGTCATAGAACATTTGGACCAATGTATTATATCTGAGAGTATATATCACTCCATCAAATAATCTGGTACACGTGTACCTTTCTTCCCCTCCCTGGCCCAACCTGGAAGTCTCCTTCAGGGTAAGTGAGAGAAACAGTAAGATGAGCAGACTGGAGCTGCGTCACAGAGGCTGCGGTGCCGGCCTGTAGGCCCTAAGGGGAGCCAGTTACTGCTGTGATGGAGCCACGAAGAAAAGACACCCCACTAGTTTCCTATACTTCTCATCTGAGCCCTCTTTAACCATAACCACTTCTCAAACATCCTCTTATATTCATCGAGTACAGGTCAGAAGAAATATTAATTTTGAGCCAGGTCAGGGCAGTGGGGAAGTTATAACATCAAAATATCCAAATCGAGCTCAGAGCAGTTAGGAGACTTATGTGGATATCATACAAATGAAATTAAGTAGACATTGCTAAAAGAGCCCTGACCTCACAGACTCCTATTTCTCTGTCCTATTCATCGTTTTTTTCTCAGTTCCTCAGGAGCAAGCAATGAAAAACAGTTGCATCTCTAGTGTGTTTGTTTGCCCCTACAGAGGTCTGCCATGCTGCTGTGTCATGTTCCTGATGAAGCTGGGGGAAGGGAGGAGCCACATTACACTAGCCTGACAGCTCGCAAAGATGTGATGTGGCTGCGGATGAGGATGAGGCGGTGGGAGGAGGAATGGGGGTGAGGAGGCTCGGGTTAGGGCGGGGGGGGGGGGCTCTGATAGAGATGGAGGAAATATTTTGGAAGTCAGATGATACATTTAAATAAGATATTGTTTCATTAGGATTTAGATGACAGCTCTGGAAGGGAGTCGTTTGCAAGGAGTTGGAGGAGGAATAAAACATGCATTTGAATGACAGCTTTACTCCACATGTCAAAAATCAAACTGAAATGACTCAAGTCTGAACTGAATGTTCTCCTCTGGCTGTACAAGGCACTTAGCAGTCCACTTTCACTAGACTGGCACTCTATATGTCAGCTATGCTTCCTATCTTGCCAAGACTGTGTTCAATCCTTTCCACTTGTAATACACTTAACCTCTTCCTGACCATGCTCACATCTCTGGCCACATCTATCAGCTTAAACACCTCACTTTCCCCTCCCTAAGAGTAAGCCCTAGAGGTCCTACCTGGTCCAGGGAGCCCTGTCTCCTCAGCTGCCGTCTCTGGATGCTTGTCGGTGGGGACAGATCTGTGAGTGCTCTCCCCCGGCATGCTTGTAGCTGCCTCTCTTTGGCTCTGATGCAACAATAAACCATACAGCCAGAACAGACAAGGTGAACCAGGAGAGGGAGTGAGAGAGAGAGATAGAGAGAGAGATAGAGAGAGGGAGAGAGATGGAGGAAGAAGAGGGACCTGAATGCTCAGCGACCCAATACTCGGCTCTTCCCCTGCAGCACGTGTCTGTCTATGTGTGTGTGTTTGTGTATGAGTCGGAGAGATAAAGGGGAGAGATGGGAGTATTCACTGCTCTGTCTCTCTCTCTCTCCCTCCCTCTCTGTGTGGTGCAGCACAGTGATGCTGCTGTTGTGGGGGTGTGTTTTAGAGGCTCAGGATCCAGCTCATCTGAATATGTGCGTGTGTGTGTGTGTGTCTTTCTATATGTGTAGAATCTGCAGTATTCTCTCTTGATGCCCAACTCCTGCTACCCTCCCTCCCCTCCCCTTCTCTGCCCCTCCCACCCACCCAAGCTGTGACTGGATCTTGGGAGATGATGTCAGCAGATTTCCACTGCTCTCTCAGTGCTGCCCTCAACTATGAAGGAGAGGACCAGTACTGCAAAAACAAGACAATGATGGAGAAATCAAGCAAAGGAGATGAATTCAAGGAAAAGAAGACAATGTGGAGAAACTGAAACTGAAACACTCAGGATGCAGTACCTAAAAGCATGTTGTGCGTCCAACCACAATGCTGCTCTGATCCTGGAAACACTTCCCTGAGGGCGGTAGGAGCATCTGTTTTTGCTCTCCATCCCAGCCACCTCCCAGGTCCTCTTGCCTCTCTCTTTCTATACTTTTACAGATAGCAAGTGCAAGATTGATAGAAATAGAAAGATAGCGAGGAGGCGGCAGCACCGAGTCAAATGATGCGCAGAGGTTGTTTCTATGGCAACCAAAAACATCCCACAGTAGAGTAACAGCTCAGCAGAAGCCATCGCTAGATCTAATAGCCTGTTTTTGAAATCTAGACGGCCTCTGTAAATATAA
This sequence comes from Aulostomus chinensis, assembly GCF_037954235.1. Classification (NCBI taxonomy): domain Eukaryota; kingdom Metazoa; phylum Chordata; class Actinopteri; order Syngnathiformes; family Aulostomidae; genus Aulostomus; species Aulostomus chinensis. The sequence continues at coordinate 12,424,461 of NC_141330.1, read as the reverse complement.
CTTGTTAAATCAAGAAAATGTTCAGAATTGTTGTCTCAGTTTGAGTACAACTCCAGTATCAGCTGGAAAGGTGCCGAATAAATCAGTGAAGCTCCATTACCTGTGGCAAGCATCAGACGATTAGCACATCTTCTTCATCTGCACATACACGTTGCTAAAAGTGTGCCGTAATGACCAAAGACATCAATGCTGCGAGTGCTAGCTGGGCTGATTGTCAACATCCCCCCTCCCACATTTCCTTTATGATTTCTGGATAAATAAATCAGTCTGGTTTCTGTCATCACATTTGCATCCCTGGTTTTGCATCATCTCATTGCTCCTTCTCACTTGAGACGACCAGCCTTTGATGTCAGAGCGCTGCTGCTGCTGCGCATAATGTTGCATAAGAAGTTCTGGCAGCAGAACATTTGTATTATTTAATCCTGTCTATATACAGGATGCTGTTGTCATCCTAACAAGTATCCACGATGTTTGAAATATTTGACTTTCTATGGAAACCAACAGCTTTACTCATTAACAAACTTCATTTAGTGAGCATGACTCATCTGTCTTTTGTGTTGTACTCGTTGAATAAATCACCGGGGAACACAATGACAACGTGGTTTCTGCTCTGACATTTTCTAATAACGCTGATGCAAAGTCACACACCAGTCAGCCAGAGAAGTTTGCCACCGCTGTAGCTGTTGAATGTGAAATTAAGCATCATCTGCCTGAATTTCACACCGAACAATTTAATGCCTCATGGTGCAGGCAACAAAGTACAATCACACATTCTATTTCGATCTAATGGGGAAGTCATAATAACTTTTTAAAAAAACAAAAATGCGAATTGCAATAAAACAATTTTATTGCATCATGAGATAATTCCACACATATTCAGAGATAATCCGTTTATTTCCATCAACCAACATGCATGCCGGGGGGTGTATTCCAGAACGTATGGTCAGTAGTTATAGTTAGTTTCATCACCTCTGAGCAACTCGCATGTGTGCTTGACGCGATCATCAGGAATCATGTCAGGGTGAACATACTAAAGATTTTTCACACACCCCACTTTCTGGAATACCCCCCTGGACTACTCAAAGACTTGCTGTTTATTTTGGTCTCTCCCCGGCTCCAAAAACCTCCTGCTTGTCATCTCCATGGAAACAGGGAAAACCCCACATGTTGCCAAGGAAACCAAATTGAAATCTTTTATTTATTTATATTTTTCACCAACAAAGTGTGAGAGCTTTTCTGCAATGCTGTTCTGAGTGGAAACGTACATACAGTACATACACACACACACACATATATATGCACATATATATGTGTATATATATGTGTGTGTATATATATATGTGTATATATATATGTGTGTGTATATATGTGTATATATATGTGTATGTATATATATATATATATATATATATATATATATATACACACACACACACATACATATATATATATATACACATACATACATATCAATTTATATACATATATACACACACTTATATAAATAGTGATGTTCCTCAGAAATACAATACATATACGTGTTTGCGTGTGTGTGTGTGTGTGTGTGTGTGTGTGTGTGTGTGTGTGTGTGTGTGTGTGTGTGTATGCGTGTGTATTCTCTCTGGTTCTATTTAGTTGGGAAAGCTCCACTTTCGCTGAGCCTACAAATTTTACACCAGACTACCCACTTTACTTGGCCATGTCTTCAGCTATAGACTTCCCAATTTTTCCTTTCAGGTACGCCAGTGTCTGGCCTTCTGTCTTCAGCTCCAACCACTCATAATATGGAACCTAAAAACAAGAGAATGACAGAGAAACCAAACACAGTTGTATTCATGCTCGTACACAAACATGTCACCCTTATTTTCAGGAAGACACAATGCCTTCATTATAAAGGTCTTGCATCGCTGCAAACCTGAAAGAAAAATAATGCTACAGTTGGCAGGGGAGGCTGTCCTAGATGAGAGACAGAGAGGGCTTGGATTGGCCTAGATGAGGTAGAGCTGCGGCTGGTGGCTTACAGCTCTATTTTTACCACAGACTGCAGCGGGACCCACCTGACTTTCAGTACTGACAAAGTAAAAGGTACATTGTTTGTATGGCCTCAGATACTGCAACAGCAATGCAGCATCTCTGCCTCTTTGCACTTAAATATAAATACTGATTGCAACAATATTTCAGCTTTTATTGATGTGTAATAACAGTGATATTAACAAATATCTGCAGGGATTTAAAACACATTTTTGTATGTACAATGTATGTATTGAAATGACGTTTTTAAAAAATGTATGTTTTCAATACATTCATTGTTTTAAAAAATGAATGTATTGGAAACAGTACATTTTTTTAAAATGTATGTTTCCAATACGGGGGGTTATATAATAACAAAAGCAGCTCTCCTGCCTACCTCCACGATGATGAATCCAGCCAACTGAAGATGTCGTTTCATCATTTTAAAACGTCCAAGAAGGTCATGAGTCTTCGAGCAAAAATTAGGGTACTCCCAAGCCAAGAAAGCAACCCTGGGCACGGACAGAGACGAGCAATCAGAGAGACAAGTATTTTAGAAGCGAGATTCAAACGAGAAAACTTAACGTTTTCCCCTTCATAACTCACCGCTGTGCCCCTGCAGGTAACGGCTGGTCTCCTCCTCCACTGAGAAGATAAGGGGCTTCCAGTGTTGACAGGTCAATAGGTCTGTTTTCAGAGTCCACTACCACCTCACCTTCTGATAAGAGGAAAGACGCGTTAGCCCCACAGAAAGCTGTCTGACTGCTTTAAACATTTGTTCTGGCATCATAAACTTCAGTAACACAACAGCTGTGAGACTATGAATGAGAAAGCCATCTAATAATCAATGTCTAACTTGGAACCCTTACCAATAGTCCATCCATACACAGTCTGAACTCCAGTGCGAAGGGCCTCCGTTCTTTGACCCACTAAATGGAGTAAAACCTTTCTTAGACTGATCTGCAGAGGGGACAGCAGGATAGTGCTATCCGGGTTGGATGGGACAGACATGGCGAGCAGAGAGGCTGCAGGCTCGGAGGACCCTTGATGTTCTAAGTACAGAGTCGTCATGATGTGAAGGAGCTTCTGATGGTAGGTCTTCACACGAACTGGCCTTCCCTCTTAACAGAAAAAAAAAAAGAAAGACAGGAGGACTATTGTCAGTCCACTCGTATCAGCGCTTCTCAAAAGCATTTGAAAAATGCATAGCGACCGTTGCTATGTTTCACATCTGGAAAAAGAGAAAAAAAAATCGAATACATCAAAAATCTTAGTGCTGCATTGCTATTTAATAAAACGAGACGAGTGGTTTGTGGAGCCATGAGAGATTCAAGATTAATGAACAATGGGCGTTAATTTCACAACAACGCCCAGCAATATCCATGAACCAGTTACCAAGGACGACATAGGCTGCCTGATTCAAACGACCACTACAAATGAATGACAGCCTTTGACGAATATATCTAAAATCATTTAAATTTCATCTGTCACTTCCTGTTCAACAGAGAGATAATTATTCAGTAGTTATACCACGGGGACATTCCTCCATGAATGTTACATTTATATATCAGTAGGGGTGTAGCGTGTCATCTACTACATCGATGTATCGATTTATATTCCTATGATCCAACTACATGGATCTGTGCTCAGCAAGTTGGCCCTCAGATGAAACATATCCATCTAACATCGTTTTAAAATGTAATAATCGATTGTATCCATACTAGGAAAGAACACACTACATGTGAGCACAGCAGAATTTATATAAATGTGTTTTTTAGTACTTTTAATGATAAAGATGTTCAACGTTCCTCGACTCGGTCTGCCTGTCGGTGACATCATCGCCACGCGCCAGCAGCGGTGTTAATTTCAGAACAACAAAACGTAGCATGGCAGATGACAGAGGAGAAGCCGGCGAGCGAGAAATGATCAAGCCACAATTGCAGTCTTTGGCTTTTGCAAAGACGGAGCTGTTCCAAATAAGTTGCTTGCTGTTTGTAGGAAATGTAAAAGCAAAAGTAGCAGGTAAACCCAGTGCTGAAATGTTGGTGGCACTGACTCTACTTTTATTGAAAATGTATTGAATATTGAAAATGAGAGCAGAAAAGTTAAAGCTCCTGTTAATTCAACCTCAAGTGTTGGCTGCACTTTATTCAAGTAAAACGTGAATGCATTGCTATTAATTATTGTTTACTTGTTGCTTGTTTATATCCATAATTACTTTACGCCTGATTCCCTTTCAAGAAACAACAGGAATCTCGGAAACTTCACCTGCACTGTCCAGTAGCCAGGTATTTCTTTCACAGTCACGCTGGTAGAATTTTTGGATAAAACTTTACTGAATCGGTTTCAAGTCACTGAATTATTTCGGATTCCAAACGAACCAATATCCTTGAATCATATCGGTAACCATGAATCGTGACAACAATTGCATTGTTGTCAAAAGAAATGGTT
>NC_141330.1:12392500-12415000 GCF_037954235.1 Aulostomus chinensis | reverse complement strand
TCATCTTCAATACCCTCCATGAAACCAGAGCACGGGCAGCTTGGTTTCCATTCCCTCCATGTTTTTTCCAGGCCAACAGAACATCCTCTGGTACGAGTGCCTTATCCAACAGCTCATCCAGTTTGCTTTGTGCATGATAAAATTGGTTCTTGGTAGACTTGTTCTCCTGCCTCTTTTCATGTATTTGCCGCACTGAGACAAAAGAAGACCATCCCTGAGCCCTCTGCACCTGCACAAATGGAGCGACGCTTGCCGCTGGAGCCAGTGAGGAGGCACTGAAGAACAGACGGGTACATCTGGCTAGGAGGCGACCAGCCATTGGGCTCAAGAAATAAGCCTGCAGTTGCGGATGGGATACAGATGAGATGACGATATCACGGTGAGGCAGCAGCCAGTGTCACCATCATACATTTGACCTGAGACAGCAGTAAACAATATGTCATGTGCATGCAGTGAAATCAAAAATGAACTGAATTTGGCTCTGTGAAACATTCACTAAACAACAGAATGCTATAAAGAAGGTACTTCATGACAACCATCTCTTTCATTAGCGATTACCGTTCCGATTATCAATAACCAGCTCTTGGGGAATAGCATAAACGCCATACAAAGACCTTAAACGAGCAGTAGTTATTACAACTGTGACTTTTAAACACTGAAAAGGCGCCTGTCAGTTACCAGGCAAACCCGGAGGTTGTTAGCCGTGTGAACACGTAACTGACCTTGTCGCGGAAATGATCGATCGCTGCTAACCAGCGGCTTTTTCCCGCTTCCTCTCACACGTCCGGGCGTTATTTATAAAATCGTAAGTAGAAACATCTCACACAGCCATATGAGGTCACAGAAATACAGGAATTACCTCGGTTTAAGAGCTTTTAACGTAAGGGACCTCACATGCAGCTTCAGGTACCGGAATGTCGCTGGAAAATGACGTAACGCGACGTCTTTACGTCACGTGTGGACGCGTCTCCCGGTTTCGAAACAGTTAATTGTTGAAGTTGTTGAATATATATAAAAGCATAATGTTTTGATTGAGACTTTTTTGTTTTTATCATACTAAATATATACGCACAAGCACTTAAGTCATTATACCATGCAGAGTTATGAATCTATGCAAACTCCGACCATTACGCCTATAGCTGGTGAGGACTTGACTAATTTTTACAAGGCCAAGTGCAGATCATATAGTCGAGTCTTTATGAGTTCTCAAGAAAATGGTTGAATGAAGAATACGAGAATCGTTCCATTCATCTTGCTTCTGCTCACTCTGGGTTGAGTCAAACATGGTTTTTACCCCTTACCAGTCAAAGCAGAAGTCCAACCCCATTCATCCTGGACTGCTCAACTTTCCTGCCTGTTAAAAGGAAGGTTTTCATTGTGGCTGCTGCAGGATGTGCTTGCTCATGGAGAATTGTTGGGTGTAAATACATTGAAGGAGTGTGGTGCTAGACCTGCTCTACTTGTAAAATGTCATGAGATAACTTTTGGGGTGATTTGGTGCTAAACAAATAAAGTTGACTAAAAAAAAAAAAAAAAGACAAAGCAGAGAGACCCAGACAAAACTGGGTACTTTATCCAGTGCTTTGCGAGGGGTCCTGAAGCGTTCCAAGGCCAGCCGATAGGCATGGTCCCTCCAACAGGTCCTGAGTCTACCCCGAGGCCTCCTACCGCTTTGACACGCCCTGAACACATCCCTAGGGAAGCGTGTGGAAGGCATCCTGACCAGATGCCTGAACCACCTCATCGGACCCCTTTCGATGTGGAGGAGCAGCGGTTCTACTCCAAGCTCCCCCCAGATAGTGGATCTTCTCACTCAGGCACCCTCACTCATTTTGGCTGCTTGTACGCGCGATCTCATCCTTTTGGTCATTACTCAAAGCTCAGACCATAGGTGAGCATCACTGGATACGCCACACCAATCCTCACAATCCATCTTACCCTTGCTGGTGAACAAAACCCCAGGAACTTGAACTCCTCCACCTGGGGCAGGGTCAATGAAGTTCACAATCTGGATAGTGTCAGAATACATGGTTTTAAAAACACATTTTTTTTAATGAACATGACTCTTTAACACCCCAGATAAGTGAATACTACAGTATACACGTGACAGTCCTACATGGATGTGTGTGGTGCAATGCTGTAAGTCCATTCAAATCAAAATATGATTGAAAAGTTGGGGTGGAGTGATTGGGATAATTTGCACACTGAGCTGCCAAGGGAAGATTGAATACTTATGTTCAGCTTCGCGTTTTGTTTCTCTGTCATTCCATCTTCTCCTGTCCTCTCTCTCTCTCTCTCTCTCTCTCTCTCTCTCTCTCTCTCTCACACACACACACACACACACACACACACACACACACACACACACACACACACAAACACACACCACCAAAGTGCAGGTAGGGTAGCCAGTAAAACAGCCTGGTATGTGGCATCACCTTGATCACTAAACTACTGTCACTCCACGGTATGTTGTGCTGCACACAGCTTATCTCACCTGGCTTTTATTTACCCAGCATGCTGCATGTTCTTGGAATGAACAGTTAAGGGACAAAGTGACCTTAGTTCCACTTTGACTTCCGGCTACTTGACACAGGACGATCAAACATGATTCAGTGGAGACTGGAATTCATGAATTCCCATGTTAAAAAGTGCTGAAATATTTACTGTGCATGTTGAGTGGGATGTTTTTAGCCCACAAAAAAAGGAAAAACACGAAAAGTATTTATTTCTTTAACAGTTTCTTACCTCCAAAGTTAAGTTGTCCTTTTCTCTGAGCACTGCTGACGCATGTCTGATATACTGTACAAGAGAGTGTGAAAGAGAGGCAGCCTATCAGTACAGGTTGAATGTCCCTGAACAACAGAGGTTAGAAATAGAAATGTCGAACTAATATTACAAATGGAGGCTTGTCTTTGTAACTAAGATGTGCTCAGTAACCTCCACCGGTTGACCTTTCGCAGAAGCAGCTCAAATGTCACCTATGAAAAAATTAAAAAAACACATAATATGGGGTTGTTGTTTTTTTTTCATATCCCTGATCAGTTTTCTTGGCACATTTGAGCTGTTGTGAAAACATCTGTACTAAAATTAAAACCCTATCACCACATTTGAAATGTAGTATGGTTAGTTTACTTTATTTAGAAGAGGACAGTATGCACTTTAACTTTAATCACTTGCAAGAAATTAAGAGATCGGCACACCAGATTAAGAATCTGAAACTTTAATCACCTGAGACAAATTTTTGATATACAGACTATGAGTACACATAAAGATAGATAGATAGATAGATAGATAGATAGATAGATAGATAGATAGATAGATAGATAGACAGACAGCTGCCAATGGAGGTCTCTTGCAGTGGAAAGGAGTACTGGGTGGGAACTGATGCAGTGCTGGCAGGCTGGTAGAGATGACATTGGTGTGTTTTAACCTTCTCTGGTCCTTTGCTCTTTACTTCAGTCGGTTTAATCAGAAAAAAAAAATGCAAACGACAGATTAGAGATACCAAAGACACACAAGCCTACGCATTGCCTATGATAGGAGTGTGTGGATATGTGTGTGTGACCTGACTAGGGGTGACATTGTTTTTGGATAGTTCAGAAGTGTGTGTACATACCGTTTGTGTGTACGTGCATAGGGGAGTTTCGGGTATAAAAGGCTATTCAAGCACACTTGACCTGTTCTTGTGTGTGTGAATGAGAGGGCGAAACAGGGTGTGTGTACGTTCAGGGCCTGGACAATTAACTGGCAGCCAAAATTTCGGGGACAAAAAAGGATCGAGTTGTTTGGACCTCCATTGATTTGGGAGAGCAGTCCCCCTTCCCACAAGCAACCATGAGTAAAAAGGTAGGAGTCCAAGCATGATGTTCATACAAATATTATGTAGAATAAAGGAACATTTCCTGTTACTGCAGGAGATGTGAATGAGATTTTAATCTATGTCGGAATTTTTGGACAAAATCTTGATATATAACAGTTGTAATTGCACCCCATATAAGAGTACAGGTAGGTTTCTTATATTGTCGTCTGATATGACCAAACATCTACCGCCTATTTTAGCCTCTGAGAACTGGTAACCCTCAGTTCTATACCCGTCCATCCATCCATTTTCTATACCACTTATGCATTAAGGGTCAAGGGGGGGCTGGAGCCTATCCCAGCTGACATCGGGCAAGAGGCGGGGTTCACCCTGGATGGGTTTCCAGTCCATTCCAGGACCATCAGGAGCAATTAGGGGCTCAGTGTCTTGCTCAAGGACACAACCCTTCGGTTGCTAGATGGCCACTCTACCTCTGAGCCGTGCCGTCCCCCCAGTTCTATACCAGGACTGAAAAAATATACTTTATTGATCTTATCTATTTTTAGTCTTCTTATTTTCTATTCATCATTTTTTGGGGCTTTTTCACGGACCACCCTCCCTTTACATCTGCTAGGTTTTATTTTCATAAAGGTTTTTTTTATCCTTAAACAAAAGTCAAGCAATAAAATCATTCAATTAATATGTGAATGCCTCAATTTAACTATTTAGATCAACAATAACTGATAAGGTACTCCTGATAAATGTAATAATATACTAGTAATGTCAAAGCAAGGACTCAGTGTGTTCCAATGTGATGTACTGCATCGAGCGAAAATCACTTTTATTTTTATCTCTGTCTTGATTAAATGTGTGTAATTGTTTCATAGAAAAGCATTTAGATTCTTTTGAATAATTTTTGCTGGCATTTAGGACACTTACGACATGTTCGAGATGGACGGACATGTGGACAAGAAGAAGAAGAAAAAGATGAAGAAGAAAGAAAAACTGGAGGGCATGAAGAAAGAAATGGATATAGTAAGTGATTGTACAGTTAGCTGAACACTGGGAAATGTAGAGATACACTAGAGACCATAAGTAAGTACGTATCTTACCATCTGTCCAGGTCTAACCATTTACAATGTGCTCAATGATACCTTTGTCTCCCCCTACAGGACGACCATGAGATTACAATAGAAGATTTGGAAATGAGATACACCACCAGTGTTACTAAGGCGAGCCCCGACTGAGATTGTCACAAAGACAGTGAATTACGGATTTATTTTTCATTGTTTTTTCATCTGTTTTTCTGTCCTCCATCCACAGGGTTTGACCACGACCTTTGCCCGTCAGGTCCTCGAGAGAGACGGTCCTAATGAACTGAAGCCTCCCAAAGGAACTCCAGAATATGTGAAATTTGCCAGGCAGCTGGCCGGAGGACTGCAGTGCCTGATGTGGGTCGCAGCTGTCATCTGTTTCATCGCCTTTGGAATTGAACTTGCAAGAGGGAACCTCACCAGCTTTGACGATGTGAGATGTATTTCTGCTTTGTGGCACCGGGGTAAAAGGCAAAGATCAAGGATAGTTGACGTGGATAATTTTGAGGAGAAAAAAAAGAGATACTGGAGGAAAGACAAGGACAAAGAGTTGGTAACCTTTTTTTTTACTCCCTCCAGTTGTACTTGGCTATCACTCTGATTGCTGTTGTCGTGGTAACTGGTTGCTTCGGTTACTATCAAGAGTTCAAGAGCACCAACATCATTGCCAGCTTTAAGAATCTGGTTCCACAGGTAAGCTGCGCAAGACTAGAAGCTGAGTCACAACATAATGGCCTGATTCAGAATCCAGAATCATCTTTCATCATGAATTAATCCCTTAATCTTTGTGAATCTCTTAACCTTCCAAAATAGCAAGCCATGGTGATCCGTGATGGCCAGAAGAACCAGATCAATGCGTATGAGTTGGTTGTTGGTGATCTGGTGGAGATCAAAGGAGGAGACCGAGTCCCTGCAGACATTCGCATCATCACTTCTCAGGGCTGCAAGGTAGAACATGCACTGACTGTTGAGAACATTGTGGCACTGAAGCAAGAGAAACATGCTGTGTTGCAATTCTAGTCTTAGCTCAGTGTTACCTAAAGTCTGGACTTGTGTGCCAGGTGGACAACTCATCCTTAACAGGGGAATCAGAACCACAGACAAGGAGCCCTGAATGTACTCACGAGAATCCGCTGGAGACCAGGAACATCGCGTTCTTCTCCACCACCTGTCTGGAAGGTACATTTTGTCCTGATTTATACGACATTATTTTGGGATACGGTCTTTGATCCACTACTGTACTAAAAATACACTGTAACTTCAAGTTGGACCTCCTCTCCTTTCCAGGTGTAGCTACTGGTGTGATCATCAACACAGGTGACCGAACCATCATCGGCCGCATTGCCAGCTTGGCAAGTGGCGTCGGTAACGAGAAGACACCCATCGCCATCGAAATTGAACATTTTGTGGACATCATTGCTGGTCTTGCTATCTTTTTTGGGTTCACCTTCTTTGTCGTTGCCATGTTTATCGGATACGCCTTCCTGGAGGCTATGATCTTCTTCATGGCTATTGTGGTGGCTTACGTGCCAGAGGGACTGCTGGCTACAGTTACTGTGAGTTACTGCAGATGTTGATACCAAGATTTGCAATGGCACAGTCTGTATAGTTTTCAATTGCCGATAAATGTTTATGATTTGGTATATGTTAAGAAGATTTGACTGCTTCAACAAGTTTGCATTGTAGTACTAAAGGACTTGTCTCTGTTGACAGGTCTGTCTGTCTCTGACCGCTAAACGACTGGCCAGGAAGAACTGTGTTGTGAAGAACCTGGAGGCTGTGGAGACGCTAGGTTGAAAAGCCAGACATGACTCTCAAGACCCTTTGTTATATGTTTGGTTCATTTAAACTTCTAATGTGTTAAACTTTTCAAAGAGTAAGGACAGCCGTAAAATAAGATCTCATATGTTTTTGATCTGAAACATTTTTTGGCGTGTGTGTGTGTGTGTGTGTGTGTGTGTGTGTGTGTGTGTGTGTGTGTGTGTGTGTTTGAAACAATAAAACATATTATTTGGTATTATTACGTGTGTTTTAAGGCTCTACATCAGTGATCTGCTCTGATAAGACTGGCACCTTGACCCAGAACAGGATGACTGTTGCTCATCTCTGGTTTGACAACCACGTCCATGCTGCTGATACCACTGAAGACCAGTCAGGTAAACTGGTGGATAAAAACCTGTTGGGTGTCCTTCTTGCTCCACTGCCACAATTAGAAATTTTATGTGTTGGGATTAAAAGGTTTAATGGTGTTTTTTTTAACATTGTCTGCTGGTGTCCAGGTCAGAGTTTTGACCAATCATCTGAGACATGGCGTTTCTTAGCAAGAGTTGCTGCCTTGTGTAACAGAGCTATTTTCAGACCTGATCAGGAAGGAATTCCTATTCCAAAGGTACACATTTACTCTTCAACACCATCCCTGTCTTGTAACGCACTACTGTAAAAGTGGTCTGATTTTTCTTGTTGTTGCTCATCATCAGAGGCTGGTGGTTGGAGATGCATCAGAAACTGCCCTGCTTAAGTTCACCGAGCTCACCATTGGGAACATTATGGACTATCGTAATCGCTTCAAAAAGGTGGTGGAAGTGCCCTTTAATTCCACCAACAAGTTCCAGGTAAGAGCAGGAAGAGATTGATGGTGGATATGAGAGCACAGGCCCCCTCTATTAACCCTCCCCCTGTCCTCAGCTGTCTATCCATGAACTGGATGATCCTCTGGACCTTCGATACCTGCTGGTGATGAAGGGAGCTCCAGAGCGTATCCTGGAGCGATGTTCTACCATTCTGATCAAAGGACAGGAGCTGCCTCTGGATGACCAGTGGAAAGAGGCTTTCCAGACAGCCTACATGGACCTGGGAGGACTGGGAGAAAGAGTACTGGGTATCTATTTGCATGTGCTGATTAAGAGGAACTATAAAGATGGTTCTGTATACGATGAATTTAACAGTATCTATCGTGTAACACGCAATATTTCCTCATTTTATCAATCCTCTCAAACCAGGTTTCTGCCATGTCTATCTGAACGAGAAAGAGTTTCCTCGTGGCTATCAGTTTGATGGTGACGAGATGAATTTCACCACATCTGGATTGTGCTTTACTGGTCTCATCTCAATGATTGACCCTCCCAGAGCCACTGTACCCGACGCGGTGATGAAGTGTCGTACTGCTGGTATCAGGGTGTGTACACATGAAAAGTATTTTACGTAGTAGTTTTACTTCATGCAGAATTTAGAAGGAACTGTGTCGTTGTTTGGTTGATCGTTCTTGTAACTAGTTATTTTTTGGAATGTCTTGGAATTTTAGGTTGTCATGGTGACTGGGGACCATCCAATTACAGCCCGGGCCATAGCAGCCAATGTAGGTATCATCTCTGAGGGCAGTGAGACAGTGGAGGATATCGCCCAGAGGAAGCGGATACCTGTTGAACAAGTCAACAAGCGGTACTGACGTTACTGTTCATCTCTGTCACATCACATGACTACAACACCGGCGCTCATTCCACATGACCATCTCACAGTTGACCTCACAGACTCCAGAGAGACTGACGTGCACATTATGTCCATCTTTTGTAATATACGGGCACCGCAACAATAAAGCATTGTTTTCAACATCACTACCAAAAAATACAGAACCTCCTTTTTATTACAAAATAATTTGCTTTATTTAAACTGAAGAACTACTAAATGTGCACTGTATACACTTTACATACAAACAAAGGCTTCGGTAAAAAGTCATTTCCAGATCTGCCTTTGGCCTGGTGTGTAGACTGGCAATTATGATTGTGATGTCTGTGTGCAGTGATGCCCGAGCTTGTGTGATCAGCGGCGGTCAGCTGAAAGAGATGAGCGGTGACGAGTTGGATGAAGCGCTACGGAACCATCCTGAGATGGTGTTTGCGAGAACATCTCCCCAGCAGAAGCTGATTATTGTGGAGAGTTGTCAGAGACTGGTACTAAAAATACACAAGGACACACACGTACACACACACAAATCACATTATGACACACGCGCCCTCATTACCCTGCAGTCTTTCTTTTAGAAATCCCTAAAAAAAAAAAAAATCCAATATTTTGAGTGCACCCTCGTGAGAATTATTCATAAAGACGCAGCAGAAGAAGAGAGAGGTTTGCATTATTAATGTCCAGTACATGCATGTGAGAAAAGATTTCATCTTCTGTCCCTCCAGGGCTCAATTGTTGCTGTAACAGGTGATGGTGTGAACGACTCTCCTGCTCTGAAAAAGGCTGATATTGGCGTCGCCATGGGGATCGCTGGGTCAGACGCTGCCAAGAACGCAGCAGACATGATCCTGTTAGACGACAACTTTGCATCTATTGTCACTGGAGTGGAGCAAGGTGAGATCTACAGTAATGGATATGAGAATAAATTACTAATAATGACTTTGAAGTAAATGTTTTTGAAAGTATTTGTAACCTTTGACATCTGTATGAATGAACATATATGGAATACATAGATAACCGATACTGAACTCCATTAGATTCAAAATCACTGGTGGAATTCTTTAAAAGAGAACATGAGCATCTGTGTGTTTCTGTAGGTCGTTTAATTTTTGACAACCTGAAGAAGTCCATCGCTTACACACTAACTAAGAACATTCCAGAGCTGACTCCGTATCTGATCTACATCACTGTTAGTGTGCCGCTCCCTCTGGGCTGCATCACCATCCTCTTCATTGAGCTGGCTACAGACATTGTGAGTTGTTATGTGATAATCAAGAAAACAGGCTTTTTAATTTGGCGATGATTTTTTGTTGTGTTGATTGGATATCAATATTAGCTGCGCAACGACCCACCCATGTTTGCTGACCTGTCTCTCCTGTAGTTTCCGTCTGTGTCTCTGGCTTATGAGAAAGCAGAGAGTGACATTATGCACCTGAAGCCCAGAAACCCTCGTCGTGATCGTCTGGTAAATGAAGCATTGGCTGTGTACTCATACTTCCAGATAGGTGAGGCTACATTTCTGAGCTAGTTAACAAAGCATTTTGTAGAACTACATTACCACGGTCGAATGCCCTAGGAAGAGGGCACTGACCTGCTGCTTTTCTGTGTTTTAGGAGCCATCCAGTCTTTTGCAGGTTTTACTGACTATTTTACTGCGATGGCGCAGGAGGGCTGGTATCCACTCTTGTGTGTAGGTCTACGCTCTTACTGGGAGAACGTTCACCTCCAAGACTTGCAGGACAGTTATGGACAAGAGTGGGTTCGTATGGATTTTTCTTAAATCGACAGGAATACATCTAGTTGTGCAGTTAAGGGAACCGATTAACCCATACATCATGTCATATTCTCTGCCACACAGACCTTCAGTCAGAGGTTGTACCAGGAGTATACGTGCTACACTGTGTTTTTTGTCAGTATAGAGATCTGTCAGATCTCAGACGTGCTGATCAGGAAGACTCGACGTCTCTCTGCGTTCCAGCAAGGCTTCTTCAGGTCGGTAAATGTCCATCTCTGCAATGATCCCTCAGGATAGTAAAGGAACACGCCAACTTTTAAGGAAATAGCCCCATTTGTCATTTTTTTCCAGAGCCAGACAAAAAGCTAAATAAGCTTCGCTGCTCTGTGTGTGTGTGTGCGTGTGTGTGTGTGTGTGTGTGTGTGTGTATATGTACATGAGGGAGCTTAGACTGACTGACTGCTATGTAGCTTAGCCCGATGAATTGAAGTAGGTGGGAGGTGTTAGCAAACCTCTGTCAAAAGTCAGCAAATAGATCATCTTCATCCTCTCTGAAAAAGTAAGCCAAGATGAGTTGCAGCAGCCGCTCCTCATCAAATCAAAAACATCAAAACATCACAAACAAATGTTTTGTTCTGTCGGCCAAAGTTCCTCGAGTGTGAAATCACTGAAAGTATGTCCTATTCTCAAATTATCATGTGGCGTCATTTTTAATCATTATTTAATAAAGAATACCATACCTGATCCTAGTATGTTAATGCAGACAAAGACCGTTGTGGAGAAGGGCAATAAGACTTTGGATGGAGGTATGCTAACACTTCCCATTCACTACTAGTCACTGTGCTAAGCTAAATAGCGATCTCTTCAAGCTGTCTAATCCATGCACAGGAGAAGGATATCTATCTCTTGTCACTTGTCTCTTGTCCTCCAATATGTTGGCATGTTCCTTTTACATCTGCAGGACTAGATTCCATCCATCCATTTTCTAGCGCTTTTCCCTAAAGTGCTAACTTCCATTTGTAATTCCTTTGTAAAATTAACAACTGTAGTCATTAAAATGAGGGCATCTAAATTTGTGTGCAGGAACCGTGTGCTGGTTTCTGCCATAGTCTTCCAGCTCTGCTTGGGTAATTTGCTTTGCTACTGTCCTGGGATGCCCAATATCTTCAACTTCATGCCTATCAGGTGAAGTCACACAGAGCTTCAGTTCGCCAGTCACCATCCAAACTCATGGATCCTCCAATCAAAGGGAATCCACGAGTACAAGAGTTTTTTTAAGTTGATGCCTAAAAGCTTTGGTCTAATGTGAGTTTTCTCTGCAGGGTCCAGTGGTGGTTTGTTCCTCTTCCGTACGGTATTCTCATCTTCGTTTATGACGAAATCAGGAAACTAGGAGTCAGAAGACATCCAGGAAGTAAGCAAAGACTGTCGGACCAGTAAATCCCCGCCATCATCATCTCACCATCTATTCAGCTGTCTTTAATAATGAGTATAATCTGTTCTCTCTTAGGCTGGTGGGATCAGGAACTGTATTACTGAGACCAGAAACCCATCAATCATCACTCACAGAATGCTGCGATGCCTGAGTGACTTTACCTGATTCCTCATCCATCTCTCTCCTTTGTGATCTATGCATTTATAGATTAACCCGTCTATTAATATAAACTAAATTCTACGTTTCTGTTTGCCAAAATCAATTCACAGACAAATAGTAATCTTGAAGTCCTTCGTGTATCATTCACAGGTAGGTTGTGGATTCACTGCCTTTATACTAAAAAAGATTTTTATACTAATGAAGTCAATCAACCCAAGCAACATTTCATGCACTATATATTTGTACGCGTGTGTACTCTTCTGCAGTTTACAGTATATCTTAATGCAACAATGGTTAACAGGTGCTTGGACACTTTGTTAGCCAGAAAAGTATCTGTTAAATCTTGTAGATGAAAATTTCAACTATTTAAATAGGGTTGTTGTTTTTTTTGTGATTCGCTCAGTTTGTATCTCAGAACATCTAAGAGTATTCAGTGTTTGAAATAAAACCTGTCAGCTCATACTATTTAGACAAGCACCACATTGTCACCTTGAATTTAATCAAATGATGATTACAAAAGTACGTCAGAAGTAAATTATGTCTCAGAAAGCAAATCTGTGCTTCTCAAGTGAGGATGATTCTCATGAAATGATGGAAAGGTGACACAGTTGCGACTTGAAACTTTTTATAATATAATCTTAATATAATAATCCAACTTTTCAAATAACTTTAACGCACTGCTCCGATAGTGGTTCATTGGTGTGAAACGGAATCGTGCACGTTAGGCTGTTAACTAGGCTGCGTCAGACTCTGAAAGTGACAGAAAGTGAGTAAACTTGCGGAGTTTTTCTTCTTTTTACTTCAGATGATTCCTGATCAAGTTATTTTGAGAACACCAGGCTCACACATGAAAACACTTGAAGCAGGGAATTCATGAGTATTTGGTCTTGAAAATAGTAATGACAGCCATTATGTGGCAGATTTGTATTACAGTGCTTCTGACATCTAAACGAAATGTGTGGATTTTTTTTTTTTTTTTTACAACAAAATTGATCAATCAAACCAATTTTGATGCCAAAAAATAAAGTGTTAATGATGCTTCTCCTCACGTTGTCATTCCAAATACAGTCTGCTCTTCATGGTTTGTTACATGTTTGTCATATGTATTTTATTAGGTGAAAACATCAAAACTGAAAATGAGCGGTGAAGGTCCATGGCAATGCTCATTCCTCCTGCTGGTCAGCTTTCTTTTCTCTTCTTTCCTCTCTCATGTTCATCCCTAATTTGCTCCCTTCCTCTCTCTCCGCCTCTGTTCCTCACTCCACCTTCCAGATGGCGATCTTGCCATCGCGCCTCGCAGAACCGCTCAATACGTAGCGATCCTCAGCAGAGCAGAGTGTTTGGATGCTGTCAGTGTGAGCCTGTAGCTCTTTTGCTACTGTATGAGTCTCTGGGTCAACAATCACCACCTGACTTCTCATCTGCCCGTCACTGTGACCGCTGATGTCACTTCTACCTCGACAGCCCACCCAGATCTGAAGAGAGGAAAGAGCACAGGTAGTAAGGATGTTTAAAGTTTGCAGTTTGGAGGATGCGCATTTTAGCTGTAATATTTCCAGGGAGTAATTTTTTTTGCAGTGCATTTTTGTTAATGCAAGTAATTTTGCTACACCTTAAAAAAAAAAACACGAGACTGTATATTTTAAAAAAAAATAGATACATTCAAGTAAATACATGAATATATAATTTTGCTTCTGGATGAAAATCATGGCTCACCTGGTCCTTGACTCGAATAATACAGGTGATTCCTGTGCTGCCTGTCAGGGAGATTTTCTTGAAACAAGAATTATGGCTGTTCATGTGCCACACACACAGCTCGCCTGAGTCTGCACACCCTGTCCATAACTGACCACGCTGGGACAAACATCCACAAACAAACACACAAATATATCCCGTTAGTTGGTCTGAACATGCTGCTTGAGCAGAACCCGCAGAAGTCGTGAAACCTCAACCTGAAGATAAAGACTCTTTTTCTCAGTGATATGCCACTAGCAGTGTTTAGCTGGGAATTGTTGAATTTCTGCTTAGCTTGGAAAAGGGTTACATTCACTGACAGACGAACGTCAGTTGCTGATGACATGAAGAGGATTTCTCCTTAAATCACCTCTGGGATGACAAGAAAGCTGCTGAACCTGCTGGGCATGCTCCGTAGGTCATCGGGAATCACCACCCTTCTTTGTGGTGTCCCGCCCTTTCTCAGCTCCACTATACCGTCATCACAACCTGCAAAAACACACCAAGTCACAGTGATGCACCACTTGTTAGCCAAATGACTGTATAAATAATGTGTAGATGGGACAGAGGCTTGTTGTTACGTGTTGTTTGTTAGTGCACCTTTGTGAGGGAGCCTTATTTATACTGACAAGTGCATGTAACCAGAAAAGTACACTTACAGCACCACAGGGCACCATCATGGATCTGTATGGAAGAGAGTCGCTCACAGCTGAGGTGGAACTGTCGCTTCACTTTCAGACTGCAAGAGTCCCACTGCAGGATGGTCCCATCACAGCTGCAAGAGTATGTTTGCTGACTTGGGGGTGGGGGGTGGGGGGAGGGGGTGGGAGAGAGAGAGTCAGATTCAAACGCAGCGACTGTGCTGCCATATGCTAACTGAGCTGAAGACAGACATGTCCCTACGTGTTATGTTGATCTCCCGTGTCCACTGTGAGTCCAGTAACTTCCTGTCTGTGCTCTGTCAGCTGTTTGTTGCAGGACATGCTGTGAGTATCAATGATGTAGATCACTGAGTCCTGGGAACCGATCCAGACCTGCTCCTGGACCAATCCCAGCATGCAGTTCTGCAGGGAGAAACAACAGGGACAATAATTCAGACTATTAGTATGTCTGTAAATACTATATATTATCTGTATTGTTTCATCATTGATAGGATACAATCATCTTACATGCAGTAAATTGCGATTCATATCTGCATTCAGATTGTAAAAATAATGATAGAAATTGCAAAGCAACAAGATTTAGCTTTGAATAAAGAATGGAAATCGCTAGCACAAAAAGGGATGGGCTGGGTGGGGGTGTGTTTAGCTCTGCATCTCCTGTTTGCAGTTTTTGTGCTGACATACACAAACAGGCTACAGCCTTACATTTTAATTGACAGGTAAGAGTTCTATTAGTCGTCTCATCGAGACAGCAGCTTTGCAAATGGGTATGGGTTATTTTTGCCCAAACTCAAATCTCAAACTATTCATGTTCAAATAAAACTGCATTAAAATTCACTGGCGCACGTCAAGCTTAAAGCATAAAACATCAACCTACTTTAATAGAACCGTCTCGGTGATGGATCTTGGAAAATATGTATTTATGATATGGAGCGCAGCTTGACTGCTCTCACCAGCTGTGACGTTCCGGCTTGGATGGAGTCCTGCAGCATGGACCAGGTAGCCGCATCGAATACAACCACTTTACCCCCGCTAAGAGCCACCCACAGCTTTGGGTTCATCTCACTTTTCGAGGCATTGCATGTCAACTGACCTGAAGAAACACAGGGACAGTGAAGTCAGTGTTTTAGTGGGTTGTTTATAGTGTTAAAGTTGCTATGAAGCACAAGCCATTTGTACTTTGTAGCTGATTTGCTTACGGCGTGCATCAATACAAAATAACTTTACAATCATCAGTCAATAAAAAAGCTCACCGACTAACAGGAGAGTTCCCAAAAAAATGGAGCTAATTGCTAAAGAAAACCTAATAAATCCAGTCACAATGAGCCTGTAGTTCATGATTCAGCTTGCTCAGCTCAATTTTTTTGAAAAACATGGTATTATGAAACCAACCGCCCCAAACCATCTATCCTAATTCATGTTGTTTTGTGGTTTGGCATGCGTTGTCATTCTTTTTCACAGTTTGATAGCAACATGCTAATTCCTCTTGAGTGAAAATGGCTTGTTTCCAGGAAGAAACTCAGTAAATATCCACGTACTTGTCCTCTCTCTGACCCAAAGGCCCATTTGGGTTTACCGAACAACACTTGACAGTAGGTCTTGTGACTTTACATGACAGCTAACTGTAGTCACTTCGTAATTTCCACAGAGATAAAATAGAAACTGTCACATGATAATGACAGTAATTGAGTTTATGACCACTGAGTGTACCGAGCACATAATCCTATTATCACTAAACAGAGGCTTCTTTTATTGCTTGAGTTGTAAACAGCCTTGACAATCAGATGAACAGAGAGGAACACTGTGTCAGATAGTAATGTTGTGCGGATTGTGTGTCAGTTTAAAGAAGCAGAAAGGTTGTGTGTCAAATAACCTTCATAACACATATATAATACTCTGTATGTTAACAAAACAAAATTCAATATGTCTCAGCATATAAAAATCACATCTTGCGCAAAGTGGTACCTGGTGTGTATAGCAGCACATGTACAGTCTGAGGCTCGGCCAGGTCCAGTGACGGGTTGATCTTGTGTTTTAGGGTCTCCAAGGTGGTTTTAGGCACCATCATGGGCACTGGTAAGGAACAAACGCAATGAATTAATGATGAAGGGGGGAAAAGCAGCAAGGAAATCAGAGACAAAGAGAAGGTTATGATGGCAGTGAGTTCTGGAATCAACATGTAGGTGTCAACAAGCAAAATAAGGAAGCAAGTGCTTGTTGTTCTTTAATTTGTTTATTTTCTGTATAAGCTGTTAGTTTTTTTGCAGCCACATGTACCAGTTAATAGATTTGCTCCCAACCGAACATGCAGCTGCACATGGTGTTCTTAACAAGAGGAAGGGCACAAACCAAACAGTCCTAAGTGATACTGTGATATTCTTGAAAGTTGTTTGCCTCAGTCGCTCCAAAATCTTTGTGCATGTTTTCAAAGTGTTACTGACAAGAACAGGGCTGCAGTCTGAGCCACTTTGTTTCCCATGACAGAGCTCTAAGAACACAAGAATGTTTTCAACGCACACATAAAAACACAGCTACTTGGACCAGGAAATTGATTCACTCACTATGTTTAATAAAAAAAAGTGCATTTACCACAATCTGCTTCTACTTTTAGTTGGGCACACATTTAATTCTGTTCCCTTGTTTCAGTGTAATTTGTTCAAACTACCCATCTTGTGGCACGAACAGAGAAGCCGGACAGTCGAGGGGTGAGCTCTGACCTTCATGTTTGATTTTGTCAAAGTAGGCCAGCTTTGACGCAGCGCAGATGGACCTCTGGGTCTGTAGGCAGCCCATGACAGTATCCATTAACAAGACATTGGTCAGGGCCTGGGTCATGTACTGAGGGTCCTAAACGAAAACAAATCAACTCAATGATATTTCAATACAACAGAGCCGAAATGTTTCAGTATCTGTGGTATAGGTGTGTCTTACTTTATGTTGGTCGGCCATCTTTCGTCCAGCCCACATCTCTTTGATCACAAGGTTCCAGGGTTCAGTTTCTGTTTTCAGGTTGGCCTCAAACACTTCGAGCCTGCCAGAGGTCCGAATACGGAGGGAAGGAATCCGAACCAGCAGGAAAGGAGCTGATGCAACCTTCACCTCCTGCGCAGAGGAAGATGAGGGTTAGTCAACAGGATTCAAAGAATGAAGACAAGATTTTACCCAGCAACACCTTCTACCTGTATATCTCTGAACATTGTGATTTCCAGGAAGCCCGGCTGTCCTTCTGTAAGCAAAAACAGACGTTTCTGCGTCATGGCCATTTTACCAACACCGTGAGAGGTCTTGACACAAGATGACAACTTGTAGACACACTCGCAATTGTCAAGGTGATCAATGATCTCAGACGGAAGGTTGACATCTTGAGCTTCAACCTCAGTTTCTTTCCAGAAGGTATAGAAAGCTTTAAAGAGTTCAGGGTCCACATGATTTGACTGGCCTGCAACATAAACACATAAAAGGCAAAGAAACACACAGTTAAAAGGAGTTCAAATAAAAGCTATATAAAACACACACACACACACACACACACATTTTCCATATTACATCATGACTATTTTTTATTGTTTATCTTGCACTTCTTGAGTCATTTGGTTTTGATGTCCTGTCTGCTTTGGTGTCTAACCATGCATGATTGCTGGTCACGTCAAATAAAAAACAAAGATGGGAAAAGTATGTATAAATAAGCAATTACTCTTAAGTGGCTTCAAAGAATTTGTGTGAAGTAGAGAATCAGTCATACCATGACATCTTTTTCTCATGTCTCTGTTGCTCTCAACTTCCCAACGAGTCTGTTTTCCTTTGACTTGCTCATTAAATGTACTCAGTATAACTGGGATTTCCTCTAAGGATCATTAAAATGACTGATCTTATATCATCAGTACACTTTTTTCATCCCAGACTTGTTTGTTTCTTAGATTTGAATCATTGCCTGGGAGATATCTCCCCTCCAATGAGAGTTAAAAGCTGTAGTGCATCAACCGACCAAATCCATCGCAGGGCCAACACATGTAGACAGACAACCATTTACACTCACAGCCAATTTAGAGTCTTAATAGCTTCATCCCTTTTGCATGTCTTTGGACTGTGGGAGGAAGCTGGAGTACCAGAGAGAACCCACACAGGAACAGGGAGAACATGGAGACTCACAGAAAGATCCTGTGATGGAGCCGGGGCTCGAATCCAGAATCTACTTGTTGTGAGGTGACAGTGCTGACCACTGCACCACCGTGCAGCCAATTTCACAGTATGTGGAGTTCATATCTGTGGTGATGTTCCCACACTGGTGGGTGGATGGAAACTGCAAGACTTACACCAGCTGACCCAACTACTTCCAGTGAGCTGTCTGCTAACTTGAATGCAGTTGAATAATTTGGCTCTTTCAGATCTGCTGCATGTTATCATATGAAGTAGATGCAACCCTAATGACATGAGTCATTTCACAGAAGTTGACGCTCCAAACACATATCCACTGTCTCACAGCCACAAAAACAGAACAGGCTGCTTTCAAATAGGCCCAGTTGCTTGTAATGACTGTAACTACCAGCAGATTGAGGCAGACATTCTTCACTACACCTTTAATGCTGAAATAGCATTTGTGAGTTATTTGATTAGTCATTTTTTTATTACCCCAAACAATGAACTTGATTCATTCTAAAAAGACCCAACCATTTTTTTATGTCTATATTAAAGGCAGAGTAAACACATCTTCTAAAATGTGCCTGCGTGTGTAAGCAAAAAAAAAAAAGAGCATGCAGCACAGACTGTACGTTCCGCTTGTTTCATCGAAGGAGGGTAACAGATCGTCAGGCAGCTGCTTGACTGTCATGCCAGTAATTTACACTGTGATAGAGTCAATAGTTTTCATGTGACGCTGATGGAGAAAATAACTACTGTGTTGCCACTGTTGTGTTGTGTTTGTTGTGTCAGTTAAGATCCTGTCTCGTCCAGTTCTACAGACAGGCTGCAAAACAAGCTCTTTCACGATGACTATGGAACTTGAATTATCATCACAGGTGCTGCTGATTTGAACAGTTATATATGTTTGAGTAAAAGCTATTGAATCAGATTGAATAAAAATATCAAACATCTAAATCACATCCCACTTCCCTTCTTAACTTACCTTCCGTAAGAGCATCAAATAAACGGTGTATGGTTGCTACATCTTTCACTATTCCACATTCTTGAATACAACGCACAAAATCTTCCTGCTGCAGATTTTGTTGAGGAAGTTTAAACTTCTTAACATGGTCATCAGGCTGCACCAACGGCTTCTCATTCTCTGTCTTCACCTGTGAGTAGAGAGCCATCAAGTTATCACATCTGATGCTATCCTTCAATAATCTTTACCTCACCAAGTGAGCACAATGACCTTGAGGATGAGTCTTTTGAGCTCAGGTCGTCTGTTGGCTTGCTGTCTCTCATCTCGGTGCAGTGAGTCCACAAGCCATGTGACCAGCTCTGTAGGGAAGATGGCGGTGTCGGTCTTATAGAGGGTCTGGAAATCACTCAGAGCATCCAGGCGCCGAAAACACAATGAATTGATGAAACCACGCAGGTAGTAGAATCTATAGAGAAAAGTGTTTTATTCAAGTGTTCAAGTTTGGAGCAAGATTGACAAACCACACATGTTTTTATGTGGAACATTGGATTTGGGTGGTGGAATGTGTGGAGGAATTTAAACCGCAAGAAAGATCATATTCATGTGTGTTATTTATAAATATTAGACAACTATACGTGTATATAGCGACTTAATACAAGACTGAGAACAGCACAACACCTGGCCAGCAGAGTCGAGTTCTCATTTTGGACAGAGGCGATGGCCTTTCCAAACAGCTGTATCAGTTCACTGTAATAACCTTGGACAGAATGGAAGGACAGACAGACTGGGAAGGGTGGGAGCTTAAACACCTTTATATTCCTGGGAGGTGTTCTTAGAGCTGGGAGACAGAGAAGGGGGAAAGGGAGATAAAGAGGGAGAGTTTTACAGAGCTTCTAACATTTCTCAGCCACTCTGTTGACATTTTTTCAGTGTTTATCAGTTTATGAAGCCCATAATCAGTTCGCTCTGCTAAGCTGGTATATTCCTCTCTGGTCTCACCAGTGTCAGGCATGATGATCCTGGTCAGCAGGGTGTTTCTTTGGAAAATGATGGTTTGATCATCTCCGAGGTTTGGTAGGCTCATCACCGGTCTCTTAATCAGACTTTTCTCAGTAATGGAGCTCCTTCTTCGGGCTTGAATCTCTTGCATAGTGGGTCTGCGTGGGACTTCAACCATAGCCTTCATCCTAGTAGACAAAAGATAGATTACAGTAGTATTGCTCAAGTACATGCAAAACAAAGCCTTTAGATCTGATAAAAGCAAAAAACAAACATTTGGTGCAGGAGCTCAGTTATGAGGGAATGGTAGTAGTATGATTAATATTTCAAACATTTATTTGGTGCCTGTTTGCAGGAGTTACATGGATACAATAAAGACAGATTCAAATGTAAATCACAACGCTCCTGTACAATACATCTAATTTCAGGAGTAGACTTTGCTGAAATCAGATAAACTGGATGGCTTAAATTTACAGTAGTTTATTATCTTTGGAATAATTACATTCAATTTGTGGGGAGAAAAAATTTAAAGGTTTACATTTTAATGTGTGTTGTCTTATTAATGAAAGCAATAAAAGTATGAATGTTCCTCCAGGAGTTACGAAAAGCATTGTGGAGCTCCTCAAGGTTCAATTTTAGGTCCTACACTTTTCTACTTCTTCATGTTACTGATGATCATGGGCCAATTAATTTTAGACTCACTTATTATTACTGCCTCTGGTGTTTCCTCATGACAGATAGTATTTTTCAAATTGACATGATGTCTTGCACCTAGAGCTGACTCTTTGGATGTGCCTGCCTGTTTTTGCTTTTCATCATTATTTAGGATGGACATCTTACTTCTGCATCTCAGAACGAGTGCTGAGTTCCATGCGAGTGAAATTGTCCATCTTCCTGCTGAGGCGGTCCTTGAGAAAGGAATGGAAGATGTGTGTCTCCAACACCTAGAACATCATCACATTAATTTCATTGAGAGCCAAGATCAACACTTGATGTCAACATGTTAAAATGTTACAACCAGCATTGCTGAATGTAAATTCATAATTCATGGAAGTCAGAAACTAGTAGGAAGTACTATTGAATTGCAAACCCCAAAATGGTTGTAACCCATTTAATGGAATAAAAAAAACAAACAAACAGGATTACCTTCATGTAAAACATTTTCTCAGCTGGTTCTCTGGTTTTCAGGAACTCTTCACTGTTAAAAACTCTGTGTTCATAGTTCAGATGACAGCTAACATCCCTGCAGAGTGCAGGCACACATACATTTATATGAATTATTGACAAAATGTATTTTTAGGAAAACAGTTTCATCAAAATGTATTAGGAAAAAAGCTTGAAACCTGAATATGTTGACAATAAGTTCCAGCATGATCCTCTGGATGTCGTGGTTGAGGTTGTGTTGCCATGCTCTTTTCTGTGCTCGCTGATCGTTGATGTCAGTGCAGCTCGCATGGTGGCACTGATCTAAGTCAAAGTGCATCTGCAGAGACTGACACCTGCAAAAACTCTGATACTGTATGATCGAACAGTGGCAAATGTCAAGTTTATCATCAGTCAAATGACACATCTCACATGTAAACAGTACGTCCACCAGGGTTTCTGAGGTCAGTGGATGCTAAGAGTACTTAATGGTATTGCATTCACATTAGTACCTCTGTGTGAAGCAGTCCGCAGCAGACGGGGGGATCTCTGGTAGGTCTACTGTCTCGGAGCAAGAAGAAGAGACTCTGCCATTATCAATGTTGATCAAGATCAGATCGTCTGTTTCCTGAAGGGAGGAATATTTAAAAGAATATCTCAGTTGAATCCATTTATATTCTACCGTGGGAAAAAGTTAATTAAAACTAAATCAATAGCAATTAGTTAAAACTACTTTAAAAAGCAGTCACAAAAATGTAGCAGACGAGTGAGTATTCTGTTAGATGGAGGATGACACCATAGATGAACAGTTGTCAAATTCCCCTAATCCAATTTGAAACATGAACCTGAATCTGGAAGAGAAACTGTGTGTCTCTCTGGAGGAACTGACTTCTTTCCTCTCACATCTCAACCTTACAAAAACTGATTTATCAGAAATTCAGTTGATCATCCACAAAAATATACAGAATTTGTAAACCACGGTTACCACAAATTCACACTTCCTCTTTTTCTTTCAGATTTGGATCATTGAAAAGTAACAGTCCTCACAGCGGCAACTTCTTCAAAATGGCAAAGATGGCAGCCCATGAGGAAGGCGGTGGGAGCCATGAGGAAGTCCAGCATGCCTCTAGCCAGGACTGGGACGTAAGGCTGCTGCCATGACAAAGGCTGGAAGAAA
>NC_141330.1:12195000-12387500 GCF_037954235.1 Aulostomus chinensis | reverse complement strand
CAAGCTTTGTGATTTACCACAACATAAACACGTATAAATGTGAATCCATCTCAACCGAACGATATTCTCAGTAAAGCGTGTGTGTGCGTCAAGTAATTCCCCTGTACGTCCTCTACGACACACACATTTTCAGTTTTACTGCCACATCCTGCTTTATTAAACTGACATTCTTCCTCCTGAGGTAAAAAACTCGGATCAAGAACGTTCCCATCTCTCTCTCACCTCCCAGCGAGCAGCGGCGCTTGTCCTCTCTCATCGTCCTTCTTTCCTTTCAGTGGCGCAACAAACTCCTCTGACTCTGAAAGAAGAAACTCCGTCAAGCCTCCATAATCACGGAGCCTCCTTCCTGAACGTCTGCGCGCACATGGACGTGCGCGCTGAGGACTGTGCGGCTTCCTAGAATAATGATTAATCACTATCCCGTCTACTGTCTTGTTCCATAAAGGAATACGACGCCACAGTGTCTTGTGTAACCTTTTTGATGTCCTTCCCGCAGTTGAATGTCTGAGTTTCACTCTGTAGAACGATCGATGTGCAAGAGTTTGACGATGGAAGAATGTCTTCTTGTGAATGGTCGAGGTGTTGATTTAAGGGGCGGGACTACAGGCAGGATTTATGACATTAAAAATCATTAGGGAGCTGATCCTGGTTCCAACTGTAACATTTAAAAGTACAATGCAGAATTGATTAAACAAGAGGAACATCTGTGTCCAACAGGTCCATCCATCCATTTTCTACCTCTGATCCTGCTGAGGGTCGCGCGGAGGGGGGTGCTGGAGTCTGTTCCTCCGGTTTTTCGAGAGAGGCGGGGTTCACCCTGGACAGGTCACCAGTCCATCACTGGACCAACACATAGAGACAGACAACCATTCACACTCACAGTCACACCTACGGTCAATTTAGAGTATCAATCAGCCTCGTCCCCTCTTGATGTCTTTGGACTGTGCTTCTTGCTGAGGCACCAGCGCTACCCACTGCACCCCCCCCCCCCCCCCCCCCCCGTGCCGTCTGTGTCCAACAGGTGAACATTCAATATGATTGTGTGCTGGTGTTTTTAGGGTTTTAATATGCTAACCTACATTTTCTGATACAAATTCAGCCAATCTTATTATAGGGGTTTGTTTTTGTGTTTCTTAAATAAACCTGTGAATAGAATAATTGAAGAAATTTGATGCTCGAGACTAAACCAAGACGCCAGCAGCTGGATTTAACCGTGGATCTTCTCTCACATGCACAGTGTCAACGGGCGCGTTCAGGATATTAAATCAGATAAAACAAATCGAATTCATTTTCACTTCAAAGAGACAGTCGCTTGAGTACAAACTGAACTATTGATATCGTGCTACAAAATATGACGTCAACAAATGAACTGAGGTAGACAGTTAAATGTATGGTTCGCATGTATGGCAACAGATATCCGCCTCCTGTTGCAATACAGCAACTGACCTGCGGGTGGTGCTAATTGACCTGTTGAACATGAATGCCTGCGCGTTCAAGCGGCCTGAAACTTCGGTCGGATTTGCTTTGAGTTTCCATCGTGTCTAAAATAAACGATGCGTGTCATTTTTGCGTCCTATTTCATCAGTTATTCATTAATGCTGACACCTGGAAAAAATATAAGATTAATGTGATGTTTTCAGGGTCACACATTTCTACCACCTACACATCAGGATTCTGTAGTCAGTTGGATGTTCAGGCAGTTTTAGCTCCGCAAGACAAAAAGAAATATCACAAATCAATAATTTAAACATATTTGTTCAATATTGAGGTGGATATCAGGGTCATTTTATCATCTTTATACCAACCTTCCTTCTGACTCATGACAACACTGGTAAATAGTGACACAGGACACAGTTTCAGCCAGAAACCTGGGTGTCATGATTGATGACCAGCTGACCTTTGAGGTTCATGTGGCCTCAGTTTCTCGGTCTTGCCGTTATGCCCTTTACAACATCAGGAAGATCAGACCCTTCCTGACCCAACAGACCACACAGATTCTGGTTCAGGCTCTTGTCATCTCACGCATTGACTACTGCAGCTCTCTTCTGGCAGGCCTCCCTGCATGCTCATTCAAGCCTCTGCAGATGATCCAGAATGCAGCAGCACGTCTGGTCTTCAACCAGCCCAAAAGGGCTCATGTCACCCCGCTGCTGGTTTCTCTTCACTGGCTTCCAGTGGCAGCCAGGATCGAATTCAAGGCACTTCTCCTGGCTTACAAAACAATCACAAGAACGGCTCCAGCCTACCTGGAATCCCTGATCCAGGTCTACTCTCCTTCTCGGCCACTACGCTCTGCATGCGAAAGACGCCTGGTGCTTCCAGCCCAGCGCTGCTCCAAATCCCTAACCAGACTCTTCACTTCTGTTGTTCCCAAATGGTGGAACAAACTACCGAACTCTGAGCGTTCTGCTGAGTCCCTTTCTACTTTTAAGAGACAGTTGAAGACTCAATTGTTCAGAGAGCACCGAGGCACTTAACCTGACTCTTCTTCTCTTTGGGGTAGAATAAGTCAGAGGGTCCAAGACCCAGCACTTAGTAATTATGTAGCACTAACTGTGTTGTGTGATGTTGTATGTCTGTTATATTAAAAAAAAAAAAAAAAAAAAAGGGAGGGGGGGGCGACACTTCTTCTGCCACTAGATGGCAGTACCTGTGATCAAATCACAACTGATGCACCTTTGCGCTTCCTATGGACTTTTCCTTAATTAGGTCTAAATTCTTGCTTAGCGTCTGCTAAATGAAATTGTAGAATTGTAGACAGGAACGTAGCAGCCTCCTAAACACGTTCTCTCCATGAACCGTGTTCCTTCTTCGATGGAAAATGACCTGAGAAGTTTTCTATCATTGTGTCTCAGCTCTTTGACAGTGGGGGTAAAATAGATTTGAATTTCACAAATATCTAGTTTAGGAATAATATCTACTGTTGATTTGGAGTCACCGGGTCACTTGAAGGTAGGTAGATGTATGTGTGATGTGAGACTATCAATAAAAAACACACACACAAAAGTGACAGTGCACTGTTTTTTGTTTAGTTGTTTTTTCCCCCCAAAAAACGTCATTAAAAATACCTCATTTTACAAAACAGCAGCCAAAAACCAACACCCACAAAATTGAGAAAAACTTTATCAGCGATTGACATTCAAACCAAAACACAGAATATCATCTTAAAAATTCTTAACATTTGTCCCAAGTTAAAACAAGTCCTACACACAAGCGTCACTACATAAGAGTCCTTACATCTCTTTAAATGCTGTCAGACACCAGCATTTTCTGTTGTGGTGCAGAACTGTAGAAAACCCAACAAATTCTTAATCAGTAGCTTGGCACAAAATAGGTCGAATTATAACACTGGTAAATACTCTAATATTCTTTAGAAAAACCACAATATTTCTTAAATAATACTGTACAACAGCACACACACATCAAGTGCTAAACATCATTCACAATTTCAAATGATTTCTCAACATTGTTTTTAACATAATAATGATTGTCCCTTGTAGGCATTTCAGAAGAAAACAGAAAAAAACATTCTCACCTGTAACAGTTTCCTGAGGTGAGCGAGCCTTCGGAGGGGAAACCAGGCTGAGGAAGTGCTCTGCTTCTCTTTCGGGTTCATTTGGTCATGACATGATGGTTTTAAATTTGCATAGATTGAATAGAACCCACGTGCTCAACAAGAATGAAGAAAGAATCACAGGTGTGTGGAGCAGTTTCCACAAAGCAGTGAAAGGCACTTACAGTAGCTCTTCCTATTTAAAGGAAAATGGCATTTTTATAGGAAATGTGCTTATTCATAGACCCCTGTATAGGTGGCTAAGAGCCACAGAGAATGCTAGTTAGCTTAGCTAAATGAATGGTAGTGAATGGGAAGTTTAGTGGTCTATGTCAAAAGACATCAAACACTTTTCCCCAGAGCAAGCATAGAACTAGGGTGGGGAGTAACATGCATATAGTAATTTAAAATAAGACATTTTCATTTTAGATTCAGTCACA
Organism: Aulostomus chinensis; assembly: GCF_037954235.1. Lineage (NCBI taxonomy): Eukaryota > Metazoa > Chordata > Actinopteri > Syngnathiformes > Aulostomidae > Aulostomus > Aulostomus chinensis. The sequence continues at coordinate 12,383,507 of NC_141330.1, read as the reverse complement.
TCACTGGTACTACTTTCCTGACTGGGTGCAGTGATTTCTAGTAGCACCTCAAAAATCTGACAACTAGAAGGGTGACTGGTGCTACTAATCATGGCCGACTTATAGGAGAGGATGAAGATGATTATGTCTGGATAGACAGAGATCCTGAACCTGATCTATCTGAAGCAGACTACACAGAGGAGGGGCTACAGGTTTTGGAAAATGAGTAGTTAAGACGGAGGCATGCTAACCTGCTTAACGACAACCATCCACTGCGCAGAGCTAACTAGCAGTCAAGTCAGTCTGCGTGTCTCAGCTCATCAGTGCACTCACAGAGGAAAGAAGGGTATCTATCTTCTTGTCTGGCTCTGGAGAGGATGAACAATATGTGTATTTTATAAAAAAAAGTTGGTGTGCTCCGTTAACAGGATTCAACAGTGCACAGGTCTGTATAGCTAGTTACGGCCTACGCATTATGATACTGTTAATATCATCCTGCTTACTTTTCAACGTTAATAGCTATCCTTCACAGACTATTAATGAACATTATCATAACTTGAGTGAAATGTATATCTGAAAACTACAAAACAAATGGCACCTTACAACAAAATCACACAGAGACATAACACACAACTCCTTTCAGTCACATTTGAGATGCCACGATGAACTAAAATTTACAATGAAAAGACAAGATGGTCCCTTCATGTGTGCCACTTGGTAACTGGAACAGATCAGTGTGGATGACATCTGAGGATTCGTACCGCCAATGATTCAGTATCTCAACTGCACCATAATAAAACTCTATACTGGCATGAAAGGGGATTATGTCAGTCTGATATTGTGTTTATATACACTGAAACACTTTCAATGAGAAAATGGCACCTCAGTTTAAGCTTGCTTATTAGTTCAAAATTTCAATGTGGTAAAATTTCAAATATGTATGGCACTGATTAACAATCTCTATTTGATTGCCAATAATTAATGTGTAAACAATCCAGTAATCTAAGTAAGTTAAAAAAAACAAAAACAATATAGTGTTATGGTATGCCATTAATTGACTGGAACCAGTATAATTAGTTCCAGTCAGCCTGTAAGTAATGCAGAGGTTGCCATGGTTACCTTTCTACAGCATTGGGATTGTCTATTAAGTAGCTATCAGCTTATGTCTCTGCAGCAGCATCGCTGATACCAAAAGTGCCATGTGTGCTTCCTATGAATGTCTTCACAATAAAAGCTTCTGCTTCAGCAGTCTGAGCCAAGTTTGGGTCACAGCTGCCTGCTTGTGTGTGTGTGTGTGTCTTTCCATTGTTCCTACCCTTGCGAGCCTCGAATTTTTTCTTACAATCTATCTAAACATTACTTGCTGAGGTAGCAACAGGAAATGATTATTCCTCTCATCATCCATCCACCCATTATAGTGGAGATAAGATGACTGTGCCAAGTTTTTCTCCTTTTAAATGAGTAAACCACTCCATTCTGAGTTGATTGTACTTGGTGAGAATAGTAATACACAACGAGCAAACATAATAGGGTCTTCGCCTGAAGTACCTTCAGGCTCAGGCCCTAATTAAACACACTTAGGAATCAGAGGGATTCTTCAAATCATCTCTGAGGCTCAGAAGAGCAAGTCTCTGATTGTTTCCTTCTCCGTTCTGGTCTGACTGTTCAGAGAATCCCACCATACCCTGGACCTTGTCTGAGCTGCTGGGCTCCATGTCTGGGTAAACAACCAGGAAACAGGCAGTAAGGAAGCCCAGGAAGGAGCCCCCAGAGGCCACTATGGGAATGACTCGCACACTCCCAACCGCTTCCACGACGGCTCCAAGGGCTGATGCAACCAGAATCTGGCTGATGTAGACCTGCACGTAGAACAAAAATGATTTACAAAAATTGCTCATTAGCAAATAAATTGGACTGAAGACAGAAACTGAGTATGTAAATAAAATGACCACAAATCTCACCTGGCAGGATAAGATGGCACAATCAATACCGAACCCTCTCCTAGTGTTGGCTGGACTGTGGTGAATGTACTGAGGAGAGGAAGGTGACAGGAGAGGACGTGACTTCAACTGAAAATATTTCAACTTCTGCTTTGTGCTCTTATGGTGTCATGTTTCAGTGAACTAAAAATCTCAAGTTCTTGTGATGTATAGTAAGCCTTCTATATTTAAGCAGAGGCAAGCGAAATAGGCAATCGATGATGCAAGCTGCATCACAAATATTTCTCAGGAGGAAATACAGAACACACTTGATGATGTGATGTCTAAACGATATGTAACAATTTTAAATGTGTACGAGCAAAGTATGTGCACGCGCGCGTGTGTGTATATATGTGAATTACTGTTTTTATAAATACCTCTTTGATTTCATGATACTGCCCGAGTAAGGCATACGGACAATAGGAGATACTCATGGAAATGATGCCCATGCTACTGATCATCACCATGGCAACATAAACATTAGGGAAGATCCCCATCACAGCAGTTCCTAAGGAGGCAGGTATAAACACATAAAGGAAGTTTCAAAAAACTTTTTCATGCACACCCATTAAGTCAAAAATCAACTCCTCTTAAATACTGGGTGCATAATTTCTTCTGAGGTAGAAACTGACCCACTGAGAAGCTCAGAGTTCCAACAACGTAGATGATTTTAATACTCAGGTCAAAGTTATCCAGGTACTTCTGCAGTATGGCTGTGTAGAGAAAAGTATCAATAATTGGAGGCAGATTTGGGAGGAAAACAGAAAATGGAATATAAACCTGTGACTTGAATGGAATTACAGGGCTTGGAATGCTATGTGTTTTACCAGAGCAGACAGCCGCTGTAGTAGCATAGACCACCAGACCCCAGCAGCCCATCTGGACCCCTCTGTTATAGTTGTGTAGCTCTGTGGAATTGGCTGGTGCCTGGGGAAACATAGTACATCACTGAGCAGTTTCCTCACGAACCCTCTAATCCTGCTTCATAGTACAGGTCTCAGGTGATTTGCTTATATATGTGTCAGTTGCCACAAACAACAGATCACACGAGAGTGTGAAGATGTGTGTACCTTGGGGTCTCCAAGGTAGATGACTTGTCCCATGAAATCAGTATAAAACACAGCTTCAGCTATGATGGAGAACCATGTGACCAGGTGACACACACACAGTCTCCACAGCTGCCTCGGCATCTAGCCAGAGTAGAAACAGAGAGGAGGAATTGAGGTGAGGAGCTGATTGTGGAGGAAGAGGTTCCCTAAACAGAAATATTCTAGAAATCTTCAGTTTACTACACCTTGAACATGGACAACCAGAGCAGCCGTACAGTTGTGGCCCTGTCAGGCCCCCCATCACTGCTGGAGCCGTCGGATGACAGACTGCTTGCTGACAGCTGTAACTCCCGCCTTTCTGCTCGCCGCTGGAGATCACTCAAATCATTCAGGCTGCGTGAAGTGGTGATTGGCCGAGGGCTCGAGGGTGCCGTCCGTCGCAGTCGGTAGCGCTGGGATCCCACTCGTCCATAATAAGAGAAGGTGAAAGAGGGCTGAAAAAAAAATCAACAACAACCAAAAAAACCAAGATCAATTATTTACCCTTAACCTTTTTATGACAGGAGCTACTTTAAAGAAATAAAGATTTCAGTTGTACTTGTCTGTAGAAAGTGTGTGGGTGTGGCCGTGGTGAAACTGGGTTATTGGCGGGTCGGCTCCCCTGTTTTGTAGAGGAATGGCCTTTCATGGGATTGGAGTGCTCAGAGGTCAAGCCGGTGTTGACACCATTAACAACTTTGGTCTGTTTGACAGGGGAGAGACACAGTCATACAATAAAAAAACACAAAAGAACATTTCTGAAGCATACTGACTTTCATGGGATCACAGTTTTCTATGTAAATCATCGACACCTGCTGAGTCAGAGCAGCTGATTCACCTGTGTTTTCAGATGTGTGCTGGAACTGATGTTAAGGAGAGGAGGAGAGTTTGTGGGTTCCTTCAGCTCAGACAAAGCTGTAACTCTCAGCTCTTTAACAGCCACCCCATCTGAAGGGCTGGACTGACCACCAGGAGGAGACAAAGATCCTGTATTGTGGTTTGATGGCTTGAAAGCATCTTCGAAATCTTGCTGTGCCTCAAAGTGATGCAAGAAGAGTTGTCTGTCCGGGTCAAGGTCAGCATCCAGCTGGATTGTAGCATCTGGTATGGCTAAAACCGAATCACTTTTGCTCCGCACTCGCTCCACCGCAAGGAGGTCCAATTTCCCTACCTCAGGGTCTAATTCATTCCCCAGGTAAGAGGCTGGAGCAAAGGCTTCTTCCTCGGAAATCACATCAAGTAAAGGTGGCGTGTTGTTAACCTGCCTTAAAGACCACTGGCTGTTTGTTTCTGTGGCTCTAAGCTGGTGGGATGGTGCGAAGTGCCGCTCAGGGATACTGAACATGTGCAATATGACTGAGATAATGAAGATTATGGCAGCAAACAGGAAGAGAACCTGCTCCTGGGATTTAAAAGCCCGACCCAAAGCTGTACCAGTCCAGTCCAGACCACCCAGCATGTAACCCACAGCTCCACCAAGCCCTGGAAAGAAACACACACTTATGAATTGTGATGTCAAGTCACACCGTGAATGTGTGTTGGTGCACCTAGGGTCTTTTTTACCAGCGGAGAAGGCATGAATATTAAGGGCCATATCCTGCTCCTCCGTGTCTGCAACGTCAAGAAGGTAAGCCCTGATTGGTCCCTCAGAGGCATCAGCGCAGAAGTCCAGCACCACTACACCAACTACAGTGAGGACGATGCCAATGGTCTGGCTGCCGGGGCTATCTCCAATGGAAAGACCTGAGAGACCATCACAAAGATGAGTGTGAAATACTGATGACCACAACTCACAAGCAACTGCCTCGTTAAAGCTTTCTACTCACCTATTAATGATCCATTTAAAAAGAGTGCCACACCCAGCAGCACACCAACACACAGGGCCAGTATGAAGGGTCTCCGCCGGCCCCATCGCAGTGTGCAGCGGTCGCTGGCCGAGCCGATCACAGGGGTGAAGAGCAGACCCAGGATCGGACTGAGGAACCACGTTAAACTGTAATATTGCTCAGGAAGACCTGACACACAAACACAGACAAAAAAGTAGATGAATTCAGATAATGTAAGTTTGTATTAGAGCAAACTAAAGACAGTCAGGGACAGAAAGGGACCACATGGAAAGCAATCAATTCTTTTCCTCATGTGTATCCTGCCTTCCTTGTTTACATCTGAGCACTAAATTTAACTATGAGCTCCATGATTAAAACAACTTTGGCCGTCACAAGAACACATTTTGTAAGATGATAAATTGCCCCAGGAATTACTGTGATAAAAGTATTAGCACGGCAGGTTTTACTGTTTCCATCCTGCTCGTAATGTGCACTTTAATCACAAGTGCAATACTTCTATACATATCACTGTAACAAACTTCTGATATATATTTGAAGATATATTAATATCTTTATTTTTTTATTCTAGTTAATCTATTTCTAGAAGGAGGGGAGATGCTCTCTATAAGTTCGTTGTATGCTTAGATGTACAATGACAAAGTCTATTCCATTCTATTCTAACATTTAAATAACAATATACTACCATAATAATGCGAGTGCAGGATTTATTATTGAGGTCAGCAAGTTAATGTCTGCTTATTGTAGGACAGGTTGATCCACTAACTTTTGAGACAGGCCTACAAGCGCTGAAACACCCGCACTGTGTGTCAGTGTTTCTATCTGTTAAAAAGACACTAGAGGGCACTCCAGCCTTGAAAACATTACAATACACTTGTCGAATTAGCAAAGTATCTTCATAGAATTGATTTTGCCTACTCTACCAACTCCCTTAGAAGGTAGTACAGCTGATATTACCTGGACAAGCTGATCAAATATGAACATAATTAAAACTGATAGTTGTGTATATTCTTTTTTCCTCCAGATGGAAAACATGAAGTCTTCTTACATTCCTTTGTTTTTAAAAGAAGCATAGCATGCATTCCAGTGCCTAGCTGAAGAAACACTAGTGCTCTTAGGCAGCTTCCCCTTCTGTGGGGTATTTCAGATAGAGAGGGGGGCGTGTTACAACAGAGTAGAAATATGCACCAACTAGCCAGGAAAGTGGAGAAATCACGTTCAGTTCACAGAAACAGAACCAGGCTTCAGCGTACATTTAGAAGTAGAAATAGTTAAACAGTTCAAATGGCAGTCCTGTTTGGTCCAAACATTTGTCACATTAACATTTCTCAGATGCTTCACTCCTTATAGAGAAGTGCATCTAAGTTAGTCTCACGGATCGACTGGCTGGTTCTCACGGGAACAACATGTTACCCATGCTGCCTTCCTCTGCTGCTGTCTACACTTCCCCTTAAGTCAACACAGCAGCAGCAGCAGCAGCATCTTTGCAATGGCTGAGCACACACACTGTTAAAGCAGTAGATTTGTTAGAGTGCCACCTTTTCCATTAGGAAGTAGCAGATCATACTGATTAGAATGTTTTTTTGTCTGTGCTTTTACGAAATCTGACAACATATTCCCAACCTTATACACACATGTAGATAAAGTGACAGAGTAAATCAAATCTGAGCATCATGATCCAAAGTTAAGGTCAGATCTCACATACTGGATCCCATGAGATTGAACGAGTGCCCTTACATTGGATGTATGTGTGTATTTTTACATGGTTGACCATACATGTAGCAAACTCAGCCCAGTCATGGTCCACTGTTAATATTTCAAACATTAACACGAGAAGAAACTTCTCCAGATTGAATATGTTAATGTTTCTAAAGATGTCATCGCCACAACACTGTCAAAGAATGTGAAGACATGAAATGAAGGAAGTGTGATTTTTAATGCTACATTTATTAGTCCAGCCCATGTTGAGGAGATCTTGTTGGCATATGCATAACTCTCCTTGAATAGTTTAGCCTTGGATTGGGGGAATGTATCAAGCTGCTCTAAGCTTTTTCCACTGGGATTACTGATCTCATAACATGGCATACTGGGTGCCTAGAATATGGGAATGTTTCAATAACACCCTGCGTGGGGTTTTAGACATAATCTTTCCTACAATATTGTGAACATGGAGAAAGACAGCGAGACTGAAATGTGCTGTGTTAGACATTCTTGTCATACCTAGCCAGGAGAAAATGCCTTTGTTCTTTTTTCTGCTATGGTGGCAAACCTGACATCTAGCTGTATAGCCGGCTGGCTACTAGTGGGCACACAGGCTACATGACCCAGTTGCCACTCCACAGGCCCCCTCCACTGGGTTGCTGCTTCTGTTAAGACAGGACTGGATGGGGGTGAAGGGGGCTATACTCTTGGTTGTCCTGGGACAGGGGTATATAAAATAAAGGAATTTTTGCATATGAACATTTATATTTAAATATATTACTACAATTTATAAAACAAAATAAAATAAAAAATGTTCTAATAAATTCTCAAGAGACTTTATTATACATTAATTTAAATGATTAGTATATAAAGTTATATACTTTAATATATTCAAATATTCTTAATATTTAGACCATTTATTCAATGTCGTTTATTGCCAATTGTGATAGCCCTACCCTGTGATAGGCATCACCAAATACTTCGACTGGTGGCTTTTTTTTTCTTAAGGGATTTTTCACTCATAATTTCCAGAAATGAAAAAAACTCCGGCAGCACGGTGGTGCAGTGGTCAGCACTGTCACCTCACAGCAAAAAGGTTCCAGGTTCAAGCCCTGGCTCCAGCACAGGATCTTTCTGTGTGAGTCTCCATGTTCTCCCTGTTCCTGTGTGGGTTTCTCTCTGGTACTCCAGCTTCCTCCCACAGTCCAAAGACATCAAGAGGGGACGAGGCTGATTGATACTCTAAATTGACCGTAGGTGTGACTGTGAGTGTGAATGGTTGTCTGTCTCCATGTGTTGGCCCTGTCATGGACTGGTGACCTGTCCAGGCTGAACCCCGCATCATGCCAGAAAGCTGCTAGGATAGACTCCAGCTTCCAGCGACCCTTAATGGAATAATGCCACGCCAAACATGCACAGAGCCTGTTGCAATTTGTCCAGCTTGTTTCTCTTTTTCCCCAAATTTAAGCTTTCTTCTTATCATAATTGTTTCATCATTGTTATTCGCAACTTAAGATGCACTGATCAATTTCCCCTGGGAAAAATATATATATGACTCTGATATTAGCACGTGAAGCTCCATTCTGGAACATTTGACTTGGCAATGCCTGTAGTACATAGGACAATAGATCCTGTAGGGGGCAGAAACATACCCTTCCCAGTATTTTTTCTGCTTTCTGTCACAACTTTCCTGGCATATTTCCTGTAATGTTACTAGACCCAGAGGTGGAAAAGTGTCGGTACAGATTTCACTGAAAACCAAGGCTTGCCCTCGTTCACACAAAACACCTTCAAGGGCAAATGCTGGAACATCTCTCGCAAAGGCTGCAAGTGAATGCCTTAGATGTAGAAAATAACGCATCCAAAATTGCCTCTTCTTTCATTCCACTCACCAGGAAAATGCTGTCCCAGTTATTACTATGATACTTGTGATGAAAAAAAATGCAAGCAACAAAAACAACAACTTGATCAACACCAGCTTTGAAAGATGCTGTATGGCTTGCCTAAAATAGTGGTGATTCCTCCACTACTAAACCTCAAAATTCACCAGGCATATCCACACAATAGTGTTTACTCATCTATGAATGCTAATTGCTGTACGAAAGGTTCTGGTTTTGTATGAGAAAAAGAGAAAGATCATGTTTTTGTATTTTTGTTTTTTAAACTTACCTATCTGGAGCAACACCGGTGTCACGAGAGCCGTTTCCATTGCGTAGCAGAACTCACGACCAAACATCACTGCCCCGTGCATCACCCAGCGGTGCAGAGGGATCTGTATACCTCTGCCCTCTTCTCCTAATTCTGCTCCGTCTTCCTTCTCGCTCTCACTGTCGTTTGCATCTTCCCTTGGCTTCATCTTCTCCCGAAGGGCCAAAGCCTCTGATTCTTCTGCTTCCTCTCCCATTTCAGTCTGAGTCAACTTCAGAGGAACCATTTATCTTGCTGGATGTCAGTTCAACTTTCTCTATTTCTATTAGTTTCATGTATGTGGAAGCAAAACTGTTCTATGTTAATAGATGCTTGCAAGATATGTCCGTGGTTTCATCTCTCTCATAGTAAAGGAAACGTCCAAGATGTCCAGCACTGACTATTTAGGGACTATCTCTGCTGGTCAGCACCATCTGGGTTCAAACCATTAAATAACTGATGACGTCACGTAACAAAAATCCGTTGTGTATGTTTAATCCCGTGTCAATCATGCTTCTATTCAACTGGTCTTCAAGCGCTGCAAAGGACTGAACACTGTTGTACGATGACAACAGAAAAAGAGGTCTTCATCATTCTGTGCAATTAAGCCTTCCTCACTGTGGCTCGCACCAAACCGACATTCAAATGTAGTTCTGGGCTGCTCCAAGGGGGTAAGGAGTGAGGAAGAGCAGACGAGGAGAGAGGAGAAGGGGTGGAGATATGTATTCTGGGTTCCAGGAGCTGTGTTTATACAAGGTGTGGTGAAGGTTAGAGTGGATTTGTAACGGTGTCACTGTGGCTGGAGCAGCATGTAGTCCTGGGATTGTTAGGGAGTGTGTGTGTGTGTGTGTGTGTGTTCATGCCCTTCTGAGGAAGACAGGGTGAAAGTGTAAGGAAACTCCTTGGCAAAGAGTCACTAAGCAACCTGCAGAAAAACAAACACCAGTTAGTCAAAGATCTAAAGCTTTGACAAAAGCATAGACTAACCTAAACTTCCAAAAAACCTGCCTTGATATTATTTCTAATTTGTATTTTCATATCCTACAGGTACTGAAAGAAATGCAAATGAAACATGGAACCTTTGAACATGTTCAAATTAATTGCATTACACCACATTTTTTCCACAGGATAGATGAGTGACATCATTGTCTTGTGAAGAGAAACTGTCTGAAAACATAAAAACATTGATAAGAGGAACACAATGCAGATAGTTAATGATACCAATTCTGCAGTCCCATCCCTGCATATATCTACTGTTAAACTACTAATTATGGGAACAGGTATCGTGCCACAGCATGAAGGACCAAATGTTCAAGGCAATCATGTCACATCTTAACTATAAGAGATTGCTGTAAGCTTTCCACTGACTTCTTATAATTCATTGACATTACAAGGAGCCATAAACTTTTACACAACAACAGAATGTCATGAAGAAATATTGTTGCATCATTGCTGTTCAAGCACGTCAGAACTGCTGAAGCAGGTATATCATATTAGCTAACCTAGAAACCCCTGACACAGACACAAAATGTAACACTGATGATTTTATGTGATGGGATTCAGATAGGTCTTCCAAATCTTTACTCCTCACACGCTGACTGTTTGACTGAGACGGTCTGGTTTACCGGATATGGATCAGTATTATATTTCACCGAGGAATGACCGGTAGGTATGGAGATGTCGGGGGTGGGGGCTTGGTGAGCCTGTCAGCACATGCTTGTGGAGGGGCAGCTCTGCTAACAGCCAACATGAGCTACCTACCTGTACCGACCTGCTGCTCCACAGTCAAACCGCACAAAGTTAACCAAACAACAGAGATAAATGTGGTGGATAATATAGCCGGAAACCGACTACGCGGGTGATTTACCGCTACCTTTGACCTGGCTGATGTTTGACTAGCTGGTTAACACTGGCGAGCTAACGTAGGTGGACTATTAATTAGACAGCTGAGCTAACATTAGCAGTTACCGCTTCAAGAGACCCGCTTACTTTAAAAATAAAAATATATCACATACCTGAAATCGTACTCTTATTAAAAAGTTCAAGTGGAGCCATTTTTAGCCTCCGCTTCTGTAAGTCTTCGAGACTCTGCCCCGGCTCAAACATGAGTTAGCAACCTGGCTAACCTGCCAGCTAAATGAGTGGACGTAGGTCTACCACACTCATCAAGCTCTCTGGTTTCCACAGTAACAAAGCGAGGCGTGACCAGTGAAGAACGCGATTGACGTCAGCACCTTACTCACATCCGGAAGTCGTGGAGGTAAAAGAGAATATTTACAATTTTACCTAAAAAAAAAAAAATAAAAGATTCATGATAAAACTATTTTTAATCTAATAAATCAAAACAATGGAAAACAGTTATCGTTATTATCGTTGTCAACAACGGCAAGAGTGATTACTAGAAATTTCTAAGACAATTACTTCAATGAGTGGAGATTTTTCTGATCGTTTTACCTAGAAGACGACGTTTACTGGCTATTTAAAGACATTAATTTTAGATTAATTCCTTTTACACAGCATAGCTCTTTCTTGCATTTGATAATTACATGAATATGTCACATTCATGTCCTTTTATCCACTACCAAAACACATTTTCCTCATTTTTACCTGCACAAATAAACAATGATACTGAATGAAGATGAAAATAATAACTTTGTATTCATCAGCATAAAAGATACTGTTTAATTACAAAAATATATTACAGTTCAACAAACTGAGGTCAAACGTTCACACTGAGTTGTGTGTGTCATCCAAGCAATTCTCCTCTGACATTTTTTATGGTCTCTGAGAATCCTGAAGGAGGTGCAAGGTTGCCATCTGCTGCTCAACATGGGTTATCAAATATTTTCTTCAGCTGTTTATTATCTGAAGGGGTAGGATGTGAATGACAACGTGGAACCCAGGCACACACAAAAAAACAGAAAAGAAAAGACATGTCCTTTCGTGTAAGAACAGGGGGGAAAACAATTGTCTAGAATGTTCTGTAGGAGTCCTCAGCTATTTGTTTCTCTGACTGTTGTCTTTGCTATGGAAATTGATCAATTTAGTGGGTTTTTGGGGATTATTTGTACATTAAGACTGTAAATTTTCCTGCAACAGATTATTTATCATAACCAAAGTAGAAATCTGATTTTAGAATGATTGTGGACACATTATTTGAAGATAGTGTTCACGGTAATTCATTTAAGTAGTTAGCCTGGTTCTACTTGTACCTTTTTAAATAAATTGCTCAACTGTTTTAGCTATCAATCCTGAGGTCCCCTCAACTGGAGCTATCGCTACACAGCATGTTGCAGTGTGCACTCCAGAAATATCTGCCATATCTCCCCCGGGTGATTCTGACTCTGTTCAGCTGTCCCCACTCCATGTGAGAAGGGATTTACAGTGTGTGATTCTCCCCCAGACTTTCTTCCTGCCGTGAAGTGGGAATCTTCGTCATCATGATCAAATTATTCGGGTTGCCATTGGCTGTCCCCGCTGAGTTCTTAGAGCTGTGCTGCATGCTGATGATGTCACCACTGCTCTGCTCCAGCTCCGCACGGCGGAAAATATTCCTCATAGTTGCCTGGAGGAGTAAAGGATATTCATTTTTGAGTAAATGGCGGAATGAATGGATGAGTAGGTCATGAATGAAGAGAGGGATGGATGGACAGGTTGTAGAGGAAGGGTGTCAGGAGAGATGGACTAAAGAAAGGCGAGGAAGGATATCTGGATATACACATAGATGCAAATTGACTCCTGGATTACCTGGAAGTTGTTTGTAACAAAACAATAGACGACAGGATCCATGCAGCTATTCAAACTGCTGAGCGTAACTGTCAAGTGGTAGACGATAGCATGGTGAGGCATATCAGGGTAGAAATACACCACAACCTGCAACACAAAGACACGAGCACATTTGTAGATATCTACGCATCGTCACCCTCTATTGTCACAATAACTGCCTAAGTCATTTTTCTGACAGTAATTTTTTTGCCTAAATCAACTCATTATGATGTTTTGTCTCCAGTTTTTTTGTGTTTTCTAAAAAACACGGCTTGAGCACGGGATCTTTCTGTGTGAGTCTCCATGTTCTCCCTGTTCCTGTGTGGGTTCTCTCTGGTACTCCTGCTTCCTCCCACAGTCCAAAGACATCAAGAGGGGACGAGGCTGATTGATACTCTAAATTGACTGTAGGTGTGACTGTGAGTGTGAATGGTTGTCTGTCTCTATGTGTTGGTCCTGTGATGGACTGGTGACTTTTTCAGGGTGAACCGTCTCACCTGAAAGTCGCTGGGTTAGGCTCCAGCCCCCCCGCGACCCTTAACAGGATAAGTGGAAGAAAATGGATGGATGGATGGATGGATGGATGGATGGATGGATGGATGGAAGGATTATTTTAATTATTTTTGTTTTTCCAGACCATGGTTTCCCTTTGACGTTGGCCTTTGACCTTTTGGATATGAAATGCTTTATCATTTCATGCTATGTGATATTTATGTGGAAATGTATTATTATTATTATTATTATTATTATTATTATTATGATTCTGTGAATAGAGGAGTTATGGCTAGAAATTATTCTGTGTCGTCATAGTGACCTTGACCTTTGACCTCTTATCTAATCACTTCTTCATGAAGTCAAAGTTAACTTTGTACCATATTTGAAGACGTCCACTCAGGGGATTGGGAAGATAATGACCCTCATATGACCCTGACTTTTACCATTAACCAACAAAATCTTTGCATTTCATACTTGAGTCTCTGGAGATGTTTGTGCCAAATGTGAAGAAGTTCCCCCAAGACACTGAGATATGTCATTCAAGAAAATAGGACGGACAGAGAAGAAAACAGAAAACATAACACCAAGAGCTGTTTCCAGCACAGACGAAAGAAACCTGACCTAAAACAAGGTGTCACTGTCTGTCCCTCACCTGTCGGATGTGGAAGGGTGTGAAGCAGACAGTGAAGATGACCAGCACGGTGGTCAGCAGCTGGACCGCCCTCCTCCTCCTCTCCCTGAAAAAAACAGGACCAGATCCCACTGTGTAATCCTGTCAGTTTTCCACCATCGATTTCGGAGCTACACGTGTGAGTCAATTTACTGTACTTTCATTCTTGTTCTATTAGCATGTATGTTAAAATATGTTGCAAACCCTCCAAGGTCATGCAGTGGTGCAGAAATAAGTTGTCTCATCTCGATATCACTGGGTTTTTGGTTAAATTATTGAATTAAGTGGATCTTAAGATATTTTAATGTTTTGTTCAACAGCATAAACATGTCAGTAACTAAAAACACTTGTGAATTTGAAAGCTTTTGTGTGTCTTAAGATAGCCGATTGCTAACATGTTGCTCAAGGTGACCACAGTGGTTGTGGAGTTGAATACAGAAGAATTATGAATTTTAGTCGTGGCGATGTGAAAGTCGTTGATTTTTGATTGTGGCGATTGTTTTTACGCTTCAAAAATCAAGTCTTGTCATCTAAAATTCAGTGGGATTTTGTATAAATGCTTGAGATAAAATCCCAGGTCCACACCGGTTTGATGTATTACAGCATTTTCTCTCATGGAATAAAAATATGTCACAATCTAATTACCACACCTGTGAATTTCAAAGTGAGTCCGAAAAGGATGGTTGCTGACGAATGGTTACTACAGACGTCATCCCGATGAGAGCTGGAGAAGAATGAAGCCAGTCAAAGAACAAAAAAATAAAAGGCTCATGCTTGTCAGCTGCATATCCGATAAAAAAAAATCCCATGGTTTTTAGTCGAGGGTACCCAGCCTGCAAAAATGCTTCATCCATGGCGGGGTGGTTCTATTTTCAAATCTCTACTTGCGTGTATATTGAAGTTGATTGTACCTGCTCTGCTGCATCAGGCGTTGATCTGCAAGGGCCCACATTATACGCAAGGTGAAAGCCACGATGATGATGAGGGGTAGGAAGAACTCTGTGATGGTGAGAAAAAGGAGTTTTGAGAGGCAGCAGCCTGTATGCTGGAAGGCAGTGGAGAGGAAGGAGTAGGTGACCACGATGGCAAACAACCACACAGAGACGCACACACATTTGGCCACATTAGAGTGACGCCATCGCCGGGATGCTTCAACCTGCAAGGACAACAAAGTTTTAGTTTCTTTATTTGGTTTTTGTGTGTTTGAAAACAGAACGCATCTTGCCGAGCAACTCACCTGCACGATGGCAAGGTAACGGTCGACACATATGCAGGTCAAGAACAAGATGCTGCAGTACATGTTGACAAAGTAGCTGAAGATGTGCAAGTAGGAGCAGGTGAGACATGTTCCTCTGCTGTAGTAAAGCAGAATACGAGTGGGTAAGGAGAGATTAACCAGGAGGTCTGTCACTGCTAAATTGATGGTGTAGATCACTGAGGTGGTCCTCTGCTTGGTGCGGAAACAGAAAACGTAAAGCGCTACTGTGTTGAGCACCATGCCCACCTGAAAGAGAAGAGAAGAGAAGGGAACAGAGGAGAAGAGTTCAAGCTTTTCTCTGATAATAGATACAGATATCATAACTTCAAAAAATACACCTACCAGGAATATGAGAGAGTTTACAACCATCAGTGTGATCCACAGGCTGTAGAAGTCATTGTAAAGTCCCTCGTCCAGGTGAGCTAGTTTCTGGAGATATGCCTCCATGCTACTTTTGTTGCCGGCGCTGGCTGATAAAGGCAGGATGGGAAATGAAGTATTGGACCAGGAGTCTGTACTGTTGGCCATTACAATGATCGATGAGGATGTAGTTTGGTAAGAAGGGTTTGGGATGATGATGATGATGATGATGATGATGAGGATGATGATGATGATGATGATGATAAGCAGAAACTGTTAGACAAAAATGAAAAACATTCTTTAACCATGTCTTTGAAGGTACCAGATGGGTGCTACCCATGGAAAGATGGCGGACATTTATTCTACTCACTGAGATGATAAAATGGCTGGAAGAGGAACACATTTACACTGGACGGAAACAACTTGTCACCACATACCTTTCGTCACGCTTTGTTTTGGTAACAAACATCATCCCACTGGAACTTTCTAACATCTGAATCTGCCTAAAATCAAAAGTGCATTTGTCTTCTCTAATGTTTCTTTCCCTTGCACTCATCTGATTAATGGAGATGCTTTTTGTTGCATTCTTCTGCTCTCATTTGTATTGATGCCTGATTTAACAGAAACAAACTTCAAAAGTTTTGGTTTTTTTGCTATCATACACACACATACACACATACACACACACATCCATTTTAATCCATCCGTCCTGCCCTGGAGGTCCCTGTCTTTGACCTCGGTGGTTATTGCTGTTGGCATGGCCACATTAACAAAAACCCTTTGAGACAATGTTTGGTTTATTTAGATAATCTATTTATATTTTCATTGTTTTTATTTGCTACAAAAATTGGTTCTGGGGAACTATGAATATGTATATTCCTAGTTTTGATTAAGAATGCATGTCTTTCTATCAAACAAATGTAAATATCAACTTTTAATGTTACACATCCTCTCTGACAGCATGTACACACGTGCGCGCACACGCACACACACACACACACACACACACACACACACACACACACACACACACACACACACACACACACACACAGCTTTTCAGTTTAAGATTTGATCCTTCAATGCCAGACATAATTTGTGTGATTTCAGTCCATTTATATGAGCGTTGTGTGTATTTTCTCTTTAAACCAGGCCTGAGCTGACCAGAGTTTGTGTGTTTATTTACTTCCAAGAAAGTGGGTGAACTCCCATGAGTCAGAGAGGAGCTGGGTCTAATTTGTGTGAAATCCCTGAACAGCTTTCATTGAGAGGATACTTAAAACCTCATCTCCTGACCACTGACATTTATAACATAAAACATAGAATGTTGGACATTGTGGTTTTTCCAATGAGTGTCTTGAAGTGTTTACCAGTGTGTTGTGTTTCTTTATGCTCCACACTGATCTCTCAGGGCAAAGTGTTCATTCAGCTGAAGACAAATGAGAGGCATATGACAAATATCATCTATTGCTATTAATGAGATGGAATTAAATGCCTTTCAAACTAACGTTCCCTGACAAGATTCATCTTTCCTGGAGACGGTTCATTATCATCGACAGCGCCGAAGACTCTTCTAAGCATGTCTGGAACTTGTGTGTTCACCCAGCATGCACCCCGTTTTGATGTCACATGACCAGTATACAAGTTGATCGGACAAACTGATGATAGCTGATGTTGACATTTTGTCTGTTAAAAAAAGTTTTGTTAATTAACCACAGTAGCCTACATCATATGTTAACGTCCAATGACAATGAGAACTAGTTAACATCTTTTGATGTTGATATGAAATTTAGAGTTCACATGAGACTGATGGCTACACAGTGGTGCAGTGGTCAGCACTGTCGCCTCACAGTAAGAGGGTTCTGGGTTCAAGTCCCGGCTCAGGCACGTGATCTTTCTATGTGGAGTCTCCATGTTCTCCCTGTTCCTGTGTGGGTTCTCTCTGGTACTCCAGCTTCCTCCCACAGTCCAAAGACATCAAGAGGGGACGAGGCTGATTGATACTCTAAATTGACCGTAGGTGTGAGTGTGAATGGTTGTCTGTCTCTATGTGACGGACTGGTGACCTGTCCAGGGTGAACCCTACCTCCTGCCTGTTGACGCTGGGATAGGCTCCAGCCCCCCCGCGACCCTGAACAGGAATAAGTGAGACAATGGATGGACTTGAGAATAATGATGGATTTTAACTTTAATCTGATTTTAATTTAAGGTTGAAATTGAGCATCTGTGTGACATCGTGTCCTCTGTTTTTCAGTCACTGAACCGATGCTCTGTTCCAGCAGGAAAAGACACCAGCGTATGCTGATGTGTGAAGAGCGTATGCTGATGTGTGAAGTGAGTAATGACTGTGTTCTGTGCAGCCATGCAAGCTAGACATTAGGATTCATGTGCTGATCACTTTCCCACATTTGCAGTCTTGAATAAACTATCCTAATGACTATTAGATGGATTTTTATTATGTACAATTGAAATTTTTGCAAACATCCCCTTCCTCTAATCACTTCCGTGATCCCTCAGTTGTCTCTGTAGCACCACTGACAGGTCTAATTGTTTGTCAAATAGTTTTATAACTAAATGTCCTGAAAGTGAGAGTTACAAATATAAGTTAAGTTCTGGAAAAAATTCAGGGTGACATCCAGAAACAAGTGTGTCTTAGCAGGCTAATTGTTAAGTGCCGAGTTGTAGATCTGAAAACTGCCAGTGAAGAGAAAGAAAAATGTGGTTAAATTTCTTTTGTAAAACTTGTGGAATTGATCATTTTGACTTGACAGAGGCCTGCAAAATCCATTCTGGGCAGTGTGATAAAACTCAATGCAGATATTAATTAAAATGCCAACTCATATCCAAACGTTTGTTACAAAACCCATATTTTTTCTGACAGTAACTTTTTGAGGAGTTTTTCACCACAACTGTGGCTAAAGGCCTCTGAGAAGATCAAATATTGCTGATAGAACAAAGCATATGCAAATCACTGACTGACGTTTTTTTTCAACCATCAGGTGCTGTGATAAAACATGAAAATGCAACAGAACAGCAACATTAATGGAGCAAAGAGTCTGCAGTCACTAATTAATAGCAGATTGATCACTAAATTAAAGGTTTGTGTATCCAATTATTGGATTGGATTTTGGATTGTATGCAGCTAATATGAAATCAGACTGATGCATCATTGTTGCTCTTCTTCTCTCAACATCAAAGACAGTGGTGATGCAATGTCTGTAAAGTGATACTGAGAGGAGAGCAGAGGGCTCAGAGGCAGATCACAAATAAATTCCAGCAGCGTGGGAGTCCTGTGTGTTTTTTGTATGTGTGTCTTTGCGTGTGTGTGTGTGTGTGTGTGTGTGTGTGTGTGTGTGTGTGTGTGTGTGTGCGTGCATGTGCGTGCGCATGCGTGCCTCGGACTGTGTGAAAAAGTACAACAGCACAGAGACAGGATGGAATAGCGGAATAAAGATCTCACGCTGTCTAACTTCAAATTATTGCATCTTAGAGAGCCCCACAAGGCAATTGGAACATTTTTTGGAGCTGTAATTCTAATTTTAGTGATAGTTGCACTCGTAATAGAAGTTCACAGGGGCCTTTTCACGCACTCTGATTGTGTAACAGGATAGGAGACTCTTCCAAATTTCCCTTAATTTCCCATATCGAACTAATAAGTGGATGTATCATCTCTAAAATGCGTGTCATGTACTAGTTAATCCTTCATTGTGGTTCTTCATGAGTGTGGAACTTCATGAGTTCCTCGTTTTTACTTACCTATAGTGGAGAGGTCAGATCTGTGTTTGTCCCTCAGGTTCTAATCCATAGGTCCTTGGTCAGTTTCCAAAAAAGAAGGTGGTGGATCTTTTCCATGAGATGATGTGTTACCTTTCAGTGACCTTCGCCCTTGTTTATCATCATCCAAATTCGATTTAGGTGATTTAAAATTTAAGAGAGAATTCCATCTGTCTTGTCATAAAAGGTGTCCCTAGCATGTGTTTGTCTTCACTTAGTCCGTGTATTGTTTTGTCCTCAGAGAAAACATCCTCAGATCCGTCTGCCTCCTCCAATTGTTCTGGTCTCTGTGTCTCTTCTCTCTTCCATTAGCATCATTTTTAGCCCCCCTTTCCCCCCTTCACCGTCTCTGTCGCTCTACTTCCCTCCCCTCTTACTCTAAATATTCCCTCAGTTTGCTCCTCAGACAGGAAGTCTTCTTATGTGTTTACATTCTACTCTGCCCATGTGCACTATATGCGCACGCACGCACGCACTCACACACACACACACACACACACACATCATAGAACACACATGCATGCTTAGGCACATGCAGTGGATCATAAACAGAACTCACAATAAACTAGAGATGTTACAATGATTTTTTTCACACCATTTGATTTTACAATGAATACATTTAAGTGTGACTAGAAGCCAGAAAAGCTGAAAGTTCCCTTTCATAAAACTTGCAGGAGCAATACCACTTCCTGTGTCCACTCTGGGTTGCATTAGAGAACACACACTTGTGTTGCTGCATGAAAACAATACTGTAATACTGAAGTAACTTATACAAAGTTTGACTTCAATTTCAACTTGTAGATTTCAAACTCTCATCAAATGTGTGAAGTTTGGAAAAAATATCTGTCCATGTTGAGTCCAGCTATAATTATTTTGTATTATAGCAAAAATCAAAATGGCCACCTCGCTATAATGTCACTGTTTAATGACAACTCAAAGTCGTCACAGTAACCCATCAGTGAGTTCTGATAGTATTACTCTCCCAAATTTGAGATGGATTCAGTTGACTCACGAGGAGAACTCAAAGACATGACATTTTTATGCTTCCAGCAGGCGCCGCTATGACTAATCTTCCTTAAAATTGAATGGATTCTTCCTTGGACCATACCACACCTCTCCAACAAGTTTAGTGAAAATCGGCCTCCTAGTTTTTTTTGTTTGTTTGTTTGTTTTTTGCCTAATCCTGCTGACAGACCACTGAAAACAGGAGGGAATAAATGATTTAATTGTAAATATGTCTGCAGTTCATACACAAATGCTTCCAATGCCCAAAATATACAAAAATATTTGAACACTTCAAAACAAATTTAAATGATAAATGCTTGTTGTGCTTTAAACTGCTTGAATAAAATGTATGTTGTTAAGTGCAAGCTATCATCTTAACTTTAGTTCGTAATACGCACATGCAGGACAAAAAGTTGTGATCAAATGTAAGAGTCAGCCTGTCTCTTTATGACTTGTTCCCGGACCCATGTTCCATCAATCTTGCAGAATGAGACAGGATAGTGTCCCCTGGTTTCCTGTCTAGAGGATCATCATCACTCATGTCTTGACAGCGTTCTCTGGAAAGATCCGGAATAACGGATGTGAGGAGAGGAGCCATGGATCAACCTGTTACTGAGGATGAATGCAAAGACATGTCGCAGGACAGGGATGGAGAAGAAGAGAAAGGGGGAGGTGTGGAATTAGACTGAAAAGATATACAGAGACAAGGATGGAGTGAGTAGAGTATGTCTGTATGTATAGCTGTCAAAATGATAGATGGAAAACTGTACATGTCTGCGTTTCTATTTGTGCAGAAACTGTACAGTGACAGCCCATCAGTGTGTGACCTAGTCCAAAAAGGGAACCTGTGTTTATGTCAGGAGTCTGAGCGCCAGTGATGGACGAGACAACGAGGTTTCTGCACTTCTTACTTTGCGCCCTCTGTTCCCGCCTGCTTTTTTCTGTCAGGACTGAGGGAGACTGATGAAGGATAACTGCAGTAAAACCTCTGCTCTCCTCTTGGCAATGGTTGCTGTTTTCTTCAGTTTGATGGGAGTCATCATGAGAGATGTTGCTTGTATAAATAAAGATGTGACTTTAAAGGGCCAGTGTGGAGGATTTGGAGGGCTATGTAAGGGGTATATTCAAACAAAACTATGAATTTTGTTTGTATTAGCTTAGCATGAGCCCTTCCTATCAACAAAATCAACCTCTTCCACTGAGCCTGACATCAACAGCAGCCTAAAACAAACAAACCTTCGTGTTTTAATTTGCCTCTGCTCATTTCCATATTTCCTCACACATTAGCATATGTAAGATGTGCCCTTTCTAAACATTTCTTGCTGTATGCATTTGTGTAGCCAGTAGATTTTATGAGATTTTTTATGAGATTTTATGACACGCATGGATTTGGAGGAAGGACAACGTGACAAGGGAGGAGAACCAGGTCCATGAACCAGAAACTGATGCAGAGGAGGACTTCTATATGGACAGTGTCAGGCTATACAAATCCTCATCACGACAAAGTTATTTTTGCCTTGTTTTTATACCTTTATTGTAATCAAATCATTGCAAAAAGTAAATTGGAAATAGAAGTCTCCCAGATGTAGTTCCTGGGGACTCCTGTGAAGCCCATCAGTTCATCTCTGGATGATGTTATGGATCCTGATATGGGTCTGAGTTCACTCTTCAGGTGGATCTGGGATCATCATCATGGCGGTAAGTGCTGTTCCTCTCCTTTTTTTTTCTTTTCGAACTATTTTTTGGAACAGCTGTAAGCTTATTAAGTAGTTTATTTATGGGAGTCAGTGTCAAGTTCCTGATTTTGAACGAGAGGTTCGCTAGCGCTAAAAATGTCGTGTGCTGAACGGCAATCTTACACACTGTATCTTTAACTGGAAAACTTTCATTTAAACTATTTAGGAGATTTGTTTACAGCAGGCACAAACATAACTCAGTATCATACAGAATCAATTTTTAAAAGTTTTTGGAGTGTCCAGGACACGTGAGCAGTGATTTAAAAAAAAAAACTTTATACTATTAATTTAAATGTTGCATCAAACACTTCACAAAAACCTGATGAGAAAATGAGATACACATTTTTAGTGTGAGCGGATTCTCAGCTGCATTGTGTATCCTGCAGAGCCACGTCTGCTGCAGCATCTACAACCTAATCTCCACTGACGACTGCTCAACCGAACGTCACACTCGCAGCCTACACACACTGTATGATTGGCTGTAGACCTGCAGTTTAACTCACTGTCACTGTGATTGAATACAGAGTCAAAAACTTATTTGTCTAGTCTTAGATCTCTGAATGACAGATGTACAAACACAGGTTTAAAAAAAAAAAAGCCAGTGTAGTTTTGTGAGTTTTGTTGTGCTCGGTAGAAATGTGACAAATGAGGTGTAGAGTTTGTATGGCTGTAGTTGATAGAGGATATGAAAACTGTCATGATTGCAAGATTGAAAAGAAAAAAAAACTCACAAAATATAAAGTACAACAGGGATGCTGAAGATAATATGAGAGATCATGTTTTAGAATTTTTGATACAGAAACTTGTACAAATCATCATGAGGGGGAGTTCTTTTTTTTAATATATATTGCAGGATTTGAGTGACCCTGTTAGGATTGTGGTCTTTCCATACATTGGAAAGACAGAGTAAGAACAGATGTGAATATACGTGGAGCTCAAACTCTGCCAGAGGGTATGTTTGGAGTCTTAAGTTTACCTGCATTCATTAGCAGACAAGAGCAGGAAGAGATCAGTATTGCATCATACACTGTATCTGTGTTAAAGGTTGACTCTGCTGTTTGTACGGCTAAACGACTGGAGAAGCTCCTTGTGATGCAAGCTGTGATACTTAGGAGGGTGAAGAGATTAAAGCTACGGTCCTCAACTTTTCTGCAGTCACTTCAAGGTTACTCACACTTGGAGGAGACATTTTCTGGTCTGATAAACCCTCTGTAGAGAAGAGAGCTGGGCCTCTTTCAGGAAATATTCCTGAGTACAAATGGACTTTTTTTTAGCCCTCAATTTAGTCTTACAGTCGTGAAACATAGCCTGATTGATTTGTCCCGTATTGTGCAAAAATATGTACATATGAACATTTGATAAATGAGGCAGATCCGTTTGATTGGAAATTGCTTATGGATTCAGACTGGACAATTGGGGTCTGACAAACACATATCTTAGATTCTCTTCCGTCTTGACACAAGTTGACTTGTTGTTGATGTCCAGTTCAAAACTGCCCTGAGAGCATGAAGCCTTAGAGAGATTCCTCTACACTGGTTTAATATTCAGTCATCGTCCACTTCTCCCCCCAGAGGAAGTACTTCACTAATGAGTCGTCATGCGTCAGATTGTTTTCCTCAAAACTGGAAGACGGTTCTTGACCTGGGGGTTGGAATCATCATGCCATCATTTATTCATTTATTTTTGGAGGGGAGATGTAGAAAATATGATGATTAGACAGGATGTTTACTTTGTACCGCCTGTAAGTGACATTATTTGTTTTGGCATAGAGCTTCTTGAGTATGCGAAAGTCAAAACACTTCTGCACTCAAAATTGCTATAAACAGCAAAACCTTAACCAAGCCTAACCTATATGAGCATGTCTTTCTTCCAAATATATATATATATATATTTTTTATATAGGCCTCCAGTACACATTTTGACTGCGATGGTGCAGTTATTTTAATATAACCAAAACACTAAAGCTTAGAAATATTTTTCTGTGGGCAAAAAATTGCCAGGAGTCTACGAGGGGTGACAAACAGCAACTTGATTCTCAGGGCCATGGCTGAAAAAGGTAGAGAAGCACTTCTTTGTTCATTAGACCACAACCGATGTGTGTGTTGACACGAGTGCCTTCCTCACATCCATGTGAGAACATTTGGACCTGGTGGCTCTTCTTCAAGAATATCCCTCCATCCATGTTTGTTTTCTCTTGAATAAATTTGCTTTTCCTATTTACTTGCTTTCGCCCTAACTTAAAAAAGAAAAAAAAAATCACAAAGAACATGAACAGAATTACTTATTCTAAATGTTTATTTTCACCAACACATATTCAACATAGACATTACTTGGCAGCAGTCCGCTGGGATATTAGCTTGAAAAACACAAACAGCACACATGAAATCATTGTTTTTTTACGTACCATTTCTTAAAAAAAAAAAAAAAAAAAAAAGGGTCTGGATTTCAGCTTCATAGATGTTACTACCGGTAACAAAACAGACATAATGCCGGTGTTCTCACAACACAGTATAATATCATTTAAAAAAAACACCAAAACAACCTAATCGTACATCAATAAAATCTTCCCAGCATATACTGATGGTGCTCGATCTCACAATAATCTGAACAAAAGAAGTCATACCAAGAAAGTGACAGCACATTGGAGAATAAATATCTAACTACGACTGAGGCATTTTAATCATTTAACCAATGCAAAATATGTTAAATGTTTCTTAATTTTTAAAAAAGTCTGCAGAGGACAAAAACCTCTGTGGTAAAAACATCCTGCTGAGTAGGTCTGCAGTGCAAAATATAACAGCTGCTCTAGTTGACCATCATCTTAGCCCAAACAGACACAGAGGAGGACAAATCACCTGAGACGAATCCAACAATACTATAGACTGAGCTTGGAGCAGAAGTAAAAGCTAGTGTTTTGTCCAATTCAAATCATAAGTATGAAACTAAGCCAAAGCGACTGTCCGACTAAATATCATCATCTGTCATGCGCCAGCAGCAATGGCTCACTGTCTGGCACTCCTGCAATTAAATCACCAATTTGCTCAAAGAAGAAGGCTGGACTAGGGCACTGACACAAAACATATTGCAATCGTCACAGAGAAGTCTGCAGGAGAACTGTGCTGATGATCTGGGATGAGGGATGTGTTGAATCTTATTCAAACTTCACTCTGGAAAAAAATTATTATCTTCCGATGTTTTCCAGACTGCAGGTTTGAGGCGTGAAGGAGTAGCAGGTGATGAGACTCCTCCATCAATGAAGAGTCAGATATGTTAGCCAGGTACCACCTTGTATTAAAATATTTCCTCACACTTTGATCCGACCCAGCTGAGAGAAGCTCCTCTCCCAGTAGTCGGATAGAGTGGCTGGAGTGTTTGTACAAATGTTTAGAGCTGATATGAACAGATAATCCTGCCATGTAGATGCTGTCTGTTAGCAGGATTTGAGTTGATACGTCTGTTTGTGTGTTTAAGACGGACGGATGGTTGAAGTGTGTGTGTGTGTGTGTGTGTGTGTGAGTGTGTGTGTGTATCAGTCAGCCTCCTGTCTGTAGTGCAGGACGTAGTAGTCATGGACGTACATCAGGACGGCGAATGGCTGACCGATGATGAGTGATATCCACACTGCTGCGTTACCGTAGTTACCCCGTAGGAAGTGACCCACAAACCAGGCTAATGGCAGCTGATGAATAACGAAAAGATAATAGAATTAAATCAACAGAGTGAGTGATTGTCTTTTTTACTGGCTTATTACACTCTTGCTTTTTTCAGATGATTTTCAGATTTTCTGTATTTGGTGTTGCATCAGTGGAAGAAGCTCTTCAGTTCTTTATTTCCGATGATTCCTCAAATATGTCCCACTCTGCCAACAAGGTCATTTATGACTCGAATGAGACACAGGACCAAAACACATTCTGAATGACTCAGAAGAGTCAACAAGATCATCCACAGGTCCACATCCACAAGTTTGGATTATTTCTAAATTTGGGCTCCAAAGATAAATTATACAAAGGATGTGAAAGTGTAAAATCTCACTTCTATCATTCCAAAAACAAGGTGGACGAACATCAGTGCTACAGTCACGTCATTGTTCACTGTAGAGAGTTTTAGCAGCGCGCAGGTCTTACCTGAGCCATCATACCCGTGAAGGCCCACAGCCGGAACATTCTGAGAGGAACACTCACCAGATACTGGGACACACACCAAACAGAGAGAGAACTGTTGAATCATTCATCGGGACTGTTGTGTTGTGAAAACGCATCATGATGGAAACAAGGGTGAAGCTGATGATGGCTTGAAGAGTCGATGCAACCTTTTTGTTGTTGTTGTTTTTAGATGTTAACAGTGAGAGTGGTGGCGGGCTGAGTTTTTACCTCATGGAAGAAAGCAGACAAGAAGAAAACAGCCGATTGGCTGACTAGTTTACTAAAGCCTCTCCTCAGCAACGGCTTGTAAAAATGGCTATAAGACAGAGAGGAACAGGTGATGAAGTAGGCAGATGAACAAATAGAAGGATGAAAGGACGGATACACATATTTACCTAATAAGAAAAAATCAAATACACTCATTTTTAAAATCATTTGTTTCCTTTGACAACTGTATTTTCCTAAAACTCTGTTGAAATAACTGATAGAGAGATCACAATGTGCTCTCAGAGGATTTTGTTTTGTTGACAGAATGTTCCGGTAATGTCTGAAGCTGCAGGTGTTTGTAACTCTGATAACTGACGTTTCTTCCTGATAAAACCCAAACTGGACTTTATGAATCTGTTGGCGCAGCAGGAGTTTCTTCACTATCAATGAGGAACTCAAAAGGAGAAAGCAAAGTAACAGTTCAGTAAAGTTCCTCATTGATTTTTTTCCCCTGTAATTCACTTCAATGTTGCGTTGTTAAAAAGCTGTGTGAATTCATGCACACTGCTTTCAGGCAAGTGTGATGGTTGCACTTACATATAAACACACAGTCAAACATTCATTGTGTCGATGTTAATTTCTGTTTACCATAAAGTTTTCTTTCCTGCTTTCATAATTCAGTCTGCATCAAAGTGGACTCATTTTTTTATCCTGATTTCTTTTCATATGATTTTTTTGTCATAATTAGATGAACGCTCAAAAATAATCTAAATTTTTTTTTTTTTTTACTGAACATTAAACCTATAAAATAAATCCTCACATTTGCAGCTGTATTAGTGTGTGTGTGTGTGTGTGTTTCTTGCTGCAGTCGCTCTATCTTCTACCACCACTTGCTTCATAGTCAGATGAATCATTTTCTCAAAACATCAGTGTGTCTTGTTGAGTCTCCCTGCATCAGCCCCACGAC
The DNA here is from genome assembly GCF_037954235.1 of Aulostomus chinensis. NCBI lineage: Eukaryota > Metazoa > Chordata > Actinopteri > Syngnathiformes > Aulostomidae > Aulostomus > Aulostomus chinensis. The sequence continues at coordinate 12,356,350 of NC_141330.1, read as the reverse complement.
TCTCCCCTGTGTTCACTTCCATGAATGCCACTTCTATGTGCGCGCGTGTGTGTGTGTGTGTGCACGCGCGTGTTAACACTCACCGGAGACACCACTTGTGAACAGGGATGTTCCAGTTCTGCCAGAAATATGTCACTGACTCAGAGTTCCTGTAGGAAGAGTCAGCAAAGGATGAATTCCAATTCATCATTAAATACTGAGTAATAAGATGGACCTACTAATATCAGTAACACTTCTTCATGTCCTCTCTTAACCTAAAAGAGGTTCAGTAATAAAATGAACTTATACAAAACGGATGAATTAACTTTTTGTTTCTAAATTCTTTCTCTGTCAAACCCTTTAAAAGTCTGAGTGTCTTGCTGTAAACTTATAAGTAAACTACGCAAGGTTTTTACAATTTATTGGCCAGTTAGAAGGGGAAAAATATATTCTGCACACTTGGATGGATCACAGTGTCTTTAATAATGAAAAAGTCCACCTTTCGGTCAGCCAGCCTGTTACGCCATCCTTTCAGGAAACTCACAACGAAAGATTTCTCCACTGATTTCTGAAAATTGTAGTTTCTTCCCTCAAACAGGGGATTTAAAGTCCCTCATTTCAAATGCAAAATGTTAAAGCACTCTTTTATACATCAGTCCATCCTGTTACTAAAATGAATATCAATATGCAGATAAATGAGATCTGACCATAGAAGATACAATGTGATGTATATGACTTCCTAACGCTTCAACGGTAACTGATTATGGATGCGGAACATTTCAGTCTGACACACCAAGGGATATTTACCACCAGTCCTTGTAGAATTGTCGGTCTCCGAAGCGCAGCAGCTCGGCTGTGAAGTTCAGAGATGAGTGGAAGAACCAGTAGAAAAATATCAGCCACAGCAAGTGGTTGGGAACCTGGTTAAATGTTAGCAAGAAGAAGACCCACAAAAAAGAAGGAATGGGTTTTATTCTTAACAACAAAACAAAATTAAAAAAACGTTTCTCAACCATGTTGTCAACACAGTCCTGCAGTATACTGAGCAACACACAAGCAAACGCTGTGGTGGCTGTGTAATTCAATCTGTGCATGCATAACATCCTGGAGATCCAAAACTAACTGGAAGTAATCAGCGCGGCAGTAAAATCCATAAAAAGTAGTTAAAAATAAGTAAAAATGGGATTCTGATAATACATTTATTCCAGCAGTAGAATGTGTTGGCTAGAAAACTGAGCCGAACATCTTGTGTTTTTCTATCTTAATCGTTTAATTAAATTCAATCCTGTTGCGTTTCGTACTTTAGTTTTATTACTCACAGCTAATCTCAAGAGTCTCTCGGTCATCCGGGATAGATCCATATCCTATGGAAAAGGAGGGCAGGGAGATTCACTGGTTAGCTAAACAGAGCGGCAGCCATCGACGTGACAGGATGCTGCTGCTGCTGTTGTTGTGGGGATCCTCAGCTTCCCCTTCTTTCTCTCCTCCTCACCTCTAATGGTTTCATGGAACTTTGAATAATAGGAATCATCCACTGATGGTGAGAGGAGACACAAACACACAAATATAAGTCAGTGGTTTGCCATTTTCACTTACTTTTACACACTGGGGTTAGTTTTGAAAAGGACAGCCATGGTTACAATAATTCACAAACGTCATGAAACGCAGGTTTAGTGCAAATAATGTAACGTCACTTTAAGTGACATTATAAAACTGTACCTGTTGAGTGAGACCGACCAACATCTGGATTAGGAACAGCTGGGGACAAAGACACACTGATGGGGTGAGAGGTGCCATTATTATTACTACCGTTTGACAAAGCACCTGAAGAGAACTTTTTAAACATGAATATAGATTCTAGGGTATTTAATCATTGACCCTAAGTCATGAGATCTGACTGAGATGAGACAACTTGGTGTTTAAAATGCTGTATTAGGGATTATTTATGTCTAAAGCTCAGAAATCAAGACTCTGTTGATCCTCTGAACAAGCAGGATTACTTTCAAATCACCATCAATATCTTCACCAGCTGAGTTGCGGTCACTGTTTTGGTGCTGACTTGACTACAAAACTGAAGTAAGAGGTAACATTTGCGAGTTGATGCAGCTGTTGGATTTTTCCTCCTCACCATCTCAAATAATCTCCTCAGCAGGAAGCTCATGTGAATCTTGGGGGAGCGAGGGAAGTTGAGTTCGTAGCACAAAGTCGGAGCAAAGACAAAGTAGTACAGGTCTACAGAGATGGACAGGAGGCAAATGTGACAAAACCAATAATGTAAATCAGTTAGTTAAATGGTTGATGGCAAAACACATTCATTTCAATGCATGCATAAATTATTAAAAAGCGTCTGAGTACCTTTGATGGTGAGGTTCCCAGGATAACACACCTGATGGTTAATGTGATGTGGTGATGGACCTGCGCGCATCCAAGTAGACAGAAAATAAGGACAAACACCCCAAAAATGTTTGTTTTGTAGTCACTGATTCAGTTGGAGACTAAAGTGTAACTAACAAACACTCATTTGCAGTAACAAAGCTCTGACATTAGATGTCACTGTAGCAACATGAGCTAAGGGAGGAGAACTCCTCTAAAACAGGACATGACTGAGCTTAATGTGTGTGTGTGTGGGTGTGTGTGTGTGTGTGAGAGACTTACAAGACAGTGACCTAGCCAGTTTCTTGGCCTTGGCAGTGCTCAGCTCCCTACACCAAAAGTTGACGTCCTTATAGGAGTAGAGCTTCAGGAACAGGATGGTGTAAGTACCCAGAACAAAGGCGCCACCCACTGATGGAGAGAGATGGGAGGATAAAGTTGTGGTCAGAGGAGTGTTACTGCACTTAATATTAGGATACACAAAAGCATAACAAAAGCCAAGACAGAGCGAGCATGGTCTATGTGAATATTTCCTGAGAAATCGATTACAAAATCCAGCAACATTTTCGCAAAAATCAACACATCCTGAATGATATGTCTAAGTGTGAGTGCACTCTGTTATAAAGTAGTAGATCACCAGAATATTTCACAAGCGTGGTCGACTGGTCAGCTCATTAGTCAAAGTAATACATGATCAAACTAGAAGGGCACTCTTTAGAAAGCAGACCTCTGCCAAGGTCCATGAAATATATCCTGAGGAATTAATGAAACTGTCCAGAGACAAGCATATGAAAATCAAGACAAACTGCAGGGGTGGAGAAAGTACGCAACCCCAGAAGTTGAGACAAAGTATACACACTCCTGGTAAAATATTACTCTACTACCAGTCCAATTTTTACTTGAATTTAAGTGCCAGTTGAATTCAAAGCTTCATGCTTATAACGACAACTGTCAAAAATATATAAAGGAATGAACATTAAAAAAAAATTAAATACAGATAGTAGAAGTACAGTAGTCAAGTGAGTTCTTATACAGTGTAGACTGGTCCCATTACGAACCCTAGTTTGTCCCTCCCTCACACACACACAAATAATGCCTGTTGTGCCAGTAGGGTGAGGGTGAGGTCATCACACCTGGCACCAAACCACAGCAGATCTTATCCATTACCCATCTGTCTCTCTGGCTTAATGTTGCTCCTAAACAGCTCATAGTCTCTCTCTCACTCACTCACACACACACTCTCTCACACACACACACACACACACACACACACACACACACACACACACTCACTCACTCACTCACTCACTCACTCACTCAGAGTATTTTACTCTCAAACTTGCGCCGTAGTGAGAAACGTGAGGAGACTGGTAACCAGACCCAGCTTTGAGGCTGAAGTGACACACCTTACCTCTGAATCAATAAAAATGTTGTTTGGCTGCAACTTGGAATATCTAAAAAGGTTGTTGGGCCTCATTCATGAAAGGTCCATAGACACTTAATGACTTTGTCAGCCCTCAGTTTAGTCTTATAGGTGTTTCAAATAGCCATCATGCCTTGCTTCCTCTCTGAATGACTACACTGAGTGTAACAAAAATCCTTCAGTGTGTAAGTATTAATTTGTACATTTCATGAATGCTTCCAAATGTGTTTGACTGATTTCAACTGACACAGAAGGTAATTTTTAGGGCCTGAGCCAGTCCCTGGCGAAGACCCTATTATGTTTCGAAGTCACACTCGTTTTTTTTATCTGTTTGATTTTAATAATAATTCAAATATGATTTCACTTCACTTCAGCCCTTCCTCTCATTTTCCACTCACTGGGTGTATTATTGCATTTAAGGAGGAGACTTTCTTTCAGTTGGTGCTGGTTAAGTGTTCCTGGTGCTCCTATAGCAGGACTTCCTGTATGCATATATGTAAACACACAGATATGACAATTCATGTCAGCATGACTAAATTGGTTGATTGTTTTTGCACTCAGTGAATAAATTTGTTGATGCTCCAGTCATTTGTTTTACTTTACGGTGTCTACCCCCCCCCCCCACACACACACACACACACACACACAGGCAGCTATTTTTTAAACCCCTAAATTACTCGTACCCGACAGGAGAAAAAGCATCTTTGAGATTTTTAAATTAAGTTCTATATTCTTGCAGTTATGTGTGCCAAGTAAATACTGGTTGAATACACATCGTCCATTAAATGTAAAAGCTCCCTTAGCGCGTGCGCACACACACATACACACACTTAGAGTCAACATTTAATGAATTCAAGAGAAGAGCCAAATGACCGTGCTTACACTAGAAACACATTATCTGTCTCATGATCTATCTCATAAAATTATAAATACCCCCACTAAAGCACAGAATAAAGGACAAAGGGTGAGGCAAAGATCTGAGCTAAACATTATGCTAATGGTGGGAAACACTCCCACTGTGGGATGTTTAAGGGTCAGGTGACAAAAGTGACCTTGGCAGTGATATATCTCTTACATTTTTGAAGTTGAATGTGGTGAGGAGCACCTGAGTGGAGAAGTAGACCATATAAGAGTATTGAGAAGAGTATTCACAACCCAGGGTCACACAGGTATTTGAGAGGAATTCAAGTTTTCTATTTTACATTTACATTAAAAAGATTAGGAATTATCAATTAGAGTGTTTTCTTTCAGATGCAGATATGTTGCAGGGGCAACCAGAATCGTCATATTGGGGATTCAATGCATCCACCAAGGCACTGCATCATGGTTTAATATATGCCCAGCTTTTGACGGATTGGAATTGGAGCTGAGAGACGACACCTGCAACTGATTTGGGCAGAGGTATCATAATACTAGCCTGTAATCATTTTCAGGATTTCATTGGCTATAAACAAAATGTCAGTCAATCTGGCACAATCTGTTCCAATTGGCTCAGTCTTAGAAGACAGACGTGTGGAAGGCTCTGCTATTCAACTAGGACACACACTGGCTATTGTCGGCTGTGAACCAGACATGGAAGCTCCTATCTGAATCTGTGCCACGCTACGCTCTTGTTGTATCTCTCTCTTTTTTGTTTTTTTTAAATCAACTGATGAGGTTCTCTTAAAGAAGCATCTTAAAATGTCTTTAAGAATCTATGACACATTCAGTTACTCTTGATTCAACTGCAGGTGGAAACATTTTGACATAGTGTCTGTACAGTTAATGTGAATGGTGAGTTTCTTAGGGAATATGGTGCGCTAGCATATGATGTCGTTTATATACAGATAATTTATAGTGTGAATTGTATCGTTTGCAGAAGGTGGCCATATTTTCTGTCAAACAGCCTGATTAAGACAGAGGGAGGTGACCCTTGGATGACCCGACAGTGCAAGCCACATTTGCTTTGGCATCACTTCTCTTTTTACTCACCTCCTCTTTTCTCCTCTCCATCCCTCTCTCCTTCTTGTCATTGCTTTGCTCTCTTCCTCTTTTCAACTCATCCTTGCTTTTATCTCCTTCTCTCCTTGTTCTTGCTCTCCTCTCCTCTCCTCTCCTCAGAGCCAGCTGGATAAAATCCAGTCATGACCAACTGGTCCATTACCACTAACAGACTCCAATTATGACTGGGTATAAGAGATGTCTTTTACTGCACAATCAAACGGGTCGAGCGTTTTCTTTGAAGGGCAAAGATATAAATGTCCTCTTAATCTTTATTACAATGACATTATTTTCTGTTTTACACACACGGCTTCATTGTCGACTATCAACGAATGGATAGTTTAGCAGCTTAATAGATGCCAACATTCTAGTCTACTTTCTTTTCTCTTATGTAGAGTAGTTAGTAGTTAATTGGAAGCCTACAGAAATGGTATTTTAACAACTGTAAAGAATCATTTTACCTGGGGTCATGGAAGGTACCAAGAGGACTACTGCAGCTGGGAATGTTAGCATGATTGCCATGTTAATGGAGTGGACTACAAATCCCACACGCTCACTGAAAGAGCCCTGCAAAGAGACATGCACAGAGCAAACCTTTTTGGAACTTATTTTAAAACACACTGTAAAAGCAGCAAACCATTAATTTATAAATACTTGTTTACTGCATGTTTCAGCAGATTAATGCATTTAAACAGAGCTACCTCCTGACTTGACTGTGAAAAAAGTTCTGAAATATCATTCTGTATTTACTCCAAACACACCGAGAAGAGAGCATGACTGAATATGCCCTCAATGCCGGGGGTGAAACTAATTCAGCATTTTTCCATTTCAACATTTGCAGATGCGATTGAGGAGGGTCAGCTAGTCAGAACGATAAAAAAAGAAAAAAAAAACTGTTTTACAAAAAGTATATAATCCCTGCAGGGAGTTGAGAGTGTGCTGAATTCAACAGTTCACTAATCTCCACTCACCTTTGACAACTGCCTTTCTGTGTAAAGAGCCACCACAATGAACACATTAGACACTGTTGGGAGAGATACACGTCAGCTTAAACAGTCCAAATTACATCATCATCTTCATTCTCCTTACCATTAAGCTTCAAGTTCTTAATTTCAAGAAGCCCCAGTTGCCATTACTACAGTTTATAATCTCCCTCTCACAAATACAGTCTAGTTCTTCAGGATATGACATTAGACTGGAGCGTTTGCTTAATTCAGGTTAAACAAGCATTCGTGATGGAACTGATTGATCACTGGGGTACCCTCCTGTCCTCAGTTCAGTAAGACTTCAACACTTCCAGACTTAATTAACTAGTTTAATGTTTCAGTCTAATGCTACTTAGGATTTAAGAGTACTATGAAGAGACAGGAGGGGCTGTAGAAAGAATGTCTGTCTGGAAAAGTATGGTGGTGCAAGATAATCACGGACCAGTGACAACTGTTCATGATTAGCCGGTAACCTCACGTCACTGGGTATCTGTGCGTATAAATGATTAGCAAGTGACAATTTTTATCAAATTTATTACTTTAAAGTCAAGTAAGATTCCATACAGATAGGAAATCAAATAGAGTGTAGTTTCCTCTCAGGAACTACTTTAGTCCAGTGATGTCTAAGCGGTACATTGAAGAGCAGAGCTGTTTTTCTTTTTCTTTTTTTTACCCTTTTAAAAACAGTTGAGCATCTTTAACAATCAGTGTCCCACAAGAAGAAAAAGCAATATTTAACACCTGTGAATAGACACATTTTAGTCTTTATAAGGTAGCATTTCTGCAACATTTGGGGGCACTGTGGATATGGATGTGTGTGTGTGTGTGTGTGTGTTTCTCTGCAGGATGCCCAGTGGGAATGAGCTGCTTTAGTCCACTGTAAATCAACTCCCATTCTCATCTGTCGGTTATTTACCCTCATTCTCTTGGCCCCTCTCTTACTCTTTACCAATGCAACGATTTAACATCAGCTCGCTCTTTTCTCCTTTGTCCCGATACTTCTTGTTCCTGCATTGTTACGTTTTCCGCAAACTTCTCATAACACTTTCACTTAATTTGATCTGACCTATTTCACTTTTTTGGTGAGTTTCAACACGGACGTTTGCCATCGTCGATGGGCCACAGAGAGTCTGACGTACGTTGAAATGTTCCTGTTTAACTAAAGGATCCATTAAGAGCTGAAAGGAGCAACACGGATTGAGAGGGTCTACCAAGATGACTCTGAAGTCGTTTCATGTGGCGTTGCTATGACGACCGGCAACACTAAGGGGGTAATTGTGTGCAGTGAAAAACTAAGTTGAGTCCATATGGTGGAAATGCAGCTTCTGTTGCTTCTTTTCTCTGCAGCACAGTACCAGTGTTCAGTATGTCAGTATATAGGGCAGGTGAGTGTGCCTCTGGAGACAGCAAGAACTGCACCACTGCAGCCTTTCACTGCATGTGCCATAAACATAAATATTGAAAGAATACAGCACCTGGCTAAGTGAGAGGCATCCTCTCATGTTAGACAATACTTGGAGGGATGTGCTTGAACCAGATTCATGGGGTAATCACATTTAGAGTTTTGCTGCAGTGAGTCTGCTTGAGTCACATGTTTACCCACCAATTACCAGGCATGCTGCTGGCCAGCTGTAGGGATCCTTCAGGAACAAGGACACCACCTGAATTGGGTCCACCAGGACACCGTACCTGGCAAACCGTGAAGGGAAACAGCTTCAAATTATGGTCAACTTGTAAACAAATAAAAGACATATTAGTAGTAATAGTCAGCCTCCAAGTTAGCGATACTTTTAGCTCATCTACTGTTATCTTATGTGTATAACAGTTAACAAAGCCACTTTTCAAAGGAGGCGGTTTGACTCAAAAAGCAGAGGTGTTAAAATAAGATTTTGAAGAAAAGTCATAACAGCTAAACAACAGACCCTTACTGCAACAGGTCAACAGCAAGTAAAGCACAGGTTTGATGCAAGAGACGACAGTGGCTCCAGTTCCAATCAAGTAGCCAAGAGATATTAGAAAACGTTAATATTCCAGGGTCATGAATTTGGATAAACTAATTCAGATTCACCCAGGCTTGATAACTGGGATCGCCTGGATTCCTGGTGCAAGATTATTTGCTTGATGAGGAGGGTTTTTTTCAAGCAACTCTGCAGATTTGAGAATTAAAAGGGTTTTTGTCCTCCAGACGTGTCATATTGCCGCTAAGTCACCATGTTATGTTACCGGTTTAGACAGATTGAAATTTGAACCCCTTTCATATACTATTAATGTTAGTCATTGTATAACCTGAGGTGTGAAGACAAGCACAGTCCTGCGCTGGATTCTTAACTCATCTTAGGAGTCACGCTAGCATGGAGGCTAAACCTACGGTAATGGGCTCTAATGACTGTCATTAAAGTCTGACACCTACATGTTTAGTCACACATCGGGGAGCGATCTTTACTCGTTGTGCAGCAGTGTACAATTGCATCTGCAAGGGTGCTCTTCCTGCTTTGACATGTCAACACATCTACAGGGGGGGAAAAAAAAAAAGTCTAGAGCAAAGTTGCTGAAAATGCCCGTAAAAAGTGCAGTCATCAAAAGATCTGTGACATTCGCACTATTGTAAAAGCACCCTTCAAAGAACAAGAAGACATGTTTTATATTTCTGAGGAAGCGTACTACTGCAATAGTAATCCTTACTAACACTTTCGGATACTGTAGTATAAAAGATAAGAATGTGGGAATAAGAAAGGGAGAAAATATGCTTTTCAAAAGACTCCAAACTCACCTTAAGAGGTTTTCTAAGAAGAGGCGAGCATTACTAAGCACCTGCAATAGAAATCAAGAGTTACACATATTTTCAGACGGGCTTGGATGCGTTCCTGTTGCACAATGATTCTCTCTATTCCTTCCTCTTTTTTTATGCTTATCACTCTCTTTGTCACTTGTTAATTGGATAAACGCATCCCTCTATATCACCTATCTACTCCTTTCTACATACTTCTCCTTCCTCTTCACGTCCTTCTTCTTTCTCTCCTCAATACTTTCATCTTCCTCCTCTCATCATTCGTTTTATCTCTCCTCCTCACTCTCCCTATTTCTAAATGGATTGTAATATCTCATTACCCAACACAAAGGCTCTATATGCCTGGGGATGGGACAGAAGTTTAGCGGGAATGAAGGAAAACCTCTTGCGATGAACACAGCGATCCGTGTTCAAAGCCTGGATTAGCAGAAAGCAGGCTTTGCTAGTCTCATCCTCTCTCCCATTCTCTCATATTCTGTTGCTTCCTCCAAGCACAGAAGAGGCAAACCACCTCGAGCTCAACATATATTTATTAAATTATCTTACCTGCAAATAATTTACGGTATTATTGAGCTGATTTAAATTTAACATCTGTTCAAAGAAAAGGGAACAAATTTACATGTTTTTTTTGTTTGTTTGTTTTTTAGTTTTTTTGAGACATGTAGTTTTTTGTTGTTGATCGAACAACAGGGATCAGGTTCCATACTTGATTAAAGCGATCTCAGGAAAAGATTAATGAGTCTCATTAAAAATAACTGCACTTTTTTTCCAGTGTGTTTACACTGAAAGAAACAGAATTTACAAAACAATGCGGACTCATTTGATTCAATTGACTGAATCAATGCCATTGATTGTCTACAGGCGTCAGTAAGCAGCTGAACACAGTGAATTACTTTTTAATTTATCATCATTGATATGTACAGAGAATCACACCCATGATGTTAATCTTCAGGTGGTCCTGTCTTTTGACGATTATTTACATATTCGAAGTATACACTGACGATAACTTGGGCGCATGTTTGTCATTCACAAGAATGCATTGTACTTTATTTACCTGATCATGATCACTACATCCACTTCAACGAGGATAATAACTTCTGACAACCAGATTGATTCTAAATTGTAATAAATAACGCTGTAAGAAATATCCATGTGGCATAAAGACACAGATGAATAAGGACCCTCCTTCCTGTTTGGAGATTTAAGTGATCTAGATTTAGTGTACATACATATGGAGAACCAAAGACTGTCAAACGTAGATAAACCAGCGTATCAAGTCTTACCAACATCACCACACACCAGTTGAGAATTCCTCTGTAGTTACTGAAACCACTGGCTGAACTCAACAGGGACTCCTGTGTCTTGTGACAGCTTGATGGATAAAAACAGTCAAAAGGATTGAAAAAACAGGTTAGTTAAATATCCACTCCACGTATGTATACATGCAATTAACAACAATACTATGTGTCTGATATTTTCACAAAAACCTTTACAATAACGATGCTAAAAACCTTAAAAACCCTTCCTACTGGTCTTCCTCATGAAAAATTCCAGATGAGAAGAATGTGCAAACATTTTTCATATCTCGTTTAACCGCTGGACATAAAATATCCCCGAAACCTATGTAAAGAATTCTCACTGCGCTAGGGGCTTCTAGGACTTGCAATATACTTGCGTCTGCTTAATTCTGCACCAGGATTTCAAATATGTGTGACGTCACAAATCATAGCTCCGCCTCTTAAAATCAGATCTTCAGTGGTGGTGTGAAGACAGGCTGTTTATCAGGGACTGTGACATCAGCTTTCCATGGTCACAGTCTGTACATATGTGATTCCACAGTGAGGCTCAAACATTCAACTGTGAATGTTTGAAAAATATATATATCAGAAGAAGAACACACACACACACACATTCTTGACTGGTGTTTTTGTTTTTTTTTTAATTCATGTGATAGAATGCATTTAATGGACCAATGCTGCATACCCGAAGCTGTAAAACCAAGAGATAAAAAGAAATACAGAGAGAAAAAAAGTACTGTTGAGAGTCGCTGATTTTACTTAGGGGTGGGCAATCATGTGCCATGGAGGGCCGTGCGTATGCAGGTTTTCCTTCCAACCAAACACTTTAACAGGTGATTCCACTGATTAACACACCTTCAGCCACAGAAGTGTGTTAGTCAGTGGAATCACCTGTTAAAGTGTTTGGTTGGAAGGAAAACCTGCATACGCACGGCCCTCCATGGCACATGATTGCACACCCCTTAGACTCTAATTTGTGCATCGCCCCATTAGATCCTGACAAGGTGTGGCAGGTCAGGTGCTTAAGTTCGTCTAAAAAACCTGAGAATGAATGGGTGACCCAGGACGACCCTGGTGTATTCAGACCAGCCGTGAAGTTAACTCTCCCCTGCTGCACATTCACACTTTTACACCCTGAAAACTCGTAAAATCAAGTGAATATGAGATTAGTCGCTACCCCTCAGAGGCCCGACGTCGGATTCACCCCAGCTACACAAACGCCCCTAAACGTACCAGGAGAAACTACCGTGGTAAGTTTCGAAACTCACCTCAGTCTGTCACTTAAGTCACTGCTGCCTTTCCTCCTCTCTCTCTTGGCTTTAGCCCCGACTTTCTCCAATGGCTGGTCAAACATGAGTTTACCCTGGCCATTTTCTTTTTTTACGTCAGCGGTCACTGAGCTCTGCCACGCCGCCGTAGACCTCCCGTTCACGGGCTGCAGACTCGCTCCTCTCCCCGCCGCGAAGGTTGCTCTTCTCCTGCGAGCGGTAAAGGCCCCGCCCGCGTCCGAATCCCCCATTGTGTTTCAGAGAAACTGATATAAACCTTAAAAGTTACATTAACCGTTTAATTCGGACGGTAAGTACCTGTTACTTTTGACTGAGTCACACAGGTTCGGCAGCCTGTAGAAACAGAGGAGGAAGTGAAGTAACCGCCCTAAGCTGCGTTCACGACGCCGTGAAAACTGTCACTGTAACTTTTACTCGGCATCACCCTGTACGTGTGCCTGGTGCCCAACATAAGAACTTGCTTAAACGGATATATTTTCAATATTGTCTTCATTTTCTCCACATTTTCCCCATACTTAAGACCTAGATTATTAAAAAATATATATATATATATCATGTGTGAATGTAAAGTAAATGTTAAATCTAAATACTTAATCTTAATGTTAAATCTCAATCATAAATCTGAAGATTTAATCCAAATCTAAATGTCAACTATTTAAATTTATTCTTTAGATTTAGATTCAACATTTAGATTTAATATTTAGGTTATCAAATTTTTGCATCAGCACCCCACTGACATGTGTGTTCATACCTCCCAGAAATACAGTACGATATCATGGCACTGTAAATGCTTTAATGAGAATCTGGGCTCTCCTTTGGTTCCACCCTCAGGCCAAACCTAGAAAGAAAGATTGTGTTCTTGATCCATACATAATATTCTTAAGTGTGATGTACATGTGAGGGCAATGGTGTGACTCGTTTTCACTGCCGGGTCTTTTTAAGGACGCAGATCTCCTTCGTCTGTCCGAGCAAAAGACCTCAACAGTTCAGGGGATTATTAATTGACAGTAATGGGTTGGGTTCCATCTCCATTATCTTCTCCTATAACTGGCACGTACTCTTGGTGTGGCCAACTGACAGTTTGAAAGCTCTGATTTAATGAGAATGCCCCCTCCGTCTAGTATACTTCTGTGTGCTTATCCACCGAGGTGGGAGCTGATCAGTGGCATTGATCCAGCTTTATCAGGCCTTTCTGTCTATACGCTTGTCTTTTAGAATAATGAGCCTGTCTGCAGTTGTTGGGATAAGAGACCTTGGGAAAAGGAAACTTATTACTAATTGTTTTAACTCTTCAACTTGAAAGCTGACTTAATTAACCATTGTTTTCCCTAAACCCTATAGTTTCTGGGAATGTATTAAGCCCCGTCAAGAGTCTTTGTGGTCACTGTTAAAGGATTTAAAGGCTGGTCCGATGTTTGCTTACAGGGAGGATTCAACATTTGACTTTTCAAAGGATGTGTAATCTTGAGAATGAGCGCCTCAATATCCACAGAATACAGAGACGGTGTCTTTGTTGGTGCGTCTGAGTTGAAAACAATTAAAGTACTGGGTATCGGGGTTTTTTTTTTTTCTTTTTTGGAAAGGAGGAGCAAAATGTACTGAAAATGTAACTGGAGGAGGCATGGTTCAGGAGAAGTCATTGAAGCTACGCCGGTTTGATCCTGATCCTCTGGAAATTGTGTGTCCCTGATGACTTGCATGGCAGCCTCCCATTAGTGTTTGTGAAAGAGTGAATGATGCAACCCTGCAAAGATGTCAGATTTTTATTGAACACATACAAAGCAACCCTTACAGCTTAATGCTCACTGTTAGCAGCCATTTTGAATGTGTGTCTGTTGTGGGTCAGCGTTGATTGTATGAAGGACATGTGATCTTTCATATCATGTGACCCAGAGAGTCCAAATCAATACAGATTTTTTTTTTTTACTAGACTGGGCATATGAGACATTGCTCTTCTTTTTTATAAAAAATTATCAACACTTCTATTTTCTCAACATTTTCATGTAAAATTGTAAAGTTAGCCCTTGATTTTTTTTCTTCCAATATCAATTCTATAGAAAAAGGCAAAAGTTACAGTTTATATTTTCACTAGCTTGTACAAGAAGGCTCAGAGCAGGATGTACTTCCTGAGGAGGCTGAGAGCCTTCAACATCTGCAGAAAGCTCCTGTGGATGTTCTATCAGTCTGTGGTCTTCAGCATCCTGTCCTACGCTGTGGTGTGCTGGGGTGGGGGGAGTGTGAGAAAGGCAGACCTCTCCAGGCTGGAGAAGCTGATCAGGCGGGCCAGCTCAGTGGTTGGGATGAAGCTGGACCCTCTGGCAACAGTAGCAGAGAGGAGAACTTTGGACAAACTGCTGGACATCCTGGACAATGTCAGCCACCCTCTGCACACTGTCACCACCAGCCAGAGAAGCCTGTTCAGCCAGAGGCTGCTCCTCCCCAAGTGCAGGACCAACAGACTGAAGAACTCCTTCATCCCCTGAGCCATTAAACTGTTAAACTCCTCACTGGAGGGGGGGGGGAGGCCCAACAGAAGGACTGTAGGAGAGGGCTGAGCACCATTAACTTGCCCCGATACCAACCGGACACTAGTGCAATAAAGAGACTGCATATTATTATTATCATTATTATAATTCTTGTTACTACTGCTGCTACTATTCTAATAATAATAATAACTATTGTTATATTTTTTTATTATGTCATCATCATTATTATTGTTATAATTGTTATAATAACAATTAAGAACAATTAGTGTTATGATTATTCCTGTCACTATGCACATATACATAACCATCCAGGTACACACAGGCACACGCACGTGTGTGTGTGTGTGTGTGTATATATATATAAAAATTAGTCTTTGTTTTCTCTTTGCTATTTTTTGCTAAGGTTTCATTTGTCTATTCTATGGTAACAGTGCTGTGAATGAATGTTGAGGAGAGTGCAATTTCCCTGGCGGAATGTCCAAAAGGGATTAATAAAGTAGTCTGTCTGTCTGTCTAGCTACCAGGTCATGTGACCCAGAGGCCCCAAATCCAACCACCATGTACATGTTTGTGTTCTTCTCTGCTCCAGTGTCGTTGTCAAAATCAGGTGTTTCACTTGGAGTCATGTTTCTCTTCATTCTCAGATGAACGTATTTGAGTTTGTCAGTGTCCTGTATTTAAACACCTGTATGAGCAGAGTCCACCAATGCCGCTTTATGCAACCAGCCTCTTTTTATTTATTTTTTTCACCATGTCTGCAAGGTTGCAAGTCTGAATAAGTAGAACATTGGCCCAGTGCCTCCTCTCTGCTGTAGACCAGAAGCCACTCTGTTGCGTGCAAGTCTCCTAATGCTCCACAGATCAAGTTATTTTTGATAACAGCTCGCCATATAAAATTGAGAGAATAAGAGGTTTTAGTGATTCATTATTCATGCTTTCTCCAGGGCCTCAAAAAACGGAAGCTTTTCACAAGCGCTCTGCCTCTGAGCTGTTAGCGGATTACAACAATGTCTCTTTGCGTGTCTGTCTCGCTACCTTTCCTCTTATTGCTCTCGACTGGAATATGACCTATGCAGTCTTTTCCCCTTTCAATATTTCTTGTTACCGCTAAGCTCTTCATATTCACACTCCAGCTGAACGTATACAGACACCTGAAGAGTGAGATTGTTGAACATTCTGCCTCCAAAATACTTTCGGACTACTTTACTCCGCTGTAATTTAAGAGCCCCCCCATGTGAAGCCTGGCTGCAGGGATTCTCTCCCCTTCAGCTACAATAGTTTGTCAGAATAAATATCGTCAGACAAGGCTTGGCTCGGTTTGTATGTTACTCTGTTTGATGGGGTTTAGATCAGGGACCTCTCGCTCTTTGTGTGAGTTTCATTGTCATGATGAAAGCAAAACGGGCTCCCACAACTTTGGCAGCAATCAGCTGTTTAAAATATCACAGTGTATACATGCATAACCTATTCAGTTAGCTGTCTCTCGCACTATATTCTGTATCGTTCATTGGGTTAAAATGCTTAACCATCCTGGCACTCTCTCAAGGCGAGGTGGAGGAGGAGGAGGAGGAGGAGGAGGAGGAGGAGAAAGGAAAGATGGTGTGATTGAAAACATATAGGGCGCTAGATATAGAGACAGAAGATAAATATAGAGATGAGGGAGCAAGAGAAAAAGCAAGATAGGGGGATACAAAGAGGGAGAGATTTCACTTATATCTTCATCTTTCTCTCTCTTTCCCTGCAGCTGGAGAGGCAGAGAGAGTGAGAGAGATAGTGTTTGCCCTTGCAGGTTGTAATGAAGCTGTGGAAGGATAGATGACTCACTTTGACACAGGCAGGATAGAAATACACACTCAAACATCACTCAGGTCAGCTGAGTGATGTTGCATGAACCTGGGTTTGTGTGTGGGGGCGAGTGTGTGTGTCAGAGAGAGAGGGAGAGAGAGAGAGACAAAGGAGACTGATGCTGATTATATAGGAGGCTGGATGGCGTAATAAAGATGTTAGTAGATAGGTAGAGATGGATGAGGATGTGCTGTGCTGTTAATGTGTACACCTCTGTTCATGTATGTGGTGTTCGTGGGCTGCTGAGTATATATTTAACACCTGTGTCTGTCTGTCTGTGTGTGTGTGAGAGAGAGAGAGAGAGAGCATCATGGAGAGACAGATAGTAGCGTCATCATGCTGTTAGCTTGGCGCCACATCAGCACTTTTACAGTTCAGCCAAGGACTCTTGCATACTCTGTCTATCCATCGCTCACCCAGCAAGAGAGAAGGAGAGGGAGGGAGGGAGGGAGGGAGAGAGAGAGAGAGAGAGATGGACTGCCTGCTAGGGGACTCAGACGGAGGAGAAAATGTGAAAAGGATGGATGAAAGAATGAACCAAACTTTCTCTTGATATATATCTGCTGCATGTGGCTGCTGGGGGTATCAAACTGAACCACAGTGGGAGCTCATGTGGCCAGATCCTGGTCCATCTTAGTGCTCTAGAATCCACCTGCTAGTCCTGGGCTCCTGTCTCATCCTTTCTAACTAATCAAGGGGCTCCACTCATCCACAGTCTTTCACCTGTCATGACTTCCTAATGGTAAGCATCTTATGATAGTCAGAAGTGCAGAGTTGTTGCTTATTCCTCAGGTTTCCGTCTTTGCAGAATTATGCTTCTCACTTGAAATCCTTCTGACTTTTTTTTTTTTTTTTTTTTTTTAAAGGGAAACATTTTCTCTTCAGCATATCCTACTTTTATGTATCGTCAGTCTACTAGGAGAGTGTTGTGGCTCACCCCAGGGAGGACTTCACCTTCGGTCAGTTCTTTTAGTCAACAGGTCACCCGTTTGTTGTTGTTGCTGAAATGTACTTTTTTTTTTCAGTATTTGAGGAAGATGTTCCATCATGATCATACAACAACTGATAGTTATCAGTTTAAATTATCCTGAGGAGAGCGTTTGCTTTTAGTCAGATTATCCAAACACCTCATTTGCATCAGAGCCAGTTAAGCTTTTACACCTCAGTTGACACAAAGGGTCCGTCTTCTCCCAAGTGCAATTCACCATCTTTTTTGTTTCTTCCTGAAATTAAAAATTGGCCAAACTGTAATGTTTCTTAGTGCATTTGTGCAGCATTACTTGCAATGTGATGGAGGGAAACACTTTGAAAAGACACCAACAGTGAAACTAGACCGCCATATGCTGGAACTTTAATATAAACACACTCATCCAAATTTGTTCGTGTTCCTTCCTAACTGCCAAAAAAAAATAGTTCTGCCCGATGACCGATCAA
Source organism: Aulostomus chinensis (assembly GCF_037954235.1). NCBI lineage: Eukaryota > Metazoa > Chordata > Actinopteri > Syngnathiformes > Aulostomidae > Aulostomus > Aulostomus chinensis. Next base: position 12,338,469 of record NC_141330.1, on the reverse strand, counting down.
AACACGATCAATAACATCTCCTGGTGCTCAAAACAGATTCCTAGTTGAAATACATCACCTCAAAAATCGAATGGAAATATAGGGATATTTATCACTATAGATTTACAGATCCACTCCAAAAGGAAATCACTCATTTCTTGATGTAATACCTATCTTTCAACTCGGTTTCATCCAAATACACCCGTTTGCTTTTGAGCTCATTTTCGGAGGTAAACAAAATAAACAGGAGAAATCTAAAGGGACACGCTTGTTAGACTCTTCCTACGTTATTCATATGCTTCTTATATTTAAAAGTGGAGTTGTACGTGAATGCGCACGAGCCGAGCTACAGTATCTGAGACACTATTTGTGAAAAAAGGTCAACTGGTTGCCTGAAAATGTTTGCCAACTCCAACCTCTTACTGTCATGCATGGTGGCCTTTGATGCTAAACACCCGTGTCACATTGGCTGCAAACACATGCTACATGTTGACAATGTTGTCAGCTTGAGTCTGAGTCACAACCTGTCACATGTCATTTTCACTCTTAGCCACTCATTTATTAGCCAATGTCATTCAGTGTTTTTCCTTTTTTAAAAATTTTTTTTTTTCAGAAAAATTATATGGCAAAGAAATGTAACCTAAACTCAAAGATGATCATATCATGCAGAAGGTTACCGTCAGAGGAGCTCAGCATTGTTGTGATATGCTCTGGAGACATGCGAGCAGCAGCCAGACTTTCATGCCACCTAAAATAGTCGGACTTGTTGGAGAAAAGGGCACACGTGGGAGTCTGAAGGAGCGTGGACTGACCAGATCGTATGCGTGCATTTTATCTGCGCGTGTGAACCGGACAGTGTTGTGAGAGTCGGCCCAGAGAAATGTCATTCAGCGCTCGCTAGACAAGTTGGGTGATGTGGGAGGGAAATGCAGAAGTGATGAATCCATTTGTAGCTTCAGTGTTTCACCGAAATGACGAGCTCGGCTTCTCAGCCTACGCGACTTTCATTTGACTGGCTTTAACCGGGGAGATGTTACCGAGGACTAGTGTGCAATTTGATGAGAACGACATATTGTAGTTATTGTGTTTTTAATATTGCTTGTATCATGAGTCTGTTGGCTTGATAAGCAAGAAAAATGCACTCAAAGGCTCATATTGCAATATGTATTTCTGAGCTCAAACTTTGATATTTTATTTCAAGTTTGTTAAATTACCAAATTTGCAAAAGGTAAAAAGCTTAACTACAAAATATGAGGGGAATTTTTCAGTGTGTGTTTTGAAATGAAACACATGGAGTTTAATTAAATGCTTATCTTCACAATAATTGATGCAGGAATCTCCACAACAGGTCTGTTAATTCTTGAAATGACAGATTTTTGACACAGACCTTTGTCCCATCTATGCATGCAAATGTAGGTATCAGGGTAAGACAGGAACTGATGTCATTTAGATTTTGTTGAAGTAATGCGACAGAACTTGACACTAAACGTGTCAAATCTTCCACTCTCACACACGCTACCCTGAAATATGCTGAAGTGTTGGAGATGACACTTATGCACTAGTTAATTTGTTCTCATTAATTTCAATGGGATGTCAGGGTATGATGTCATAGCATCATCAAAAGCACACACAAATCACTTGTCTTTCTGTATGCACGCTGACCATGTGATTCACTGGTTCAGTTCCAAATTTCAATAATAGGCTCTATGGGAAAGCAAGAAATCGGGGTTTTCTCTTCATAAAGAATAAATACAAAGTAACTAGAAAATTGAAGTGAATTCTTAATCTGCCCTCAGTAAAGTATAAAAAGTCTAAATGTACCATAAGCTGCTTTTTTGAAATTCTCAACTATTTAAAAAAAAAGAAAATCTTAATTCTAATGGGAGAAAGTTCCAACGTTTTGATGCTACAACCTGAAAAACACGGCCTCCTTTTGTCTGGAGCGAGGAACGTCCAGGCCGTTACAGGTATGATAATGCTGCAGCAGCACTTCAGCTGGCGCCCAACCATGCAGCGCTCTAATCGCAACAACCTTGAAACTGGGTTTGATGAGAAATCAATGAATAGAAATCAGGATTGGTGTCACACGACACCTTCTGGATGACTTGTTCAGAAGCTTGGCAGCAGCATTTTGAGCCACTTGTTCAGGGAATGAATTGCTAAGACAGGTGAAAAAGGAATTGCAGCACTCAAGGTGGGAGGAAATGAACTGTGTATAATCATTGTCATCTCCGCTGTGGGCACAATGAGTTTAGACATTTAACTCAGCTGGTACAAACGGAAGTAAACCAAACCATGTCTAAGCCACTCGATGGATGCCAAATTTTGAAGTGATACCTCCCCCAATGATCATCTAATTTTCAGTTACTCACTGTTACATGTCGTGCATAAGTTTTTAACTCTGCATGATTTCTCGGTGAATGGGAGACCACTGGCTACAGCCTTGTTTCTGGAGGCTGAAAATGAACAACGGCAAAAAATCGCACAAAACTTCGGTTTATTTACAACCTCTCAAGCACATTGTCCCGTATGATCTGTGTCTTCTTTATCCAGCTGCATAGTCAACAAACAATACATCCATTAATGTATGTCACATTTGGGGTGGAGGCAGGGCCAAAATGCAAAGATCAGAAAATAAAAAAATGCTAATTTATTGAAAAGAGAGAGGGGCGGGGGGGATGGGCATGGAACGAGAGGAATGGGGCTGTGGTTGATGAAGATGAGACATAATAATAATGATGAGAATAACTCGAAAATGGTGGGAGACAGACAGGAAGTGAGAAAAGAGTACGCGCAAGGGAAGAACCTTTCAAAGTAAAACAGGAACCTACAGCAGGGGAACCAAGGAAACACTAAAAAACATAAAGCTGTAAAAACAAAAGATGAACAGGACAAACAAAAAGGTCCAAAACCTCACGTCCTCATCTAAAAATCCCCCTGGATGGAAATGTAACAGAAGCGATCATTTTAGAAACACGTTCCAATAAGTCGGTTCAAGAACTTCATCCAGTCTTGAATCTGTGCTCCGGAGCTGCAGCACATACTGCATCAACACTCCATTCAACTCATCAACCCCAATATAATTGTCACTGAAAAAATCAACACTCATTAACTTTCCAAAATTCAACACGAGATGTTAATTTGTGAGTCGGTGACATCCGTAGCAAGCCTCAACCCCCCCCCCCCCCTTTCCTTTGAACATAAGTGTTTTAAAAAATGTGCAGCTGCTATGCTCCCACTTTAACACACTGATAATGTTTCTTCTTTTATCTCCTAAACAGTCTGGTCAGGTCCTCCTCTGTGACTCCAAAAATCGGATAGTGCAACTGTTTTTGTGGGTTTTTTTTTTGTTGTTGTTGTTTTTTTTTACTTTAAAGGCCTCTCAAGGGTAATCTGTTGGAAATGGGAAAGATTGAGATTGGTAACAGGAAGCGAGGGGTGAGGTGTCTTTGAGTCACGGGGGTTATGAAGCATTTTATCACACACAACGTTTTTCCTCTGACGCTGCAGCTCCTCTGACATTATCTGCCTCACACTTTTCTGAAAAGCAGAACTCCGTGAAAAAACCTGCAACACTGCAGTCTTCAAACAAACGCCTCAAACACTTGCACATCCTGAGCATTTTGTAGCCCAAAACGTCTTTGCACATGTAAATCCAGGATCAATTCTGATGAAAGAAAAACGTGCCAGTCTGCTGTTGTTTACATTGTTTTCTAGTTTTTAACAGCGTCACAATCAAAGGCTTTTTTTTCACCCTCTCTCTCTGCACTGTGTTGAACTCTGAGACGCAATGGAGGAATAAATTGAAGTACTGAGATTTCAGCATACAATTATCTCCTGCTCATTATTTCACACACACACACACACACACACACACACAACAGCGTTGTGTAAATGCAGAGAGATGTACAGTCTGTATACACTGACGCTCGGTTCTAAACCATCTGTGTCTTGTCCCTAACTGACTGGATACAATTTCGACAAACTTTTCTGATGTAATTCAGCTCAATTCAATATTTGTTCAAACTCAACTCTCCTGTAATAACACATGTTCGCTACACACCGAAATTAATTCAACCAGATCTGTAGTTGTTGTCCACCCCCTCACTCACTGTTGATAAATCGCATCTCTGTTCTACGCCCCCCACTCATGCAGTTGAGTACGTGGATATACTGTGACTCTCTCATTATCCCTGCTGGGAGTTACTGGTCGTGAAGTTAATAAATGAGTATAGTGTAGTTTTATCCCCTGTATGAGTCAATAATAGTTTCTACAATTGTTTCTACATTTATTCATGTAATAACCAGCTATATCTCTGAGAATATGATAACTAAACTTGAGAGGGGTTTTAGTCAATGGTTGTATTATTTATGTGCTGTATTTGTAAGAGCCCAAGATGTTGGTTGTTTAGTTTCATTTCTGACTAACCTGCACTTACCTTTTTTTTTTTTTAGGCCAGATTTTGTTTAAAGTTAGGAGTCAAATGCTGTGAATTCATTTCAGAGAAGTTGATCTGAGATAAAAGCACATACAAAGAAGGGCGTGAGTAGCGAAGTGGGAATCTGCTGCCATATTCATATTTGTGTTAATCAGCTTTATAAACAGTGTATTTGGTAATGCATCACATGAAGAAGTATCAGGATGTACTGCAGGATCAGTCCAACCCAAAAACATACAAGAGTACCTGGAGCCAGGGCTTTGTTTTAAGAAATAACAGACTTTGTGTTGACACAGTACAGTAGGTCTGGGAGTCTTGTCACTTATAGCCACCATTTAATTATTTATGATTTCCAAATAAGAGGTGATGAATTCAGTTCATCACTCATGATATTAACTACTTTTACTGTAGAAAAGTTTATAAATATACATTTAAATGTACATTCAGATGACGAGTTCCTGTTATACAGTTTGTACACAAGAGTAGATACATCATATGATAAAGTATTCATGTTCAAGTATTCATGCTATATTTCTATTTGTATCCATGTCAGCATCAACTGATTCTACATCCAGTTTAAGCATGTGATGCCGCCGCCGCTGCTGCCGCTGCTGCCGCTGTCGTTTTTGTGTTAATGAAAGCAGAAGATGGTGTTTATTTGGAGCTGCTAATTAGCAGCAACAGTAATGAAGCCACATGGGACATAGGTTTTGGTGTCTGAACAGCCAGGACAGCGTGATTATTTTGACTGGATTTGTCCGTGAAGCTGTTCTTTTTACTCTCTACACAAACTCTCTCTCCCGCGCGCGCACACACACACACACACACACACACCCTGGAACTTATATCTATGTGAGGACCTGCACTGACATAATACAGTCCCTATCTCTGACCCTAAACCTAACCATAACCCTCTTCTAACCCTGACCCCTAAAACCAAGTCTTGACCTTTAAACAGCCCTCTGAAGATGTGAGGACCTGCTAAAATGTCCTCACTTTCCAAAAATGTTCACTCTGTTAAATATTTATTCTATTCCTCACTATTTTGCAAGTAAGAACACAAACACACACACACACACACACACACATCTGACTACATCTGCATGTGTGTTTGGAGTAATATGCAGCTGCTGTTCTTACATTTATGTGGATGTTTTGACTCCATAACACTGGAATATCCAAACCTGTTCTTTATTACTAGTTCTATTGAGTAAATACAGTAATTTCAAATGGTTTACATCTTTCCTGGGTAGAAAAGTCACTGAACGAGTCTTTGTGGAGTTGAGCCCTTTACTTTCCAGCCTTTGCAGATGTCCATCCCTGGTTCAGTTCATCAGTTTTTATACTATCCAACATGTTTGTTTGCACAGCAGACCTGACATCTCATAGCAGGGTATGTACACACAGTGCCTTAATTAATGGGTTTACTCTGCAATGACACGTCAACATGGCTGCTGTAAAAATGGTCTATTATCAGTGTGTTTGGGTATGTGTGTCATTATTCCTGGAAAAAATGCAAATTTCAAGTGATGCAAGCTTACAGTGAAGGAGCAGCAATGATAATGAGACTTGCAGCACATGCTTCCTCTCGCTCTGCCTCACACACACACATTTCACTTCCACCTCTCATGAGCTATCATTTGCCTGCCTATCAATCAATCTATCTGAAATGATGATTTTCTGCCAGTTTTTATGAGAATAATATCTTAACATTATTTACAGTCCTCTACAGCAGTGCAGTAAAACTCCGGGTATCACTGAGGTTTGATTTTATTAGAGCCGAGCCCAAAACAAAAACATTCCCATCATCACCTGCGGGTGGAGGTATTGAGCTCTACATCGCTCCCTCCTGCTCTGTTTCTCCAACCTGAGGAAAGTGAGCTACAAGGTTAACATCTGTGGATTTCAAACACGGGGAGATAGAAGGGGAGGAACAACCAGCGTGAAAGGAGGAGGGAGTGAGGAAGAGAGAGAGTGAGCTGGGCAGAGGAAATCTGTGGTAAAGTTAGACTCCAAAAAAAAAAAAAAAAAGAAATCTGGCTTTATGAGGATTAGAGAACATAATAAAACATAAAAAACAACAGATTTACAATAAAAAATGCTGTATTTGGAATGAGATGAAAAGCAAATCATGAGAGATCTACTGAAAGAAGATATCTATACTTTACTGTTGAGTGTATATGTACCTCAGACACAAAACACACCCATACACATATTTTAGAGCCAGAGCAGAAGAGTGTCTATATTTAATGACGACAGCATTACAGGATGATGTAAAGCGTCAGCAAAAATGATCTATCATCTAAAAGGAAAAAAAATGCAGTACGTGGCATTGATATTCTTGTAGTACCCGAGCTTCCTCTTACAGTAAAACTTGATTGAGAATTCCTTCCCCATCCTCATGGAATGTCTCCTCGCTCTGTCTGTCATCTGCAGTGTGCTGGTGGTAACGCCCAGGGCAACAACATGTTTGTGAAATGCTTCAAAAACCAACTCTCTATCCGTATTATTGTCATATGATAAAGACCCGCCACAGTCTGAAACGTACCGTGTGTGTGTTGGCGTCGCTGCAAGATTTTGACAGGAATTCTTCTCTGGTAAGATCCACGTACCAGTTGAACATTTGTATCCAAATACATAGAAAACACAACTTTACAAAGCTGCACTGTGATTTGAAATGTTATAAATAATGCTGAAAAGCAATTCATTTTGTTTGAATGCACTGAAAGAATGTTGTATAAGTTGTTAGCCCTGTGCACACGTCACGACATCCTCCAGGTCTGCTCTCGATTTTAAAGAAAAAGGACAATTCCATTCAATCGAAGTCATAGTAAAAAAATAATTTTAAGATCACAACTTGAAAGTGGGTGAGGGAAGTGAACAGCTCTTTTATACCGCTCAAGACTGTTTTTGGCGCACCAAACGGAAGCATCAATCCACCTGGTGGGAACATGTTCTTCTACCCTGGAAACTGAGGCAAATTACAGATTGAAAGGCTGTCATCACATATTTCCTAAATTCCTTGAAGGACTACTTCATCTCATTGTTTTGTGTAACTACAAGAGAAAAAAGGGAGAGAGGGGTGTTCATGGACCAGCTTACAAGAAAACCTTCATGTGATTTCATGGCATGATTTTCTCCATATTTTTTGAAATGCCTATGCCTAGTTTTCCTGATTATTTGTAATAACGTGCAAAAAAAGTTCAGACTTGTTTTTGCAGTTGAAGAACACATGAATCCAAGCAGCAGAACGGATCTCTTCATGCACATCTGCACTCTGAGCAAGTCTGACCCTATTAGTCAGTCAGTCAGTCAGTCAGTCGGTCCTGTCAGCTCATTGCATCACGATACTGTAGCTCCAGCTGCATTATTGATCTTGAGCCAGTTTAGAGTTAGCAGAGGAAACGGCAGCCTCTAGCTTTTAGTGTGCGTTAGGGTTTACAGCAGCTCTGTCTCATTTGTTTGGTGAAAATGACTTGAAAACAAAACACCAACCCATCCAATCAGAGTCAATGAGCTGGAAAGACGAATGTAAGAAACACACACACACGCACGCACACTCTGCCCTCACTGGGCTGTGTAAGGGGGGAGGGGGTGGAGACCCCACCTGTAGAGAGAGAACTTTGGCAAGAGTTTCAAAGACGATATATTCCCATGCCGTCTGACACGATCCGCAGGTGTTAAATCATGACATTGGATCCGCTTAGTTTTGGTTTCGCATGGAAGCTTTGCTAACTTTGCTTGACATACCCATGCATCCTGTCATCATCAGCTGTGTGGGCTGGGTCTCCCCACACTTGACAGTGGTTGGTTTTTAGATGTGGAGAGGTATGTCTGATGTCAACATGTCATCATATGGTATGAAAGGGTGGCTCCAGTCTGCTTCAACTTCCTGTCATTGGTCCAAAAGTTTGATTCATCCAAAAAAGTGTCTTTGGACCAAGACAGTCTCTTTAGGTTGGACCAAGCTCAGAACCTATCAAATGTGTTGAGGACTTAGCCTGTGGGAACAAGGGACAGTATTTCAGGGTTCTGACAAGCCAGCAGAGATCATAAACTTCCCTGTTCTGTCCACTGTTGCCGTTTATTCAGATATTTGCATGGAGTTGAAAGATGATGAATTCAAGCAGACTGTTTCTAAAGCAGCCAGTTTAAACTCAGTTAACAGCTTAAAACCACTAAAATGGCTTTGTCAAAACATCAGACAATAGCCATTTTTCTCACAATGCATTTCGGCCAACGCGTTCCGTCTCTTTTGCACTCCACAGGGACTACGTGAACTCAACAGAGGTTGTCAGACATGATTGGTCAAAGCAACTCAAATGGAAAACAGACACAAGAAGCTTCCATATTTCTCCCTCGCCTACAGATTCTGCATATAAATGCAGACTCTGTTTATAGAGATTACATCAGACCAAACTTTGGTCCTTTGTCCAAACAGTAGTCTGAGGCAACTTTCATACCTGCTATTATAGTGCAGAGGAGACCCAACAGGGTAAGGATAACCTTCGAAGGATAACCTTAAGCATTAATTATGAGTCCCTCCCAGAGCGTTGCTATCCTGAGCCGTACCTGTGCACGACTATTTCTGAATTGAAGAGCATCATTTTAACACTTCTGCTCGATCTCCAGCTGCAGCATAAAGTCTGAAACTACAATTTCTGTAAGCACTGTGATAATAGCATTTGATAAAAGTACTAAGGGAAAACACCAGATTGCAAGAGGGCAATAACAACCGCCGCTACTTAATTATAGACTATTAAAATCACACTGTGTATATAAAAGGTTGCGGGAAATAAACCAAAGGGGCAAATGGGAGGACCTGATCTGTGACATCACTGAAGCCTTTGCATTCTTTACTATCAGCAACAACCACAGCACTGCTTCAGGTGTACGGAAAGTCACATATAAGGTAAAGATGCTATGTCCATTGACTCTTTTGTATATTTTGTTGGAATAGAAATTGCTTTTTGTCTTAGCCTAATAGCTTCCTCAAACTCTAAAGGACCTTTTCACTTCTGAGCTCGTGGTCTCCCTGACTATCATACCTCGGTTTTACTTAATTTACCAGGTTTTTAAAGTGGTGAAAGTGCTAGGTCAGGAGGTTGTACTGGAATTTGAATATACTGCTTCCAAATACTTGAGTTAGTAACATTTTGATGGTCAAGCCTCTGAGAATCTGACCTGGTTTTTGTTTTTTTTAGGTTCATTTAAAGTGTTTGCCTCTTTTATTACTTGGGGAACCTTGAGTCACACTTGTATAGTTCTTACGTGATGCTTTGACAATTCTAACTGATGTCATCCAGGTCATGACTAAAATACACTCAGACAGAAACACTGAGGGTTTCAGTCATTAAGTAATGTCAAGGTATGCTGGGGTGTCTGCCACAGATTAATGTCCGTGTGTGTGTGTACATATATATATATATATATATATATATATATATATATATATATATATATATATATATATATATATATATATATATATATATATATATATATATATATATATATATATAATTTGTTCAGCTCAAAAACCTTTAACTTGTCATTATTGCCTCACATTTTCTTCATATTTTTGATCAATTCTCTATCAGAATCTAGGAATTTCTCCTTTCAAACAACATCCCTGCATTTTGTGTCGTGACTCCAATTGGCAGGAGTCATCTCCATCACATACGCCAATGTTAAGACCTAATTTCAGTGTCCACCCTTACATGAAAAAAAACAAAGTACTGTTCAGATCTAAACCAAGCCCTGAGGCAGAACTTTTTCCTTGAGGAATTTTAGTCATCGAATTACTCGAGTTGCTCGTGGAATCATTGTAGCCTGAGTGTATCATTTCAATTTCAAATGATAGTGATAGTGGTGAAGCAGCTCCTCAGCAGAGGCATTGGTTTGACTGGGTTCTTTGAAGTAGCTTGACTGTAGCAATGGGTTGTGTGATGTGAACCTCTGTGAACCTCTTTGTTACTCTTTGATCTCAGACTTTAATCTATTTGGTAGAGACTGAATAGGTTAAAGTCTGAGATCAAAGAGAATTCACAGAGACATCAAATACCCTCATGTCAGTCCTCTCAGTCATTCATGACTGACTGTCATGACTCAGATCAATTCTTAGTGATCATTCAGACAAAAACATGTATCAGGACCTGCAGAACATGTTGTAAGTAGTGTGGCAGACAACTGGCAGAAGACAACTGTCTCCCAGCTATCAATCAACACATACCAGATCATCAAGCTTGAGTTGAGATACTAAATAGAAAATTACAAAGCAAGACATAATGGATCGCCCTAACAATTCATGCCCCCCAGCAGTGGCCCCAACTCAGCACAGGTCCTATTTGCCTGCTGAGGTGTCCCCCCTGCTAAGGCGACCACGAATTATGCCCCTGCGTCTTAGGACCCAGTCCCCAGCAGAGGTGTCACCCAAAAGCAGGTCCTATTTGCCTCCTTTGGTGTCCCCTCTGCTCCAGAAGGCGAGACATGTGTCTCTAAAGTGTGGGTCCCGTTCACCATCACAGGTGTCCCGCCTAAGTTTGCCCAAGTTGCCACAACAACCGACACCCCCTGAGAGCTGCAATTTGGCATTAGAGGCCTCAGCGCATCACAAGCTGTATGCGCCACCTGAGGTGTCCCCTCTACGCAAGCACCTAAGACGTATGCCTCTAAATCTTGGGTCCCATCCGCCAGCTAAGGTGTCCCCCCTAACTTTGAGTGACTCTGCCCTGCCCCTATCATTGACTCAAATATGGCATGGATCTTGGTGGAGGTCTGATCTCCAGTTTCTCCTACCTCCCTTAGTTTTGTATTTAACTCCTCGTCTCCATCACAAAACACATCCTCTGACACTACATTGGATACTACGCACATGTAAATAGAAATTCTATCTCAAGGAAACCGAAAGAATCATACATGCAATTTTACCTCACAGAACAAAAAAAAACAGGTAAGATCTTGATGAAAGACTTCTGTGGGGGGAAATATTTAGCCATGACTTATTTGGGTGTTTGCTGATTTGTCTCTTGACAGCGAGTCGTCAGTTCCTGCTGTGTCTTCTGGCTTGATGAGAACATCAAAGTCTTTCTGACTCATGACTCTGTGTGTGCGTGTGTGTGTGTGTGTGTGTGTGTGTGTGTGTGTGTGTGTGTTTTGGTCTCTCTGTGTCTCTACCTGTGTTGGTCTCTTCTCAGTGGATGATGCTTCACATGCTCTATCCACACACTTTTCTATATAATTGGTCACTGTTATTTAGGAGGACACTTCATCTAGTTTTCATGTACGGATTTTTATTCACATTTTAAAGTATTGAAACTGTGGATGGAAACCACGTTGTCAAATCAGCTCTGACGAAGCAAATCTTTTACTCTCATGACTGACCAGCTGGTCATACTGTTGATAACTTAACCTGATATTCTCAAACAATGTTACATCCATCCATTTTCTATTGCTTATCCTGTTAAGGGTCGCGGCGGGGGGGGGGGGGGGGGGCGCTGGAGCCTATCCCAGCAGCCTTTGGGCGAGAGGCGGGGTTCACCCTGGACAGGTCAACAGTCCATCACAGGGCCAACACATAGACAGACAACCATTCACACTCACAGTCACACCTACGGTCAATTTAGAGTATCAATCAGCCTCGTCCCCTCTTGATGTCTTTGGACTGTGGGAGGAAGCTGGAGTACCAGAGAGAACCCACGCAGGAACAGAGAGAACATGGAGACTCTCACAGAAAGATCCTATGCTGGAGCCGGGGCTCGCACCCCAACCTTCTTGCTGTGTGGCGACAGTGCACTGCACCACCGTGCTGCCTAAATATCATAAAAGTCACAGCCAATTCTAGTTGGCACGAGGAAAAAGAATACGTTTCAAAGTGAAAGTAATTCCTTAAGACTTCTCCCTCTTTATTTGCTTGTGGATGGCCTCTTCTTCTTCTTGTGTGACACCTACCGCCACCTACAGATGAAAATATTCATCGTGAAGCTCAGTTGATTTGCTCCAAACTACCTAATGGAAACAAACTTAATATTCTTTCTTTTTTCCCCCTGCATTTCACTTAAAAATCACACGAAGAAATGACTCGTAAGAGTCATTTTGAACTCTGCCTGCAGTGGTTTTATTCTAACAGTCTTTATTCAGACCACTATTCAGTATTATTTTTTTCTTGCTCATCACCAACAAACATTCTGTTTCAGTCTGCAGTGCTGACAAATAAATATCTGTATCACTCAGCTGAAAGTCCTCACAAGTGTGTTGAATGGACCGCTTCATTCTCTTCAGCCGAGTGCTGAGTAAGTCACAGCCATTATTAAAGTGAAAGTTAATCACCAGCTGGCACTGTTTCCTTCAGCTGCCTTCATATTGTTTAAAAATGCTTTTTTTCCCTCCTCATACACTGTTTTTTTTTCTTCCATCAACATTTTGTTATGGGCTTTCTTTTCCCCAAAAACGAGACAGTTTCCCAATCCTGCTCACTGATATTGGCAGATGGGTCTTCGTTCCAAGAAATTAATCTCTTTGAATTTTCTGATGTGTTACATAACAGATTGTAAAAAAGTCTGAAACAATACCCTTCCTCAACGCATTCTTTGCAAACAATTTTTCCAGTTGTGTACGGGGAACCTTGTCAAGACCACCTTGATTGGATTGGACAAAACTTCTCAACTGTAAATATTTAAAGTCGTGGTTTTTTTTTTTTGTGGTCCAAATTCACTCCTCCTATACTTTTTCTGTTCTTTAAGTCTATAGCTGAGTTTTAACTCAACGCTTGCATCAGCCTCCTGATATTTTACCACCTATGCCAGTTTCAACAATGGGGACTTTGTGAGCCCCCAGCACACTTCTTGACTGACCCAATTCCTCTGGTCCGGCAATAAATCAAGCACACCCATGATCTTAAGATTTAGTCATTGATTAAAATTACACACGAATCTGAGAGAAACAAACCCTGCACATCCAATCAGCATCTTTCCAAACCAACTATTTGATTGACTGTAAATATCAGCTGTCAACCTTTTGGATCTTACAAATCTTAACTGGCTCCTTGCAAAGTATAGGTGGGTGTCTGGACTCAGAGCACCAGCATGCATGGTTCAGCTCTGTTGCTCTTGCAGAACAAACAGAATGATCTGAAAAAGAACGTGAAAGCTGCAGCGGACCTGCGCTCTTGATTCGGGGAGCCATCTAACCCAATGTTAATGTGAAAAATATTGCTTCATGCGGTTTTAATGATGCTGGCTGCCATACTAAGAGACTCCATTTTTCATGTGTATCCTTTTGCTGAGAAAATGTTCCCCGCATCACTTTAGAGTTATTCTCCATCTGTATTTTTTCCATTTTCCTTCCTGTTTTTACTTAAAAGACAATGACCCTTGAGAAAAGCTTGCTATTCACCTTAAGACACAACATTTTCCTCTGCAACCTTATCAATTAAAAGGGGAAAATAACATACACCACCTGAAGTTATTTGCTGTTCTGTAATTTCTTGCCATTTCTCAATAAAAAAAAAAAGAAGCTCCTAGCAGGGTGAATTTACATAAACCTGTAACAGCAGTGCTTTATCATTTAATTGGTCCCTGGTGTGTGAGACACCTTAACATGCAAATAATACAGAACTTCTGAATTAAAGACTGAATACACAGACGTAAATGCTGAATTCATGAGTGGCTGACAACTGGGGGACTTCCAAGAGTTTTCAGTTTTATACAGAATGACAGAAAAGCAGACTGTTAGAGAAACTGCGCAATCCTCTGCAACGCTCATGATTCTGCTCTTATTGCTCTGTGACTCCAGCTACAGCAGCCACAAGCCAAGCAGGGTTAGTTTTTTAATAGCTTTGCTGCACTCTGACCTCCTTTGATTGGCACTTACTCACACTAAGAAGATGATATATGTACTTTAATTTTTACCATAGGTATGAGTTAATAATTGGATATGACACCATCACAATCTTATAAAAACAAAGTGTTCTCCTTAATACTAAAAACCATTTACATAATATAGTTTATGTGTGACTAGCAGGCAGAAAAGCGGAGGTCTGATATCTAAAAATATGAGCGCTGGCCTCCAGAAAATGCTGTTCTATTGCAAAAACATCCCACTGGCTTAAATATTCAACAAACAGGCATTTAAAAGATGCGGACACATGTTATTGTCCCAATATGTACCTGACATGTCTATTATTTCTTGTACATGGAACCTGTGACTCTGTTTCCATTAATGTGACAGTGCCAGTGTTGAGGTTGGATGGCTTTAGTGTTTATGCTCCTGGGAGAAGTCCATTTATCATACTGAGAGGAGGGGAGGACGGTGGGAGTAGTCACATGAACTTGGCTGCTGCACCGCAAAGAACTGGTGTATTCTGTAGGATGCGCAGCAGACTTGTTAAAAAGAATAAACTCATTTAACAAGATTAACCATGTGACGAACTTACACAAATGCAGGGCAAGCAAAAAACAATGGAAGGATCTTTCTGTCCGCCTGAATCTGAGGCTCTCGCTCTTTTAAACTCGGTTTCATGTCTCAGCCACATTTGGTGTCGTAGCTAAACCCTCCTCTACGCTAACTTTAGAAATCAGCGGCAGGAGGAGTCGCTGTGTGTGGCTGTAAACGAAGTTGATAACAGATGAGATTCACAGTAGTTGAAGCTCCAAAACAATGAGCTGAGTTGCTCAGGTTCGCCAGGTTTAGCACGGGGCTGACTCAGTGTAAGACTGACAACACAGCCTTGAATCTGCCGCTAATAATATGATCATATTTTCCCTCTCTAAGACAAATAAGGACTTAACACATCAGGTACTATGATGCACGTAAATGTGACCTCTCTCTTTACAGCATGTCGCTCAGTGTTTACTTGAGCTTTTAAGTGGGAATTTGTATCAATGGATTGCATTCAATGTTTACGTATATATCAGATCTACGTAGTGATTAGGCCCAGCGGCAGGCTGATATCAGCCTCAGGTGTAACACCTAATCACGTATCACATTACATCCATCTAGAAACTCTCATCAGCAGACTGATTCATCTGCTATGAAATGTTCTTCATGAGCTTCTGTGATATTTAAAACAAAGTTAGATGATTTTATTTGTGGATGTATTTCCATGCCTACTGCACTGAGGGGAGGGGGGGCAGCATCTGGTCTGAGTGTACTGGTGTTTAGAGCGTGTGAACAGAAGAGGTTTAACCGTGTCTTTGATTACCTGTATGAACAAGGACATGCTGACTTAGTTCTTCTGCGCTCTCACTGATAGGCCCCCACGGACAGATGGACTCACTGATTGGCCCTTAGTGAGTCCAGAGGGCAGAAAGCAGGAAGTCATCGTAAAGAGAGACTGATGTTTAATCTTCCAGATCCCCAGAGCTCTACGGCCGTCTTTCTTTCTGCTTCTATCTCTTTTTGTTCTTGTTTGTCTCACCGCTTAAGCTTGTCCTCCACCCCCCCCACTCCCTCCTTCCAATTGTGTTTTTATCTGTCTTTTTCAGTCTCTATAACTTCCTCCAGCACAAGCTCAGACTTCTTTCTCTGCCTCTGTCTCTTTCCTTCCTTTTCCCTACAGCAGCAGCTCTCAGAAAATGGTCTTCTGTGTGAAATGAGTATTACAGTGAGACTTTGAAAGGAGGTTGTAAAAATGAGTCGTCCATGGGGAAATACCCACAGCTGTATTAAGATCTGTCTCCTTGTCTTTTAAACAGCCCCCATTCTCCAGCTAATTGTTTTGAAGCCAGGCCTGTAAATCCCCGGCGAGATCTGGCACTACTCATTGAATTAGCCTGGAGTTACAGAAATATCTCTCTTTTATCAATCTCTGAGAGAGAAATATGCCCCCCCTCACACATACACCTCAATCTGTTGGTCCGCCTGTATCTCTTCCTCTGTTTTCTGCAACATGAAAACATCTCTGCTTACTTTCATTCACTCAGCAAAGGGAAGGACAATGTTGTCACATGACTTAATCCCCTGAGCCGAAGAGATTCCTCCTAATGCTGCGGTATCAAGATACGCTTACTCAGAATTTATTAGAGGTTAATACCCAAAATGACAGATACCTTCTGTCCTGTGGTTGTCAAGTTTCCAGTGAGTTTAGATTGAGTTTGCTTGTGTTTAACCTGAGTCAAATACTCAAACTGGTAGCAATTTACTGCGTTGGTTAAAACTCCACACTTGTTTGAAAAAGTCTCTATCATCTATTCCTGACCCCTTTTCCTTGACCCTGATGGAAAAACATCATAGTTCAAGTAGTTGACATCACGTTATTGACGCGTTGAACGATGAGATCAGATTTGTTGGGTTCAGACATCGCCGACCTACAGTACCCAGATATCGATGGAGAAACGGGTCACAAGTAAGTCAGAAGGCACTTTAAAGACCGAGATACACCTAAACCTCCTTCACATGGGGCCTTACAAAAATCTGACCACATGTTTTTTGGCTGCCAGTCAATCTGTCCCTGCAGTCAACGTGTCGTCTCTGAGTGCTCCAGCTGTTGTACTCTGGGACGTCTCCCTGAGGTGCCCAGGTTTTACGATTTGTTCTTGTGGATGACGCATTGAGGAATGGCACTGATAGTACCGCCTAGTGGCCTTTAGTGAAACACCATAGCTCCAGACTTAAGTTCTTTATATATACGGGAAATATCCCACAGTAAAAATGCAGTTGAGTTTTACAGATAGGAATGTCTTGAGTATTTCTTGCAGTTTTCCCTGTAGGTGGCGCCAAAAAATATTCAAACTTGTTGCTTACATGAAGTTTCACATTTTTCTCGATACATTTCTTCTCAGCCTTTATCAGACTCTACTTTGGATGTCATATGTTTGCCAGCTCCTGATTTTATTTAGGTTTTAAATAAAAACCCCTACTATACATTTTCTTGTGATGTGATCTGGAGTTGTTTTTTGTGATCTTTGTCATCCATGAACTCAACTGGAAGGAGCAACAAAATACAAGTTAATTTTTTTCAGTGTATACATTTTTTTTGGTTTTGTTTTTTGGCTGGGATTAACTTCTTAAATTCAAGCAACCTTGAGACCAAGGACAGGACAGTCATTTAAATTAATTTTACTTTAAATATCAAAGTTGAAAAAACAAACCCATTAAAGCAGTCTCTCAACAGTTGGCCAACAACCTTGAGCAGCGATAGTGCACAGAATAGTCAAACCAAGGTGACAAGACTCTACATCAGGAGGTGGAGACGGTGCCAGGAAAAACAACAGAATGGAAGCATAAATAGTTGCTTTGTGAACATGACTAAGTGTCAGCACTGAGCCAACAACCTTGACAAATTGGTATCCAGCATAAGTCAAAGTCAGCTTTTACAATGTGACTCTGAGCCAACAGGACTTTGGAGTAAAGTATTGCCATCCGTTTGTATGTAAGTCAAATTAAGCCAAGTTCCTTCGACTGATATGGATATTACTGGGCTGGATATTACCATAGAAGCAGGTTTTTCCATATTCATGCTGATTATTTTGGTCTCTTCACACAAAGCAGGATTAAATACTGCCTGCCGAACAGTTAGAAACCAATCACTGGCTTTGATGTGAAGCCTTGGCAAACAGAGAGGGTGGGAGAAAGTGAGAGGGGACGGAAGAGACGGACTGCTTTGTGGGAAGAGTCGAGAGAAAAAAGCCACACATACACAGATGAAGGAAATGAGTGAGAGAGAGTGTGAGTGTGTGTGTGCCTACTTGAGAAGGACCTAGAGTGAGATGGAGAGTTGAAAGAGCGTCCGTTCTGGTCAAGATGAGATGGTTTATTGTGTGTGGATGGCATCCAGGAAGTATTTGGAGTGGATTGGAAGAGCTTCCCGTCCTTTGAGAGCATCTCTTTTAATCATGGCTGTTGGGGCTGTGGGAACCAGCCTCACCGCGGAGAGGACACTGTTAATTAGACGGCATGTTACTGCACATCCCCGTAGAGTCAACACCCTGCATGCACTGCAATGATTACACTGTCTGTCTCACAAACACACACAAACAAATCTACAATTCATGCTTGTTCTCCTTCGACTTTTTTTCCTTGCACATGCAAACATACATACATGTCCATGTACATGAACACAGGGAGGGCGAGCCTGTCTTCCAAAATAGTGAAATCAACCCATGCTTCTCTTGACCATCAGCTCCGGTGTTTCTTTTCCTTTTCTTCTCCCTTTTCTGCATTGCATAGTTTATGAATGGTGTGCTAGTAAATCATGCAGTGAATAGCTTTGTCTTCAAGTTGCCGTATGTCACTACTAAAAAAAAAAACAATAATCAGACTCTCAGATGCCTATTAAAGCTGACAGGTACTGCTAATTGCTGTTAAACTCAATGACTCATTTGCATACAGCTGCCTTTGTCTCTGGGAATCACGGTTTTCACTGCCTCAGTTGCAGGTGCATCAAATCAACATGATTAAGACTTGAGGGAGACAAAGATAGCAACAAGGACCAGTGGCAACTTTCTGGCAAGAAGTGGTCAATACTTAAAAAAAACAAAAAAACAGAGGCAGTTTCTTTAGTAATAATAAATACTAATTCTACTAATTCTCTTTACATTCCATGTCCTACCTGTATCTATTTTATAGGTGTCTTGGTCTGTCTGCTTAGTCTAGCTGTGGGCTTTTAGTTTTCTGGTTATACTAATTCTATAGTATATATAATATTATATAATATATATTATAACTAATCTTTTGTTATTCAGTGTTTCCCTTATTTTCCAGGTTGTAGTTATCTCCTGTTTTATTTCATCTGTTTTCCTGCCCTTTTTAAGTGAATCTCCTCTGTCTCGTCAGTCGAGAGCACAAGCACTTGTTGGCCAAAGCTGTGTCCTCAGCGTTTTCTTGCCCAATCAGTTCCTTCCCTGTCCAATCAGATCCACCCATCCATTTTCTTCCACTTATCCTGATAAAGGGTTGCGGGGGGGGGGGGGGGGGGGGCTGGAGCCTATCACAGCGGCTTTTGGGCGAGAAGCGGGGTACAACCTGGACAGGTCACCAGTCCATTACAGGGCCAACACATAGAGACAGACAACCATTCACACTCACAGCCACACCTACAGTCAATTTAGAGTATCAATCAGCCTCGTCCTCTCTTGATGTCTTTGGACTGTGGGAGGAAGCTGGAGTACCAGAGAGAACCCACACAGGAATAGGGAGAACATGGAGACTCACACAGAAAGATCCTGTGCCCAAGCCGGGACTCGAACCCGGAACCATCTTGCTGTGAAGCGACAGTGCTGACCACTGCACCACCGTGCCACCCCCCAATCAGATCCTTCCCTGTCCAATCAACTCCTTCCCTTCCCTCCTGTTCTCTCACCTGTTTCTCACTGCATGGTGAGTAGAGTTTCTATTTTTCTTCAGTTACTCATGTATTCTTGATCAGTTCCTCATGTGGCCTGGCATGGCCTCACCATTGTGTTTTTTCTCTCCAGTTTTGACCCTTGTCTTGTTTTCAATCTATTTTTGCTCAAAAAATTAAGTTCCTTGTATCTTTCCACGTTGCTGTTCTATACATTTGGATTCTTCTGCCGCCACACCACCACCCAGACAGTAGGAACACAGTGTTCAAAGTGATATTACAGATACAGAGATTCTTTGTGAGGTTCTAGGTTTTAAGGTTTCTTTCATTTTTCAATTTCGTGTGTCATCTTTGTTCAAAGTCTTATGTGGCCGGTCCTCAGTCCTTCACCGGCCCCCCTGCTTGCCATGCATGTACATGTTCCATGGTACGTAACACGCAGCAGACAACACCAGCAGGCTTAAAGAGTTTTGAGCCAAAGGTCTGACCCCGGCTATGGGGTACCAGATTTGCTCAAAATGATTAATTTGTGCAGTACTGCAGAAAATTATCTCCACCATTATGCTTTGCTTGAGAGCTAGCAACATAGCGCCAAAGAATGCTGATGCTTCTTGGTCCTAAATGTGACTTGTCTGATGCTGTCCCATCATTCTAGCCAACCCTTGTACTTCACGCACAGCCTTTTCTGTAATTTCAGTCCTGTGACGACCTCCTCTGTCAGCTTAACAGCAGAGCACTCTTCTCCACCCCCTCAATTTGCTTTAATTTGAGTGGTGAGGCGTCATGACGCTGCACTATTTCTCTCAGTGTAAAAGGGAAGTTTAGCCCATTCAGCTGCATAAACACTACTGTTTTTCTAGTACTGATGAATGCAGAAATGGAGGGAAGTTCATCTGTGCTGACTCAGTAGTAAACTCCCGTTTAACATTCAGTGTTTTTCTTATTCAAGTCATGTTAGCAAAGCGAGATTACACCATTTTCATTATCCGCATTGAAGTTGAGGTGTTTTTTGTTTGACTAAAACCAGCTGTAGCCTGTTGCTCCTCCTCTTCGTATTTGGGTCTTTCTTAGTATACTTGAGGTCATATAGTCTATGAACTGGGCTGCACAAGGAGTTTGTTTTTGTTTATTCTACTTTCATGCGTGCGCACACGCAGGCACACACATGCGCCAGCTAACAAGCATTTGTCCTTGTTTGTCTTTACCTCCTTGTCTCACTTCTACTTTCTCTTAGACAACCCTTCTCCTCCTCCTCCTCCTCCTCTCTGCAGCTCTGATGAGGCCGTCTTTGTCTTTCTGTCTCCCAAATCAAGCATCTGAACACTGCTCAGGCAAGATTTAGAGAATTACATCCATCTACTGTGGTAATTCATGTCACACTTCTGTTCTTCTTCTCTACTTCCCTCTATCCCCGCATCTCAGTGTTATTTCTGTGTTTTGCTCTCTCTCTCTCTCTGTTTCCTTCCGTTTCTCTGTTTCCTTCCATTTCTCTCCCTTTTAAATGACTTTTCCAGCAGTTTATTTATAGGGCCAATTAAATTTGGAGGAGACTCTGCAGGCTTTGTTGGGAAATACGTCGAAAAAGTGCCGAATGGTTTGTTCATGTTTTAATCTTGAAGGCCTGCAAGAGCTCTAAAGTGCTTGTCATGTGGGTGAAATGGATCATATTTGATCTCAGAGAAACAGGAATGGGAGAGAAGACAGTTTGCAAGTGAAGGTGAAGACAACATTTTGGAGGAGTGGAGCTGTTCTTAATTTTTCTTTATTTTTTTCAGAATGCCTGGAGAAAACAGGTGGGTGAAATCTGCTGAGGACATTTACCTTATTAAAAAAGAACCCACATAGAATGCAGCTGTTTTTACACACGAAAAATCTGATTGTGACTCAGATCTTTTGAGAGCAGAACATGCTGTTAGTTTGGATACTTGGCTAATCAGTCCGTTCACAAGTTGAGGATGCAGCTGTCTTTCTCTGGCGTGGAATCTGAAGAGTTTGACAGCTGTTTGCCAGAAACACAGTTTTGATGAGCAGGTCAGGACAATGAATTTGTGTGATTAAACATTATGTTCAAAGACCGCAAACAACTCAAAATAATATACGAGCCAGACACCAAGGTGATGCTCTGCCTCTTCAGCGCGCTGTCACCGTCTGTGCCTTCCTCAACCTGAAACAGCTGTTCGCGCGGCCCATTACCACACCAGCCACATCAGCAAAAAGGAGTTTGTTCTGCTTCCGCGCCGGCAACAGACGTGGCTGCAGGCAGCATGTTTCCCAGTCATCTGTTTGTCCATCAGTCTGTCTCCTCCTTGAAAATGTATATCTCTCAGGAACAGGGGTCAAAGGTCAAGGTCATTGCGACCTCACAAAACATGATCTTGCACCGGACTTAAAACAATTTAAATGTTAACTATGATTTCACAAAAGTGTTAAATGAAGAGAGGCAATGTGAGCTGGTCACACTCAGAGAGGGTCAGGGCTGCATGCGGTCAGCTGAACAGTGCTTGTGCACTCATGTAACTTTCATGTCATAGTAATTCAAAATGTGTAGTAATTAGGGAGTAAGGTCTGATCAGCAGGAGCTCCAAATACATGTGGAGAGGCATTTTATCACCAGGTACGAGTGTATACACTGTTTACTCACGATGAGCTCAACCCAGAAATAAGTTTGTTATTCAACTTCCAATTTCCATTTGACCACATTTATGCTTAAAAAATCAAGTGGTGTTGATTTGTACAAATTTTTGGAAATGGTGTTAGTCTCAAATAAAAAGCAAAATAAACTTTCTAAAGTTTGTTTTCTGCAGTAATCTCAAGGCCAAACATTAAAAATGTTGTTAAATGTTAAAATCCCACTGGGTTTTACTCAAGGAAGCCCATGATGCTCACTTCCGGGTTGGCCAACAAAAAATATGTCATCCCTTTAGAACTCTATATGCAAATGAACTCACCTCTTCCCATTCTTCATTTCGCTATATCTGCTTCTGCTGAATGGGACCCTCACTGTCATTGGTTTCCACATTGGCAGGTAGGAAGATGGTGCACAAGTAAAACCGACAGTTCAATACCGGATGACCGCTAGATGTCATATCCAAGGGAAGGCAGATGAAACACTGCAGAGGGTTCTAGAATACATCCTAGAAATCAGATCCAAAAACATGCAACGGGGCCAACACCACTAAACGTCATCACTACACCCAGGCTGTTTAGGGACAGACTCAAAAGGAAAACATGCTGCAGAACTTCGCCTCACCGCCAACAGCGGCCCCAGAGCCAGACGCTGACAACATGACTGATGCTAGCTGGCAGCTGGCTACACACTCCTACTGTTAGAGAGGCAGAAAGATAGAGGGAGACAGCGGGGGTAGACGAATGATCCAGGTCAGTGTCGGAACAGGATTGATCTGGATCAGAACCAAAACCACTGATGGCTTATTCAGACAGAGAGATGGATGGAGCGACAAAGAAAGAATGACGAATAGATTTTAGATAAAGGATGTCAAGCTGCCAGTTGGCTCTTTTTAGGGCAGAGGAGGTCATGGGAGGGCGAGGGCGGATGTACTGCATAGATGCTAAAGTGGCTAAATACAAATACACATGAACCTTATTGAGGTTTGGTGCCATGAAAGTGTTTAAATACTGCAAAATATCATAGCATGCATTGGGAACTTGAGTGGTTTGGAGAGATGGCATGTGAGAACAGATTTTCATGTGGTCTGTAAGTACATGGAAGGTGACACATCCCGCTGCACTGCAGAGTATCTCATCAATTGTCCAACTGTTGTCTGTTCTGCATTGTCCTCTATAGCGGCCAAATGCCCAGAGCCACAAGACTGGACACAATAGACAGACAGATAGAGGAGCTGGCAGAATGAAGCTCCACACACACAGCCACAAACAGCCATACACACACACACACACACATACACAAGGACCTCACCTACAGAACACATGTTCATACACACATTCATGGGCATACACAACACTTGCCGCCGCTTAGAGACGCAAAGCCGGTACAACAATGGTAGCGAGAGGGGGGCAAACTCGTATACAAGCCCCTATGGGGGTGAGGGGACACACGCGCGCACACACACATACACACACACGCACTGCACAAAAGACACAAAAGACACAAAATGCAAGGCCCTACATCCTGAAGGCAGAGAGCAGGCAGAGACATTCCATAGTCAGAGGATCAGAATATAACAGGCAGGCACAAGAGAGGGGATGACAAAAATGATGTTGAAGTGGAAAAAAGGAGTGAGAGAATGATAGCTCCTGAGAGAGAGAGAGAGAGAGAGAGAGCTGTTGTGTCTGATGGGAGAGTGCTCTTCTTGTTTGTTAACTACTGTATATCTCTGACAGTGTCAGTGAGAGAAAAAAAAAATCAGTGGAGCCAAGTGAATTGTATCGTGATAGGAGGGAAAGCTGTACTCTCATGAGACGTGTCTGGTCGTCCTGTCTGTGAGACATCCCTCGGTTCTACCAGTGTGTTTGGCGATGTGACAGAATAACTGCAGTAAAGTCAAGAGTGGCAGCTGCAGAATGCCACAGTTGGTTTCATCTTAGTATATCCAATCTATTTTAAAACAAATGTCTGTTGGCTCATTTAAAAAAATAAAATAAAAGGGCCGTTGACCTAGAAGTAGAAAGGTTAACATATGACGTGAATAGCACGAGCTAGCAGCCCCTGCAGGTTGTCTCTCAACGTGAGCAGAGTGTTGTCATTCCAGAGCCGGTAAACTTACATCACACTGACTGGTTCGACGACATGGCGTCATTCAAGGCGGCCCCAAGCTCGATTTCAATGATTATCAGGGAGAGGGAAGTGTAGATGCATCATGCTGTGATCAGTCCTGTCTGTCCTGTGAGGCTCAGCGTACGCAATGCAAATGCAGCTTGATGAACAGACGCTAAATCCCTTTGTCAGCTTGTCTTCCTTCAGAAATACCTTCAGTGTCACTACACATGACCAAACAGAGACTTTGTTACTGAATAATTAAAGAGAAGCATGTAAACGTTAACACTGAACAGCGTGACTATGGTATCTGCAACAAATAGCGTGACACTCTCTGTTTGTCTGTGTGACTGGAGTGTGTGTGTGTGTGTGTGTGTGTGTGTGAGTGCACTCAGGTGTGTGCTCATCAAGCAGAGTGGCAGTGATAAAACACAGACTTGCATAAGGGAATCGCTGAGGGAGAAGAACCAGCGGATGTGCTGTAAAACACAATAAATGGGTCACAAGTGAATTTTTATCAGGCTGGATCAGTGATTCAAATGGTCCGATACTCTCTATTGCTGGTACTTCTACATTTTTCCTGAATACGAGCACTTTTGACGAGCTGCAGGTGCTTTGTTTTATATACCATGTTAGCCATGATGTTTGGCTAAAGCAAGCGGTGCAGTCCAAGGGCCGTTCATCTTTGCCAGTTAAATTTTTAGGGTTATATTTGACCAGAGTATATTTTGCTGAAGTTGTCCATGTGTTGAAGGGGCGGGGCCTAAAGTTAACTTGCCACTTCATGCATTTATTGCTAGTCTTCTTTGAAGCTTTGCAGTCTACATCACCTTTTATTTTTGTGCTCTTTTTGAGCCGGATCAACATTTTTTGCATTCATGTTATTTAGCATTAACCTTACATGACTGACTTTCTGCAGTCTGAAGAAATCCAAATGCTATGAAACATCCTCATGCAGTTTTTTTTTTTTTTTTAAATATCATTTTTTCTATGCATTTAGCCTCACTGTCCACTTTAGCCTGTGGCTGGGAGCTTGCTGGCTTCCCAGATAAAAATTTATGTTTGGCTGAAATGTAGCCCACATCAGAACCAGGAGCACCAAATGTGGTCCTGATGAGGCCCAAATGTGACTGCTATCTTGACTGGACCTAATATATGAAAAATACTAGACGTTACAGCATGAAGAATAAAAGTACCCAACTGGAAGATACTGTTCATATTTTTTTTCAAATTTCATTGAACAGCTAATGAGAAAAGATTACAAAACAACACTGAAACTGGAAAAAAGGGGGGGGGGGTGGCTCCTGCGATTTATTTTTATTTTTTTTGCATTCAAACATGCTACATACAGTAATATAATTTTGTCAGGATGATGAATTTTGTTACGATGAAAATGTGATCATGTCTGGCTGTTTTTTTAAATCTGTCGAGTAATTCCACGAGGCGAGACACTCACTTCCAAGGAGAGTCACAGGAAATTGATGCCCCCCAATCACTGTGGTACCAGAGACTGTATTTAAGTTGTGACATGTCAGCCAGACTGTCATGAGACCACCGGTCTGCTCTGTGGGCTTGTAAATATATGATGCTTGAGCTATAGAGAACAACAATTCATCTGTCGGCTGGTAGAGATGCTTCCTCAATTGTGTGTGTGTGTGTGTGTGTGTGTGTGTGAGAGAGAGAGAGAGAGAGAGATACCACAAGTCATCACAGACAGGAAGACCCTTCATCACTATTAGCTACCATGAATGATGACTATCACAGTGTTTGTGTGTATACTGTAGTATTTCCTGCCTGCAGGCATAATTAATGACCCTGCATCTGCTTTAAATGAACTTCTCTTTTCCACCTGACAAACATACCAAAGAGTTTCTGAACTTGGAGACGGCAGGATCATCGTCTTTCTGCTGCTTTATCTCCTCGTCTATATATCTGCTTACCTGTCTTTCTGCCTTTGCATCTGTCCGTCTGTCTCCACCTCTTTTCTCTCTCAGCTTGTCTGCCTGTTAGCGACAGCAGCTGTGCAGGGATACATTTAGCAGGAAATTCTGTCTTGACTAGCTGTCTTCTTGCTTGACAGCAGAGAAGCTGAAAGCTGAGGAATCAGGAAACAGCTTTTATCTTGTCTGTCTCCTGCCTTTTGCTCCCAACTCCCAACTCTGCTTCTGAGAGGAGACACCGGGAGAGAGACAGAGGAGGGAGGTGAGTGGGAGGGAGGGCAGACTGATAAAAGCAGGACAGAGTGGGGAAATAATATTACACAGAGAGAAATGAAAGAAAGTGTGTGTGTGTGTGTGTGTGTGAGAGAGAGAGAGAGAAAGAGAGAGAGAAAGCCGTTGTCGGAGTCTCTCCAAGAAAATGCTTTTTATTTCTCCCTTTGTCTTCCTCCTGCATGCTCTCTGTATTTCTGGCTGTTTTGATGTATCCAGACAAACCCACAGCGCTGAGATGGTGAAACAGGCGTGCAGGCACAACAGAACAGATGAAGAGTGTCAGCTGGTGGTTAGAGGCTCACACATGCTGCTTATCTCTCTCCCTCTCCTGCCCAACTGTATTCTCACTCTCTCTCTTTCTCTCTTTCTGCTCAGTTCTTTGTCTTGCCTCCCTCCCTCTCTCTCTCTCTCTCCCTCTCTTTTTTTTCTTCCTCACTCACTCGCTCGCTCGCTCCCGGCTTAGCTGTTGGAGTGAACTTGAGATCAATCATCTTCTAAGCATTTGATCACCAACAGAAAATTGCCTCAGCACACAGTCACTCCCGTCCCTACACAGACTGCAAGGAATCACACATCAGCTGTTAGATTACTATGACTGAACTAACTACTCCTTGTAACTACAACTAGTTGGTGACAGTGATGATTTAATCTTGCAATAGTGCAGTACAGATACACTCTATATTCATCAGTTACATTTGGGGCTCAGTGCTGCAGCAATAATGGGGACTGAAAGAGGTTTTCAAGTTTTATTACCAAGATCACTAAGTTGATTAAGGTGGTTGTCTTCTACAGTAAAGACAGAACGTACAGAGGACCTTTTTTGCTGAAGATATTTTGACTTGTCCTAGTGGGAAAAGTGTCACTTATAACAATGTTTTTCCAGCACCCAGCTAGTGCAGTGTTCTACCAACACGGGGGCTGCTCCTTCTGTTCCCTGTGTTGCCTCCAGCTTGGTTTGCATCCGCAGAGACACAATTGGTGGTGTCTGCGGGTAGGAAGCTAGATGAGGTTGTCCAGGTCGCTGTTCGGTGGGAATGGGAACTAGAGGGAATAATGTGATCCTCCCACGTGCGTCATCTTCTCTGTGGAACACGTCCCCGTCAGGTGAAAAGATCCAGCTGACGACTCAGCCTGTGAGGGAGTGAGGAGGAAGCAGGCGGTAGACCAAGGTTCTCCCCAGAGAGGTGGAAGGGGCGGAGCAACCAACAGAGCAACTGGAGAGGAGAATGGACTAATTATTTTTAAAAAAGTCACTTATTAATCTGTTTGTAAAAACTTGGGAAATTTTGAGATTCAAGGAAAAGTGAGTTAGGTGCATTTCAGTGGTTAGCACTGTCACCTCACAGCAAGAAGGTTGCGGGTCTTTCTGTGTGAGTCTCCATGTTCTCCCTGTTCCTGTGTGGGTTCTCTCTGGTACTCCAGCTTCCTCCCACAGTCCAAAGACATCAAGAGGGGACGAAGCTGATTGATACTCTAAATTGACCGTAGGTGTGACTGTGAGTGTGAACGGTTGTCTGTCTGTGTGCGTTGGCTCTGGCCCCATGGACCGGCGACTCGTCCAGGGTGAACCCCGCCTCTCGCCTGAAGGCAGCTGGGATAGGCTCCAGCCCCCCCCCCCCAGTAGAGGACTACTGTAGTATTGGCCATCTAAAGGGCAACGGAAGAGTACTTGAGGACTTACTGTCTTCAGGGCAAGTAGTAATTGTTCTTTTTTTTTTTTGTGCCAGCAAGATCAGCCATGTTGCGTGTGAACCAGAGATAAAGACAAAGTTGGGGAACTTCTAGGAAGTTCTATGAGCTATGTGAGGCATCGATGCCTTGTATTGTGGGTCATTTTTTAGCCAGAAGCCTACAATTTCACTGCAGCCCAGACAAGAACATTGGCAGTTCAGAAAACCCTGGATTGTGTTCAGTGCTTTTTTATATACTTTTTTTGATACTCAATTCCATTTTGTGTCTTTACATTCTCAACATCAGTTATATCTGTCCAACTGTTTTTAGGGAGAGATGTAGTTATGGTTTGACATTCCACTCCTGTGAACGGAATGCAAACTCACCTCATCCACCACGCTGACCTCCACATTCTGCATAAAGGACAAACTACATTCTGCATTTGGCACTGGATGTTGCTATTGAATGTAAATTATGAGGTGACGATTTTTCCTAAATGGAATTTGTGAGGACGCTGTGCTGAATACTGAGACAAACAATGTGTTCATTCGAGGTCGGCTGAAGGACACCTCAACATGATTCAGTTTGTTGCCAGAATCAAACCTTTCACCTTCTGACTCTCCCACAAAGCACCATTAACAACATGTCCTAACACCATTCACTTGTTCCAAATGTTGACTTAATAAGGAATACAAACTGTTGCTAGTTGTAGCTATGCACCGCTACATTGATAGGCATTGAAAATGACATATATTGCTTTGTGGAGCACAGCGACTTCATAATGCCTCCGATTTAGAGCCTCTGTAATCTACAGTCAGCACTTCTGTCTGATGCTTAATGGTTTTACTGCGTTCTGGCATAGCTGAAAATAGTTGCATTATTGTATTTGCTAGACACACACATACACACACACACACACACACTATGCACATATGCAAGGACGCACACACATACACACAAGCACACAAGCACAAACTTCCTACCATAATGACCTTGACTAAGTAGCTCTCCAAATTGTAAGTGACTTTTAAAGCACTCAGCCTCTCCCTGCATTTTCACTGCCTTTGCTTCATTTCTCTCTGCACACTTCAGAGTCTTAGTGGCCAGTGTGTGTGTGTGTGTGTGTGTGTGTGTGTGTGTGTGTGTGTGTGTAACCTTCTATTGTTAAGTCGGTGTACATCCTTTACTCAAGCAGTGCCTGGACAAGACACCTAATACCTTATCTAGTTAACATAAAACAAAAACAAGGCATTTGCCCTCAACAGCTCGCTCACGCTCATTCAACCCCACCTCCCTGCTCGCCGGACAGTCTAATAAGATATAATAGCCCACATCTACATCCATCAGGCCATTTGAGAGATATTAGAATTTAGTAAATAATTAATTAATAATTCAAAATGGCTGCAAGTAAAAAAATTTTAGATCATACAATTCTCAACTGTAGCACTCGATTGTGTTTTAAAAATCATTTTGCAAAGATAATCGCAACCAAACAGTAAACAATCAATAAGGATACTTCCTTAACACTTAATGTGTTTCTGTCTCAGTGAATTCAAGCTCACTCTTGTTGTATTATTAACTTTTTTATTGATCGTATTAAATCAGTGACAAGAGTTATTTGTACAGTGACGATGATATCAATGGTCATAGGCTTTCGTAGTCAAGATCCAGGTCCAACGTGGGTTGTTGTTAACATTTGAACCTTTGGTGTTTGGTTTAGAATAAATGGTAAATGGACTCATATTTTTATAGCACCTTTCTACCTTAGCGGCACTCAAAGCGCTTTACAGGGTCGTCCCATTCACCCGTTCACACACACACTCACACTGATGGTGGACGCTGCCAAGCAAGGTGCCACCCAATCATCAGGAGCAATGAGGGGTTCAGTGTCTTGCTCGCGGACACTTCGACATGGACACCTGGGGAAGTGAGGATCAAACCAGCGACCCTTCGGTTGCTAGACGGCCACTTTACCTCCTGAGCCATACTGCCCAATCAAAATCAATCAAAAAATAATTAATCTATATCTTAAAACAGTTTCCATAACTTTGAGCTTTGTCAGCAAATTAATTTTTATGCAACGAATGTTATACAGAAATTTCTTTATTTAACTCCTATTATAATTCATCAGTTGGGTCAAATATGATTGCAGGGTTTGCAATTTAGTTTTTAATAGGACATTTATGATAAATAATTGGGATATAGTGGAGGATAATGACTCTTGGTAATGATGTAATGGTTCTAGAGATAATGAGGAAGAGAACTTCATAATGTCCAGTCGAGGTGAGATTTCCTGCACATTATTTGCAAAGACATAACATTTAGTAGCGGTAATATCCAACATGTTAAGGTGTTGAGGAGTGCTCTCAGGTGCTGCGGGAGCACATGTGTGTGTCCATCTGTACATGTGCACCTGCCTATCAGCATGTCCTCTTTGTACATCTGTTCGTTTATCCCTCTACATTAGTGCAAGTGCATGTATGTGTGTGATAGTGCTCTTGCTTTTAATATTGCGCATTCGTGTGTGTGTGTGTGTGTGTGTGTGTGTGTGTGTGTGTGCGCGCGCGTGTGCGTGCGTGCGTGCAGCGGGGTCACCGGTAATTTGAGGAATGAACGCTTGGTTTCTCCCCAGCATGATGATTTCCTCTGTCAGCAAACTGTGAGCTGGAAAATAGAGCCATATTATGACGAGATTAACTTTAACGGTCAAGGATTCCAGATCTCTCCAACAAAGTCATTGAAGATTAAGTCAGTTTTCTGCCGAGTTCAGTTTAGCCGAATCTTAAGCTGTTTGCTCTGTGTTACTCTAATCTCTGTAGATTTTTATTTCTCAGTGAAATGTATGTAATATGTTACACGCGGGGAAATGCCTCCCTTTTAAATATAATCCTCACCATCTCAAGATGAATGTATTATAATACTTTATGTTAACCTTGACAAACGTAACGGTGATTGAACTAGCAGCTGTAAGAGACTAAGAGGTCTGCAATCTGCAAGTTAATTCATGTATTAGCTCATTAATATTAGACTTAGTTAGATAGGTGAAAAGTTCAGCTTCACTTACCATCTGAAACATGTTGGAGAGGACAAAAAGACGGTGAATGGACGCATTTACGGAGCATCTTATTGACCAGTCGAAGTACTTTACTTCACACTCGTTCACATTCATCCTTCAGAGGAAGGTGCCAACATGCTAACATTTATAATCTGGTGTTTGGGTTTTTGTGTCTTGCCCACACTACCTCCTGAGCCACTGCCATCCCAGGTCAGAGGATCATCACCGAGGCTGAAACACGATAGACAATGTGGCTCAGTGCTGGAGATGTGGAAGCTGCTTTGTTGACAAATGGGAGCTAGCTGGACCACAATGGAGATGGGAAATGGGCCCACAAAACAAAAAGTCAGACCCTAAGACCCAGGAAATGGTGAGAGGCTGGGTCCATGCAGTGGTGTGGCAGTGGAAGTTGATTGAATAACACAGACGTTTAGAGAAGCTAGTAGAAGAGCTGGGGAGGCTGCCTTCTTTGTTGGACCAGGAGGAGGAGTAGTGGGAGAACCGTTTTGGTCTCATGATCCGCTGGACTGTGTTGGAAACCCAAATAAGAGACTCGTGGCTGCTGATGTGACTGTTCTCCAAAACTGAGAGGTGAATTTGTGATAGGTTATCACCCAGACAGAATATTTTGCGAGATTGAGGGACACTGGGTGGGCTACATTCACCAAACTACTATCCATATGCACCCTGGATGGAATCCATGGAGGGCCCACCATCACCCCATCTGGACCAACCCATGTGGGGCCATGTGCAAACTGAGGACAACAATTTCTTGGCCACAGTTGGATGTCGTAGATGGGCACCACATATGATTATACATCATTCAGTGATGGTTTGGAACTTGATGAAAGAGTCAGCCACC
Organism: Aulostomus chinensis; assembly: GCF_037954235.1. Classification (NCBI taxonomy): domain Eukaryota; kingdom Metazoa; phylum Chordata; class Actinopteri; order Syngnathiformes; family Aulostomidae; genus Aulostomus; species Aulostomus chinensis. The sequence goes on along the minus strand of NC_141330.1, from coordinate 12,306,235 downwards.
CACCTCCCCCCCTTGTGGGAGGGAATCCAGACAAAGACAGGAAATGACTGACACAGTAACACATCATTGTATCTGCTCCTCTGCCTCTGGTCTGTGACACAATTAAAGATCTGAAACATGCTATTCTTTAACATCTGCTCCAACAACTATAATATCAAAGTAAGCCTTAAATTATGGGAATATATTGACATAGCTAGTGGGTTCTGCCTTATTACAAGTGGAACAAGGGAAAGAGCTGTATTTGGCGTTTCGTTGCAGACACAGTGGATAGGGAAAGATTAAAGACATCTTGTCTTGACAACTCGGGGAAAAAAGAGGGAACAACCTGACAAGACTTAACAAAACCCATCGCAGAAAAAGGAAAACTTCAAACAGAATGAAAACCTGCAGATGATGAAGGAGAGATGCAAAAAGACTACCTCAGGCTCTGTCTGTCTCCCTGTCTGTCTACCTCCAGTCCATCCCCATACCTGACGATCTGTCTGCTTTTCAGTCGACCACCTATCGGTTTGACGGTAAAAAGTGTCATTTATCCTGCGTCATCACGGCTGTAGCGGCTGAAGCCAGTTCTTACCCTCACGCTGCAAATTAGACATCAGCTGTCATGTTGTCATTAAGAAGCTGCTGTTTTATTCAGGCGCTCCATAGAACACCACGTATCTATGCTGCATACTACACAATACAATAGTACACTGGATCAAATGTAACTTCTATGAGGTTTGATTATCCGTGTGCGTGTGTGTGTGTGTGTGTGTGTGTGTGTGTGTGTGTGTGAGTACACACGAACACAGGTGTGTTTATTTTTGTGTAACTGACAGTTAGCTGGTGGACATGCTGTCACAGTTCTCTGCTCTGTCATTCCCTGTGGACTGATTATTATAAAGCTGTTACCTCTCTTCTTCTCCCCTCCCCCCTCTCTCACTCTTTCGTCGCCACACACACACACACACATATACAAACACAAACTCACACACACATACCATCAATGTGATGCTGACTTGTGTGCGTGATACTGTACATCACACTCAAGCACTGTCATAACGACCACTTTAATTAGAACTTGAAATCCGTGTGTGTGGTGTAGCACGCGCGCGCGTGTGGGTGTGTGTGTACTGTGATTTTCCATCCAATGTAATCAAACTTGCAGTAATCAAACAAACTTTATTTCATATAAAGTCTGCATCGTGTGGTGTATTTAACAGAGCGCTTCTCTGAGGCTCCAGATTTTCCAGACCACACTAATTCATGGTGCATTCGTCTATATGTCTATACTGAAAAAGCATACATTTACACATGTAAATGAGATGACAAACAGACGTTATCCTGAAGATAAGGCACGATCCAGAGATCGAAGCCAAATATCTGAGATCAAAGCCAGAGATGAATCAGACAGCACGGCACCAGTGTAATACAAAATCCCCACAATGAATTATGAAAGTGACTTCTGTATTAAGTTCTTTTCCTGCCCTTTTTCTTTCTTTTGACATCTTCCCCTTCCTTGTTCTGTCTCCACCATGAAAAGTTAGAGCACAGCCTTCGCGTGTTGCGCTATGTGTCTGTAATTCCCACTGACAACTGTGTTAATGGATGACAATAGCAGAGAGGAGAGCGCCATATGTCTGAGCCTGGGGCAGCACGGAGAATGGCAGGGCGCACAAAGACGAACAGAGAAGAAGGGGGAATGAGTGAGGAGAGGTTGAGATGGAGGAAAGGGAGAGGGCTGAGGTCGAGAACAGAAGAGGAACAGGGAAACCGGGTGAAAAAGGAAGCCAAGGGGGAGAAATAGGATGGTTGGTGAAAGAGGGGTGAATCAAGGACAGGAGCGAAGGACAGAGAAGAGAAGGCATCAAAACAGAGAGAAAGATAAAAAAGAAGAAGAGTGCAAAGAAATGTTTATTTTGTATCATTTTTCATTTGTCCCCTTCTCCTCCTCCCTCCTCTCTTTTTCTCCCTCCCTCCTCTTCATCTGCATCTAAATATCATGGAATCATTTCAGGTCTGGCCAGATGTTTTAGTATTTGATCGTTGAATGAAATGCGCTTCATGACTCGACTGGAGTCAGAACGCTGCCAGCGATGAGGAGAACAAAGCAGGAAAAACTGGTTTTAGTTGTTTTATTAAAATTTGCCTACTGAGTATATATTTTTTTACTGTTTCAGTTGATCTTAAAACAGATTATTTACTTTTTGGGGGGGGGGGGGCTAATATATGAATTATTTATATAGCAACATCTTTTGATTGATTCTTCTTTTTAGCGTATTTTCAGTCATAATGACCAGAACACAGGAAATGTAATTTATATCAGAAAAGGAAACTTTTTTTTTTCTTTTTTACATCTGAGGTCATTTGGTCAGCGTCAGAGTTTTCAGAACCGTTACCCTGCTAACAGTTTTGAATGGATGTTGACGGAACTGGAAAACCGAGCTTAGATCTAGAAAGCATTCCAGATTCAGATTCACTTGGTCTATGAAGGACTAAAGATGTTCAAAACGCCGACTAAGAAGCCGTCAAATATTTCTGTCATAACATTCATGGCACTTTTTTTTTTTTTATTAAAACATTTTGCTGAAGTTAGAAAGCCTGGTTTTGAGGATCCTTGAATTTCTCTTTCAGTACGTATTTGTACTTAACTTTGCCATCAGGAATGTAGTTTTTTTTTTAACTATAAATGCAAGAAGTCTCTGCATTCATCAGTGTTTCTGTCTGTGACTTGATTATCTCTACATAGTTGGAGTCGTAGATTTAAAACTGAACAGCACTCCAAGAATTCCAAACTTGTCTTGATACTTGGATTCAAGCGCTGATGAGATGAGTTTGTTCCAAATAACTTTGGATTACAGTTTTGGGGACGTCGGTCTGTAATAGCTTCTGATCAGAAGTACATCTCATCTCACTTGCCAAGAGTTCCTCTTGTAGCGTTCATGAAATCTCAACTTTTCTCTCTCTTCGTTCCATCTCCTTTCATGTCTATCCTTTCATCTTCCCATCTCCTCCTCTTTCAGCTTCCTGTGTTAGTCTCGTTCCTGCTGCATGCACACAAACCCACACATACACTTGTTTTTATGTCCTCGCATGCACAACTCCAAATTATGGAGTTAGCCGACCCATTGACAGGAAGAAGAGAGAAGAGCCAGTGAGTCAAATATCATAGAGGTGGAGGGGGGACAAAAGAGGAGAGGAGAGAAGGGGAGGAGGAGGAGGAAAGGAGAGGAGAGGAGAGGAGGGGAGGGGACATCTTATTGAAATGGAAATAGAACAGGCCAATTAAAACATTTCACTGGGAGCTTGTTTGTATCTCCAGCTCAGCTCTCATAGATTATATATACAGCACATTATGGCGTAATGAATATGAATCAACTGAACTCCTCAATTACCGTGCCACCACTACCTCTGACTGCCCTGTACTTCTCAAGAATCATCTCAATAAATTGATTTCTTCCACATAATCTCAAGCCAGTCACCTTTATTCTGAAAACATAGATCCAAAACCCTTGTAGTATCCTTTTCTTGGCGGTGACGTGAACGGAGGACGTGGGCGTGGATGGATTAACCACATATGTGTTAATGAAGTCCTTAGTTGTAATGTATGGAAATAGACTTTTGGAATTATTCCTGACTGCTAATGAATCCTAATAATGACCCTAACCTTTGAATGCCTGAATTGTTTCCTACACCTGGGATTCGCTGATACTGAAGCTCAATCTAAGCGCTGCTTGATGATTACAGTTGTTGGCATTCAATCAATTTCATAATGATTGCATATTCATAGCATTAGGAATATGACCACTGGCATGATTTTTATCATCACCAAACATATCTGCATCATATCTGTGTGGAGACTTAAAGCAACACGTTTGATTTATTTAAGCTTGTCGTCTTCACCGCTTTCATCTGCTTTTGACGTTCTTACTAAATATGCCTTTTTAACTTGTGTTTTTTAATCTCTTTATTTTTGACAAAGAGTTCTCAAAGTGGAGAATGCTGCTACTTAGGATGAATAAAAGAAGAGAATTTCAGTTCTTCAGAAGAAAGACACCGAGGTTCAAATCAGTTCAGCTGTTGAAGCGGCCCAGTGAGAACATTTTCTTAGTTAGATGAACTGGAACAAAACAAAACAAAGACTGATGTCATAGAAGGAAGGGTGTTGTTTTAGCTTGTTTGTAAAAATGACCACATTCAGTTTTTCTGCATTCATACCCTGGCTATGGAATTCATTTGCCATATTTATAATAACCATACTGTAGTACAAAACATACAGAATGCAATACACGCTCACTTGATATTTCATGAGATCACCTAGATCAAAGTGATATGGTGTCATACCTGAATTCCCAATGATGTCACGGGTTATTCTGAGAGGCATTCCTATTATTTTGTTATCTATATGAATATGTTTTGAATTATTATTGATTTTGTCAAATCCAGATCATGCTGTGTAAATCAGATGGACAAAACCATATCAGAATGTGAGAAACAAAATCCAAACAATGAGACAGCTGTATTTTTAACTCGTGTTTTGGAATTTAACATCAAATCAAGGACGCCGTGTCAGATTGTATGTTTCGCTTTCTTAGGCGTTTTAAATGAAAGGCTGAGAAACCCCTCGCATGAGAACCCCTGCTTTTATTATGAAGTACCTACCTACTGTACTGTATTAATACTTTCCTTGTCTTCAAATTACCTGGCTTGACAAAGGTAGTCACCAGGTGACCAACTGCCAACAGGAAGTGAAGAAATATTCCATACGAATATGTGAAGTATAATTCTGTGATAGAAGGCGGCACGTCTCAGAGGTAGAGTGGCTGTCTAGCAACCAAAGAGTCGCTGGTTCGATCCCACTTCGCCCAATGACCATATCGAAGTGCCCTTGAGCAAAATACTGAGTCCTTAATTGCTCCTGAAGGCCCTGTGACGAACTGGTGACCCGTCTAGGGTGAACCCTGCCTCTCGCCCAATGTCAGCTGGGATAGGCTCCAGCCCAACGGGTAACACCGATGCTCGGCTCGCTGTTCCGTCTCCAAGTCAAGATGACCATGGCAGCGTAGCCATGGCTGCTAGTGTTGGGCTGGATCAATGGATCATCAACGTATGATAATCACGGGCTGATCATTTGATATCAATCCCTTTAAAAAAGAATACTGATAGGTAACAAAAGCATTAGCGAGTGGCCGCTGCGTCTCTGTGGTAAAGGTGTCACGTGACGGAGGAAACGGGGCTGTGACACAACTGCTCCATAGATGCACGCGCACTTCAACACTGTCTGTAGGGTTGCAGGGCTTTAAAAACCGATTATTCCTGTGCATGACAAACATAAGAGGTCACTAGGGTTCATCCGTCAGCCGTGAACTGACGAGTGAGGCAAGTGGTTCTCAAGAGTTGTAGATTTATTTAATAGCTGATAACTGATCTTGACTTAAATCATACACATCTAAGCTGTAACTTTTGTGTGAATACTGTGATATAAAATGTGAATTTATATCACTTCAATTATTAATTGTATTATTGTTTAACCACAGTATTTCTATAAAATACTTGATTTTTTTCCATTTTTATTTTATACAAGTATCAACACAAACCCTTTAATTGCACCAAAATGATCAGTACTGTTTAAATCATGATCAAAACTATTGCTGTCATGTAAAATGCGGTAAAGGTTAATAATAATAATTCTCATCAGGCAAGGCCGAACGATCTCGCCAGACCACCTAACCATCTGCACACCGAGGTCAGCGGTGACAACAGTGTAAATGAGGGTGTGTTTCATCGCGCAGAAAAACCCGGCGTGACCCCGGCGTTACCTCGCTGACCCCCCTACGGGCCCATTCTCCTACAAGAGCAAAGTTTGTCTAAATAGTTTAGTGATGTAGGACAATAAACTGAAGTTGTAGCAATGTTAAACGAAAGCTAACAAATTATCATTCATTACAGCGACTCTCCTCCGCCGTTTGTGAGGAGAAATGAAGTGAGGAAGTTCATACAGGCATGTAAAGTTACTCAGTGACTGTGAGAAAAGACTGCAGCGGTGAGTTAGTGGTAGTGCTGAGACCTCTGCTCTCTGTCTCCCTGTCTGACAGCCTCCGAGATGAATGCTCTCTGCTTTCTGGAGCTGACTTTGTTGTTTTCCCAGGCAGCCATGTGCAACTAGGCTAATGAGTACATTTAGTGTGAAAATGCTGAGGTAACACTTTCATCACACTGTGTGCGTTTGTGTATGTGTGTTTGTATCATCTGTTTATTAAGGTCACAGTGAGAGATTGAAGTTCGAGATGAAAAAAACTAATTAGAGACTCATCCTGCCTCTTGCATCACATCTTTCTACTCACCACCATTCTTCTCAGCCTACCTGCGTTCCTCTAACTCCCCCTTTCCTTTCTTTGTCTTTCCCCCTACTCTCCCACTCCTTGATCCTCCCTTCTAACCCCCTTTAACTGTTTTCATGTCCCATTTAATTTCCCTCCTAAGGTCTTCTGTTGTGTTTTTTAACTCCTACGACTAGTGCTTCAAAAGAATCATCTAAATAAAGACAATGGGGGTGAAAGAGAGCAGATGTGGACATACTTTACAGGGTTTGATGCTGTTGCTCAGGTCATTTTCAGAAGTTTTGAGATTCTGTCAGAGATATGGTCTTTTGGCAAAACCGGGCTATAACAAAAAAAGCACAAATAATTCTTCCACAGGCGCCACATGACCAGGGGAAACAGAGGAAAGGGGCTGTGATGTTCAAATTGTGGTCAAAACCTACAATAACCAGAATGCACTGGGTTTTGTCTTTTTTTTTTTTTTTTTTTGGCCACTTCCTGGCTGCTCATAACTCAAAGAAAGTGTCGTTTTGTGTTTGGATTCAGGCAAAGAAGAGGAACTGGACATATTTTCTCCACTACCAACCCCACCGTGAAGCAGAACACCCTTGTGCAAAGGTGAGACCATCATCATCATCACCATTTAACATGAGGAAATACAGTTCATAGCTGATGTCAACTCTTAATAGTCTACACTCCAAACCAACAGGGGGCAGCACACTACACCAGAATGTTAGGCTCTCCTGCCCTGCTGTAGGAGACGAGGAAATGCTAACATCTTCAGTACAGGCTGAGGGTGGCTATACTAGTTGATCTACGTCACCAACACTCACTTGTGGTCACAAGCTTTGGTTAGCAATGACAAAACTTTCTTCTGTAAGGCAGCTAGTCCGAATCACCTCACAATGCCACGTTTTGGCACTGTCCCAGTTAATCACCTCGCTGCTCGAGACGGGCATGTGACGAGCTCCAGGGAGATGAGAGTACAACCATGGATCTTTGTTCTTCCATATTGTACCGAACACAGTAGAAAGAAGTAATACCTCATTTACAAATTATTCCTACACTCATGCCAGATGAGGAGGGAGGCTTGGATGAGTAGCTTGTGTGATGCAAGCAGAGCAGGCAGCTTTTGCTCTGAGACAAACTTGACAGTGAGGCAGTGACTTTGGCCTTTGTGACTCATCCACAGAACAAACGCCAGGAGATTTTAAAATCATTGGAAGATGCATTTTTTTTCCAGTTACAAGAGGAGACATTTTATCAGAGACATTACACACATTTCTCGACTCGGCTCAAACTGAACTGGTTCCTTACGAAGATACTGTGGGTAAAATTCATCTGCATTCCCTCTGCTGCTACAGAGAAAGCCGGAGTTGCTTGTTTGTGCACTTTGTTTAGGTGAATTAGTTTGATTTCTAATCTAGCGTTAGTGAAGCTAGTTCTCTGCTCTTTTTGTCCTGGTGGGTCAGCTCTTCCGCTCTGCTGATGCCTATCCTCAGAGCATCTGTTCACTACTGCAGGAATATTCTTTCTCCCCATTAGTCTTCGCTGGCTTTCACACAATTTGACTCATAGAAGTTCTGGCAGCGGTATCGGCAATTTCCTTTCTTTCTTTTCTTTTCTTTTTTTTTTTTTTAGTTATTGTTATTAACATTTATGATTACACAGTTACATTTTATCAAAAGTTAGAAATTAAATGGCACCGAAACAAGATGTTGATACAAGCATAAAACAGCGTGATCACGTTCGCAAATGTGAACTCACCAGTGGTTTTAATTCAGCTGCAGCTCTCAGAGAGAGGAGAACAAAACAAACACTTTTCTTTAAGGGAGACACATTTTTAGGATATAATTAACTACTTTGCGTCTTCTATTATGTGCAGATAATTAAGGGTGTACTTAAATTTCATGCTGGTTAATCTACGCTATGTAATTTATAGATCTAAATACAGTAAAAATGTAGATGAAGTGTTTTACTAATAGCGGCATCTCTCCACACACTTATTTGTAGCCAATCAGCAACAACAGGGGTCATTGCATTTGCTTGGAGGAAAGCAAACCAATTACGAGGATGTTTGTGCTCAGCAAACCATGAAAATGCCACTTCACATCAAACAAACAGAAGGAACAGATGTTTTTTCACCCTAAATGAACCACATTTGGTGTAACTTGCGCTGCATTGATCTATAGAACACACCGCCTGGTGTGTTTGATGGAGGCAAAACTGGACTTGTAGACGCTAGCCTGAACTTTAAGTTTGTGTTCACTTTGGCGACACCTCTGGCCATCAATGTCTAACAGCATGAAGAGTTCTTGATCGTCCTGGCTCCTGCTAGCCGCAGCATGTGGTTGTATTTTTTGTGAGTACGCAGGATGCTACATGTTTAGTTTGCTGGATCCATATTGACGAGATTCCTTTCTTTACTTGTGACTTTTCATAGCCAGCATGATGATGAAACAGGAGAAAGGTGCTGTTTTAGTGCTGACTACAAGTCACAGGTAGAGTTTCTGATGCTCAGTCATCCCGATTTCAAGCTTTTCAAAGAACTATATGGATATTGGCGAAACACAATACTGGATTTTTTTTTTATTTTTTATTTTTGCAGACATCCGATACGCCCATATTTAGAAGTGATTTCAGTCCAGTGTCAAGTTTACCAGTGTTATTATCTGAATAAATACATGGTTGACAGGCCGACAGCTTGAATTTTTTGTTGTTGACGAGCATGGAAAGGAGAGAGTAGAGATGTGGTGTGCAGAGGGTCATCTGTAGACAACCCCCCCCCCCCCCTCCTCAAGCGAGACCTGAATGTGCCTGACACGCAAGAAAACCAAAATACCTGAAGCTGAACCCTTGACCCCACCCTAGCTGATATTCAGTTCGAGCCAACACTCCTGACTTCAAGGGATGGTTCATCCAAAAATCAGTCATCATCTTCTCACCCTCATGCTGATGGAAGGTCAGGTGAAAGTTTATTTAATTCCATAAACCACTGCTGGGCTTTCACAGGAACAGACGCTGCTGTGAACTCCAAAGCAATTAACGTGACTGACGGCCAATTGAAAACATTAAGGAAAAAAATAGATTTAAGACAATAAAAAGCCTCCATTTTGATCATACAAAGTGGTCCAAGTGTCCATTTTTGGGCTAACTACGATTTGTAGCATCCTGTATCTTTAATAGACAGAACATGCACATCCATACAGGAGCAGTCAAACATGTACAGTGGAGACACTATAACGCACGCACACATACATACACACACATACAGACACACACACACACACACACACACGCTAGCATACTAATTCATCACTGCTGTTTCCAACTGAACACTGTCATATTTAGAGCATCCAAATGCCAGGCTTTGCTCTGAGCCACTGCCTTTTTTTTGTTTTGTTTTGTTTTGTTTATTTATTTATTTATGTGTGTATTCATTGTCTTGTTTTCTGTCATAGTTATTTACCCCCAGCTGCCAAATGGAAAGGTATATGTGTGCAGTGGCTATCATCACAGCTAATGTGACAATAATATACATAACGTGGATTTTTTTTTTCCCCCCAGCCTCTTTGGTATCCCTGTTATTTGTGAGCTGCTGCGAGATGAATAGTCAGCTAAAAACATCCATCAGTGTAACTACAAGGATTCCCACATCAACTCTAAGACCAATTTGTGTTGATAGTTTTTTTAGCCACTATCCATCTCCCTTTTCTGCATTTCCGTCCTCGCTCGCTCTCTATTTTCTGCTCCTCTTTCCTCTCATTTCCAGCCATCTAATCATACACTTGTATCTCTCTTGTGTGCTTTTCAGGAGCAGGGAACGGTGGTTATAGTAATAACACCATTAATCATTGGGAATAATTTGCAGAAAAATCACCCAACCTTGTTGAATTTGACAGTCACCATATTGGATCTCTATGATGGAATGTAATATATGATGAGATAAGACGCTGTGAGTGTGGCCCATGAGGTGGCTTTTATTCTGTTCTGCACATTTATGAGACGATCTCCCAAATTTACTGGATTTTCATCAAAGCCATTCATTTGTGAATCCTCCTTCGTTTCATCTGTTATAAAGGCAACAGTTCACAAATAATCAAACATAATTCAGGATATGTTACTCCCACAGATCACATTCTCCGCCTCCCTAAACCTTCATTGCATTTCGAGCATCAGTTGCAGAGTTTTCTCTGTCTTTAAACTTTGATAAAAACAGATTTCAAAAGTTATTTTTTAGCAGGTTAGATATTGACATGATAGCAATGTTGCATATTAAAATGAAATCGTTTGGGTCATCATCAAGGCAATTTTTTTTCCCAGCCTTGATTTATGACTGAGTGTCGCCACCCCCCCCCCCCCCCACCCACACCCCCACTAGTGTTTGTATTGGCAAATTTACTATTGATTTACATAATCATAGCAGAACCCGCCCACCACAACCCTCAGAGGCAGTGGAGCAGATGCTCCTCATCTACAACAAATGTGTTTAACTATAGCAAATGATGTTACTTAAACATTTAAACCCCTTGTGTGATATGAGATTAAAAAAATAAAACTTGAAACTAGTCACAGATTGTTTCTGAGGGCTTTTTTTTTTTGTCAGCACCCACATGAGTACTGTTTTAATGAGCTTGGCTCCCAGATGGAAATGTTTAAAAAAAAACAAAAAAAAAAACGCTGATGTTGGGGATTAATAATTTCAGTACAAGAAATGTAAGAATAAAATTGAATAATTTCAGTGTTTGGATATGGGAGTTTGTAAGCCACATAAAGACCCACAAATTAGACTTGAGACTGGTTATTTGGTTATTTGGGGGATGGCATCCTTGATTAAGGAATAAATCAAGCATCATTGACTTTTTGCAGGCAATTTGTAAAACAAAAGAGATTTTTGGGCCAGTGGAGGTTAGCAGGTATTGGTTTGGTTAAATCTAGGGCTCCGATTATTGGCCTGGCCAACTATCACAGCTACTATTCAATGTTGATGATTTTTTTTTTTGTTTGAAATGTAGCTGCTGTTGTAACAATAAAATGTGCTACTTTGGTCAGTCTGTGGCCACGACCACAAGTAATGTCTTGCCAAAATGTCTTGTCTTCTACATCACTTGAAGTTCAAAGTGGTCAACCAGTGATTTGGGAGGATCACCACAAGTTAAGACAAGTTAGTTTAGTCTTTAGCATATTTTAGTGTAGTGCAGCAATTCCATCACTATTGAATCCAACATGGACAGACAGACAGCCGCAATGGTGTGTGTGTGTGTGTGTGTGTGTGTGTGTGTGTGTGTGTGTGAGAGAGAGAGAGAAAGGGGGGGGGAGTGTGTTATTTTTTTCTTGCTAGGAGCATTCAACAGTGTATTTTTGTGTGCTTTTGAATGTGTGTGTTTGGAATTTTAACCTCTGTGTGTGTGTGCATGCTTGTCTGATTCGCACCAGCCATAATATTGTTGTTGCTATGGAAAGGGCAATGTTACGCATGTATACAAATACACCCCCACATCCCCCCCACACACACAGACAGACAGAGTGCAGCAATGTTACACATGAAGGGTGTCAGTAATGGGATTCTGGTCAGGCCAGTATGACCATGCTGCACTGAGCACTGAGGTCATTGATACCCTATCGGGGGGGGGGGGGGCAAGTGGATGGGTGGGAGAGAAAACAATAGAATAGATGTTGAAAAAAATGCTGGGGAGGAAAGAAGGGTGAAGAACCTGTGCGGGGAGATGGAAACAATTTTTTGTTTTAAACAAATTGTTATTAGCTGTTAGTTGGTATCTAGTTTCCGTCCATGAATCACTGCTGCCTTGTTGTGTTTTCTATTACACACCTTTTCCTCTCTTTTATTCTATCCCCTCTTTCTCATTTTTAAACTTTCCTGCCTGATTGGCTTCTTCTCCCCTTCTCCATCTCTTCCTCCTCCTCTAACACGTCCTCTAATGTTTCAAATGAGACAATTGGTCTCCTCACCTCTCCTCTCCTCTCCTCTCTTCTCCTCTCCACTTCTCTCCTCTCTACTTCTCTCCTCTCCTCTCCTCTCTTCTCCACTCCTCTCCTCTCTTCTCCCCTCCTCTCCTCTCTTCTCCACTCCCCTCCTCTCCTCTCTTCTCCCCTCCCTTCCTCTCCTCTCTTCTCTCTCCTCTCCTCCTTAGACAGGGCTATTTTCTGCCTGTCAGGCACTTTGCAGACAAGCACTGTTTTCAACCCTGGTGAGACTCTTTTATTGTGTGTGTTTTGTGTATTTGTCTGTGCTCACATACTGTGCAAATGGCCATTTGATTCATATGTGTGTGAGTGTGTGCGTTTGTGCAAATGTGAAACAGTAATGCAGCTTATTTATAAGTGGCCATTTGCTTCCTGTGCCTCTACACGCAGTGTGTGTGTGTGTGTGTGCGCGCGTGTGTGTGTGTGTGTGCGCGTGTGTGTGTGTGTGCGCACACACCCCTGTTGTGACAGTGTTGAAATCCAAGCTGACATCCCTTTCTCCCTGCAACAGCATATGCCCCTCAGCAAGACCACTGGGAGGCTACAAAGAGAGAGAGGGAGAGAGCGAGAGAGAGGGGGGGTGAGAGATGGAGGTGGAGGGATTTTTTGGGGGGGTCTAATGGCTAATTGGTTGCAATCGGGAGGATGGAAAAAGAGATGTGATAGAAGAAGAGAGAGGAATAGGAAGGGAGGCAGTAACTGAAACCAAAGCAGGGGGAGAGAAAGCCCCCCCACCGCGTTCCTTTCACTCCTGCTAGCGTTGGCATGTGTTAAATGTAAAGCTGGCGGCTGACTCACCACCAGGCTACCAGCTCATACTCAGCTCTCTCTCCCTCTCTCTGCTCCTGTCTGACAGAGAGGAAGTGGACCAGCTGAGATTAGCTCTGTCTAGCTCAGCACCAGTAAACTTACAGCTGAGATGCTCACAAGTCTTTGACCACAAGTGTTCTCTATTGTCACTGACTGAGCTGGTAGCAGTCCTGAAGGGTCAACCGTGAACCACGAGGGTCAGCGCTCCTGCTGTCTACACGTGGTGAGGTCCTGAAGGCCAGGACAACACTGCCATCAGTGTTTAAGTGTGTGTGTGAATGAGTGTATTCAAGGGACATTGTAAACACACCAGGTGATCTGACACCTGATTTGTAGTTTTTTTCTACTATTCATGTCCGGTTCAATAAATCATCTCTGATTTTTGACGTAATGTTAACATAAAGCTTTAGTTCCTGACGGGTCATGACATCATGATTAAGGTAGAAGTGCAAGGACTGTTGTGGTGCTCTCCAGGGTGCTGATGCTGCTGTTACCCAGGGTGCACTCTGTCTCTGCAGCCAACATCAGTGGGAAGGCTGGGGGCAAAAACTACAAAGCCGGCAGAAACTACAAAGCTGATTTTTGCCAGTCATGGTGGACTGGTGTAGCATAAGCAAAAGAAGAACTTTTGAACTCTGTTGATTTGACCAACATGACATCTACAGCAACACATTAATGCATGTGTTCTCTGGCGCCATCTAGTAAATACAGGAGTTGTTATTTGCACCATAGTGCACTCATTAGTCTGCTCCTTCATGTTAAATTCTAACATCACCATATTTCCCCTCCCTCTCACACCTCGTGCGCAGGGGGTGCGAGGGCCTACTCATCACTTCTTGCAGCTTTAATTAGGACCCTGGCACAACAGTGTCGGGTGCCGAAAGTTTGCCTCTGCAGAAGCGAACACCCTTGAAGTGCTGTCGACTTTTTGCTTCTTTGCTGAGACAAACTCCTATATACTTATCTTCCCTCGGTCCTTGCTGAGTTCCAACTAAAACCAAACACATTCTTTTAGCTAATTATCAATGTATTGTTTTCCTGGTGAAGACACTCTCTTTCTTATGATCTGGCGGTCTCGCTGTAACAGTTGGAGCAGTTGTAATGCACAGTATGCTCCTTTGTGTTTCAGAAAGAAAAAAAAGAGCCCGAAGACCATAAATCCACAAAAATAATAATGATGCAATAAGTCTGTCGCAGATGGAGGTTGGAGGCAACGCTGTAGTTGCTGCGCAAGGAAGTCGTTTTGTTCTCCACTGAACAATTTGAGCCAACAAGCTTTCTCTTTGAATTCCGACTGTACCAAAGAAAGTTAGAAGCAGGAGGGCAATGTTACAGAATGAATGATGATGTCACCGAATATCGTGACATGATCTCTTGGCGTCCAAGAAATATGCGAGAAGGAAATTGATTGGGAGTTGGGATGAATAGGGGGGAAAAACAGCATAGGAAATGTAAATGACTACCAATATGGTTTTTATTTTACATACAAAAGTTAAAAAAGCTCTTACGAAAGACATTTTGACAGTCACAGCAGGAGTGCCACAGGTGCTGGCTCACTGTCACAGCAGAGCAGGATGCAGTGCTTCAAACTTCAACAGTATCAACTTACAGTACGGTGCAGGGAAAGACCACAGATGCAGCTCTGACGTTAGAATATCTGATAATAACAGAAACTGAACAAATGTGGCTGCAGAAAATGTTATAATTATATCTCTAAAAGGAACTGATAACCTGTCATGGTGAGAGGGATGCTGGAGCGGAGCCAAGCTACGTTAACGTTAGCAGTCCTGTCCTACAAAACTTTTCACAGTCCAAAAATGATGCATAAAGTTCAAAGTGATGGAGGTTATTGTCATACATCTATTTTATCATATAGAATCAACTGAATTCAATAACATGTGGAGTCTGTTTCTTTAAGTGACTCGCTCGTCTCTCGGGCATGTTTGGTGGATCACAATAAAAATCTGTTATAGGAAGAGAATAAAAGGTAGCAGTGGGTGTGGGGGTTGGTAGTTCTCAGTTTTTACAAAAACATACTTTACATCTTTGCTTCAATCCCCACTAGACGCATCCACATGAAAGATGTAAAGTACTATGCTTTCCCTGGTATTTTAAGATACTTTTGCAGAGAGCTGTTTACAATATACAGTTCTAGTGAGAGAAAGCAAGGCTGGAGTGAGCATTCCTATATTTCATAACAGCAGTTTTCATATTTAATGTGAAGTGTCTTCTGTTCTGTCCTTCTGTTTGGATTTCAGCAAGAACAACGTGTTATGCACCGACTTTTGTAAAACCTGGTGGAGAAGTAGAGCGTCAGGCGGGGAAGGAAAAAAACATCATGTTTGTTTGTTTGACTTTGTACTCCTCCTCAAGGGTTGACCCGATCCATCTCAAACTTGCTCACAGACCTCAAGAACGTGGCGATGGATTATTACGATGACCGTTATCGTGGCGATGTAGCCGTTCAGGATATTTCCCCATAGCGCAAGAAACTGGAGTCCACACGGTCAGATCTCCTCCGAACTGCCAGTGTCAATTAAAGTCATCTTCATGGCTCCGCTTTCGCTCCAAATATCAGGTTTCCGCTCGCTCTCACTGGAAAGATCTCATGTGCCCGTCGCTGCTTGTTTTAGGTTTGGCTGGGCTCTGCCCGGTGGAAGTCTGGGCTCTGCCCGGTGGAGGTCTGGGCTCTGCCTGGTGGAGGTCTGTGCTCTCCAGTGTTTCATCATACTTTGAGCCTGAATGGACGGTGGGACGGTGTTTTTAATGAAGCCATTGCTGAAGCTCTCATTTCTAACATGAGATACTCAAAAACAAATGCGGCAATCAAACTGTGTTAATTTTCATGGAACGGAAACTAAACTTGATGTGACTCTGGTCTCTAGAAACATGGACCATAGTGAAGGTGTGCTCTCTAGTTTATTTTGTTAATTAAATAGAATTGTAAGTATCATTTCTGCAGAGCTAAAACAGGTTTAGACGTAGCTGCTTTAGTTCACTATTTATCTTTTTCCTACATATAAAACCACACAATAACCGTTGAATGTGGCAGCTGAATGTGTGGAGGTGAAAGGTAGAAGGAGAGAGAAAGAGAGATGGAGGGGGGGGTTACTGTGTAATGTCGAGTGCAGACATGCATGAAGGTGATCCAGTCATTTTCTAAGGTACGCTTAAGCCTTTGACACGATACATTTATAACATGTATCTGATACTAATTAGATTATTCCAATGGTTGTACTACAGAATTTCAACAGTAGGTTATATTACATCTTTGAAATGTGAAGTACAATTTGATCTTTTGGAACGTGTACATATGTATGTAAAACTGTGTGTGTCGGCTTTGACCTCTGTTTCTGTTCTTTCTTCATCTTCGCCTTCCTCTTCCTTCTACTTATTTCAGCACTTTTCAATCACTTATCCCAACAGGACCTGCTGATCCAAAGCCTTGATGACCGTACGGGAAGCGAAATGATTTCCTTTGCATTTTTTTTCCTCTGACATCAGTAAAACGCCGTGATAGGAGTGTGTTCTGGGACCGAATGCATATAGGCAGAGTAAAGGAATTCACCGTAATGCGCAAATTGTAGAAAATAATAGCAGCGTGATAGAACGTTGACTTTCTGTTCTTTCTGCCGATGTGGAAATGAATGAATTCAATCATTTCCCTTCGATTTGATAATCACATGATTTGGAAACTGATTTTGGTTAAGAATTCCTCAAGTAATAAATATATCTTGTTTCATGATGTTGACTTTTCAGTATGTTGCAGAGATTCCGATGTTTCACGAAGCGCATTATTCAAATCGGAGATTCCATTATGAAAAAGCAATCATTGTTTTTTTTGTGGTTTAAAGCAGATCTTGTATTACAGGAGGAAATGTCGTGGTTAAAACAGGGCTGTTGTAGAATGTTTTAAATCACTAATAACATAAGTCGGACCTGGTGGATGGAATGCTGGTATCAGTATCTTGGTTACTTTGGGTAATCCAAAGTTTCATTTAAACATTTAAGTACAAGACATATTTTTGTTTGTTTTTTGTTGCAAGACAACATCGCACAAGTGGAAGCAGCCGATGATGACTGTGTGCCCCGTGTTCACAGTTGTGATATGGTCTGAGACTACACCACCTGAATCACTGGTGTGACTTTTCTAAGATTCAGATATAAAAAACATATCTGAAATCGGCATTATGTTTGTGTTCAGCTATTTTTAAAATGGAGTAAAATTGGGGGAACCCCTACTGCTGCCATGGCAATTAGGTGTGGACACCCTGAACAGGTTTTTGACTCAACATTTTTTCCTTCCTTTCTCATCCTGTTTGACAAAGCGGCTCATGATCTTCAAACCCCGTTCACCAAAGCTCCACTCTCATGACGACTGACCCCCCCCCCCATCCCACCCACTCCTCAGCTGGCTGTCTCTCGCCCCCCTGCTGTCTCTCTTCTTTGCCCTCCCCTCTCTCTCTTTGTTCCAGGGATCAAACGAGTATCTCTCTCGTCCATGCTCCGTCACCTGGGAGAACACACACACACATTCGCACAGCATTCTTCTCTCTCTCTCTCTCTCTCTCTCTCTCTCTCTCTCTCTCTCTCTCTCTCTCTCTCTTTCTCTCTCTCTCTCTCTCTCTCGGATGGTTTGCAGCAGTGTTCATGTTTCTGTTCAGGTTTTTAGAGCGGTTACGGTCAAAGAAGGAGATAACCTATCAACTCACCAATTGCTTAAGATCAAAGACAACGAAGGGCAGAAAAAGAGAGACCTGAAAGAGTACAGTGGAACAATGCTTGACAGGATAGATTAGAAACAGTAAATAGTTCCATTAAATTGAACAGAAATGTCCCTGATAAAGATCAGAGCCAACATCAAAAACTAAAATTTTACTGGTAAAGCCTACCGGGGATTGCCTTGAGATAAAGTTCCTCCAAAAACTTTTGAATGGATTTAAACAGAAAGCCTCTCAGTAGAGAATTTTTTTCGTTCTTTATTACTTTGTCTTTTGCAAAAATGTGTATCATGAATATATCAAGTCCTAAGTGCCAGTGAAACTGGAGTTTCCAGAATTATTTCTTATAGGAGTTGATGATCGCTCAGATTGTTTTGGTGTATTACCGGCAATTCCCCTCAGACCCCTCCCTCATATTGATCAGGGAGGGAGTGAGTTAGGGAGAACAGGGGAGAACCACGCTCTTTTGAAAGTATAAAGATAGTTAATTATTGGGGTGTGTGTGTGTGTGTGTGTGTGTTCTTGAACCTGATAAATATTGAGGACAAGAATAAGTCTATAACCAACAGAGTGAGGACATTTTAGCTGGTCCTCACAACTTCACAGGGCCGTTTATAGGTCAAGATTTGGTTTTGGGGTCGTGGTCAGGGTCAGGGTCAGGGTCAGGGTCAGGCATTTAGTTGGGATGTTTAGGTTGGGGTAGGAGGTCCTCACAAAATATGTTGTATGTGTGTGTATGCAAACTCACACAGCCTGTTGTACATCTCTCAATCAAAGAAAGGTAGGTGGGTCTCTTAAGGCCAAGTGAGTCTGATAGGACAGGAAGTCCCCCCACCGTGAGTAAAGTAGCATCAATTGTGGTCCCGAAGTCCTGAAACCTTCACAGATGGTCCAGAGAAGTTGTTGCTCTCCCTCTAAAAACAAAACGCTAAACTTGAGGGAAACCTGTTCCCCCGTCTGCCTGCCCAGCCGCCATTCTCTCACTTCCCAGGCCTGCCTGGTCTAGTCTCTTCAGGCTGGTCCAGTTCTCCTCTACCCCTCCGTCCATTGTGGCTACTTGTCTAATCCGGTCCTGTCTGGCTGAGAGCTGAACAGGTGGTATGTGACAGCAGGTATGAGCTAACATCAAAGGATCTGGAGAGAGAGAGCATGAGTGAGCTAGAGAGAGAGAAAGAAAGGAATGACAGATCTGTAAACAAAAAAAGGCATTAGGAGGAGATGGAAAAAGAAGGAGATAGAAAATATAGGAGGAAAGAGAAGTGAAGGAGTGAAGGCAGAATTAGACAGAGTGAGAGATGACGGTGGGTGAGGTTGAGGGTGGTGTGTTTGGGTTACAGAGGGTAGGGTGCTTTTCTCCAGACCAACAGCTTGTGCACTTATCTCTTGTGAATACCAATTGTTCTTCCCTGATAAAAGTCCATTGCAAAAACTCTCCCAAAACATTTTTCCTCTCCATATCTCTCCATATCTCTCCGTCTGTCTTGTCTCCTTCTCAGTTTACTATGCTATTTGTGCGCACTCTTTTATCCACTCTTATTACTTCCTCTCCATCACAGTGAAAGCAAACTTGCAGTATTCTGAATTAGACTGCAACCATATGTATATGCTACACACACACACACACACACACACACACACACACACACTCTGTCACCCCTACAGGCGGCTCAGTGCAGATGATGTCAGGTGAATGTGGACATTGTTTAACGAGCCCTGGGACCTGGAAGGAGAGGAGAGGAGAAGTGAGGGAGGGGACAATAGAAGAGAGTAGAAGGAAGAGGAGGAGGGGAACAGAGTTAGAGGACGACATCAGCAGGGAGGAAAGGAAGGGGGGTGTTGGAGGAGAACAGTGGGAAACAAGAGGAGGGAGAGGTTGGAGGAGAAGACAAAAAGTAGAGAAGAGAGTGGAGGACAACCGGTCATAAGAGGGAGGTGTAGGAGGAGGGAGGTGTAGGAGGAGGGAGGGAGGGAGGGAAGGGGGACAGCGACAGGGAGTGTGTGTAGAGGAGAAACAGGGTAATGTATGTGATACAGTATGTAGCCTGAGGACGAGAAGAGAGGATGAAATACATATGGGAGGAGTGAGAGAAGGAGACAAAGAGGAGAAATGAAGCAGTATGGATAAATAAAGAGTAGCCTATAGAAACCTTCATCCAAGGTGATGAAAAGATGATCCCCCTCTCTTCTCCTCTCCTCCCCTCTCCACTCTTCTCCTCCTCTCCAATGTCATTGATGGACAACAGCCAAAGTTGTGGGACTTCCATTGTTGCCAGGATATCCAGGCACAGACTTCCTCTGTCGTTTTCTGGTCATAATTTACTCTTCGATAGTTATTGAGGATTACCACGTGAGTGCAGGTTAGCTAAAAGGCTAAATTACTAGCCTGTGTATTACCAAAAATGGAAACCAGAGCACTTCCTGTGCCTGCAGAGCTGTTTTCATTTGCAGATATCTACTTCTACGTAAACACATCCACCAGCCTGGGATGCCCGCAGCAACACCTCCAGCTGCTGTGAGTCCAGCACACACCACCCACACTAAAGTGTGTAGCTTCAGACCACGATCCGCCCCTATGTGTAAACCACTGTGCTTGAACTATCATTGTCGGAAATAGTTCCGTCTATGGGTGAGGTCGCTGTTGAAACAGGAGCCTTCTTGTTATATACCGCCTCATTCAACCATCCCCGACCTATGAGGACTTTAGTGATATATCAATGTCACCTGATTTTCATTCCTCCAAAAAAGAAGCTTGTGTGTGTGTGTGTGTGTGTGTGTGTGTCACATTGAAGCGGAGGAGGATCACAAAAACCTGGCGCTTCCCATACAGACGGGAGGGTTCCTCGTGCATCAGTGTCAGACGGTGACGTGAGAAAGCGTCAGTATTTAACAACCTGGAATGAGAACGTGTCCTCTCTCTTTACATGACATATACACACATTCCTGCTCACAAAATGGAAAATGTTTCCAAACTTATTTGTCATAATTAAGCACATTCCTGCCTCGGTAGTTTCCGTTTCTATTCAAACTCTCGCCTTTAAAATTAGAGCCATGATCAAAGCTGCTCTGTTCTTTCTTTCTCTCTTTTTTTTCCTGCTGCGCCGTTGATCCACACAGAGCGGAGATTTGTGAAACATTTGCTCCTTTTCTTTTTTTTTTCTTTTCACATTTTGATCCAGGAAGGGTCTGACATCCAATTGTCTGAGAGAACAGAATTTTCTATTACAAAAGATCCAATTACCTTCTGTATTATGTGTTGCTTTCAAGATGAATCCTCAGCAAAAAGCTGCTGCCGTCAAGAGATGTGTGGGTGACCACTCTACCTATGTATCTAGATCCTCTCTTTGTTCTCTTGTTTTGTGCAGCGCTCTCAGCAACTCTGTCACTATTGAATCCAACGTGGACGGAGAGTTACGTCGCAGCCACAAAGGCCATTTTGTGTGTGTGTGTGTGTGTGTGTGTGTGTGTGTGTGTGTGTGTGTGTGTGTGTGTGTGGTGCAATGTAATGTGGAATCTCTCCACCCTCAAGCTGCGAGCGCGGCTCATATTCTTCTGCTAACTCTGCTCTCCTTCGCCCCGGAGCTTCCAGTGCATCTCCCCTGTTCGTTTCTGAAAATAAACTGTCACTCAGGCAGTCATACAGTCTGATAGACTGTGTGTGGGCTCAGGGTGTGATTTGGGAGGAACTGTGCACACTAACGCCAGTGTGTGTATGTAGGTATATTTATTCGTGTGTGTATGTGTGTGTGTGTGTGTGTGTGTGTGTGCGCGTGCGTAAAGCTGTCAATTTGTCTTGCCCAGCTCCATCCAAAAAGACAGACAGCCCATTGAGGCGTATGCTGCAGAGAAAATAACAACTCCAACTGACAAACATACTTTAGTCAGCGAGTAAACACACACACCGTGAGACAGAGGGGATGAGGTTATGCATTTAAATTGAATGTACTTTTTCATCTTCCTCTTTGTGAAGGTGTCACTCGTTAGCTGTTAATGTGCAGTATTGATTAACATTGCAGAGAGACGGTCTCCCCCTGAGGGGCGGCTGCATGAATCTGGACCTCATTCAGCTAGAGAAGATGCTGTTTGGTACCCACAAGTCTGCTTATCATGTTGTGCTGTGAGGGGGCCAAGCAGAGTGTTTAAGGTCATGTGAAGCCATGCAGTAGTGTGTGTGTGTGTGCGTGCGTGTGTGTGTTGGTTGCACAGCAGCACAGTAAAATCTAAGAGGGTCTTGCCTTTAAGCTTGAGATAAACTGTTAGGACTGTTGTGCTTCTGCAGCGCACGTACACTGAACCCACGAAGAGATAGCTTATCACGTAACTAGTAAAAATGCATTGAATCCTGTTTATTTTCTTTTAATCATTTGTTTATGGAGCCGACGCCACTCTCATAACCGGTTCATCTTTTGTTTCCTTCATGTCTTTTGAAGTTCAGTGAAAAATTGCAAAAATCAACTTGAATCATATTAGATACGGATATTTGTACGTCTCACATTGATTCTTTAGTAAAATGCAGAAATGCCTTTAGTTTTATTTTTTAAAAATACCACAGAAACAGGAGCAAATTATTAAGGTTTTTATGTTTTCTGCATGGATAATGTTGTATTTGGTTAAATAAGAAACACACAGAGGTAGCGGGAGCAACACACAGGCCAAAGTTCATTAAATCATAATGAATTTCCTTAGTAACATGAAAGCAAATATAGCGACAAGCTTCAGCCGGCAGCAGCGTGGGAACGTTTTCAAGAGCATGACGAATGTGCATGAAGCCAAAAATCAAAGGCTTAATGTGCAGGTTGATTATGCATGAGAAGTTTCCTACTGCGTGTTTTTGTTCTCTGAGAGGACTTAATGGAAGAGTGAAAAACATAACCTTCAGGCCACTGTAATACACTACTAGTACTACTTTGATCTTTATCACCATGTGTTTCCCAGTATCAGCTTATCACTGACCTGCAGATACTCGGGAATATCTTTGTTCTGTAGTTTTATTTTATTGCAACTAATACAATTAATGTGTATTATGGTTTAGTAATAGGGGTGTAACGATTCATCTATAGATCGATGAATCGCTTTCTATTCCTACGATTCAACTGCATCGATCTGTGCTCGGCAAACTGGCCTTCCAAACAACATGTATCGATTAAAGATCGTTTTAAATGGTAAAGATTCGATTAAATCGATACTGTGAAAATGTACATTGGATTTAAGCGCGGCAAACGTGAGAGATTATGTGTTTTTGGCGCTTTTACACACTTTAAATGTTACTCGATTGAGTCTGCATGTCTGTAACGTCAGCGGTGCGCACCGGCAGAAGCGTGAATCTCAGCAACAACACAGCATGGCGGATGGCAGAGGAGAAAGAGAGGAATTTTCCAGCCATTGTTTCGGTCAAGTGTATGGAAACGCTTTGGCTTTTATAAAGACGGAGGAGTTTAAATAAGTCGGTCGCTGTTAGTAGAATATGTAAATGTGAAATAAAACAACGACTACACAATTAATCTGTTCAACCACCTACTGAGGCGTCATGGGATTTCGCAACGGCCGGCCGACCAGGACCGTCCAGGCAACTCCTCCAACGTTACCGCTGCTGCAGCAGAGCAAGGTAACGCCAGCTCTGCAGGAAGCTCAAGTGTCGCTACCATGTTTACAAAGAAACTCGGCCGAAACTCAGTTTGGGCAAAAGAAATTGCACTAAAAATCCAAATATCCATTTTAAACCTGATTCCCTTACGACAAACAGCGGAGATCTATGAAACTCCGCCTGAACTGTCCAGTATCCAGGTATTTATTTCACAGTCACAATAGTTGAAGTTTTGGCAAAAAGTTACCGAATCAATTTCAAGACACTGAATCGAATCGAATCGAATCGTATCGTTCTAAATGAATTAAAATCGTCCTTGAATCGAATCAGCAACCGTGAATCATGATTCAAATCGAATCGCTGTTAAAGTGAATCGTTACACCCCTATTTAGTAATAATGCACAATCTATGTAATGTATAAAACAAGACTCATTTAGTGTTGGATTTTGTAATTTCATTTTACATTAAGCCATCTTTCATTTGCATATCATTTAATGTCTTGACCATCTTTTTAAGGAAAAATAAAAAGTCAGTTTCTCTTTTTCCACTTTAGTTCAGTCTATTAACCTGTTTCCTCTTGTTGTCTCTCCTTCTTCCACCACAGTTGCTTCACTTTCTTTCTCTTCACTTGTTGCCTCTTCTTCTCCTGCCTTCCCCCTCGCTGCAGCGCTCCCAGTTCTTCACCTGACCGCAGCATAACGGAGAAAAGCTCGCAAACATGAAATAAATTATGAATCATTTCTATAGGCAACTGCACCTGTGGTCAACTACACAGCAGAGAATGATGAAAACAAAAAGCAATAAATCAAGGCAAATGCACAAGTCAGAGCTCGGCAAGAGTCCTGCAGAAGTCCTCCATAGTCACCTCTCCAGAGAAGCTGCAGAAATAAACTTCTGCTTTTCTGAAAAGGGTTCAAACATATTTAATGTTGCCAACTTGAGGGATGAGGTTTCTTTTTATTTATTTATTTATTCTTGCTTTACATAAAAAAGAAAAACACTTAAAAACTTGTCACATAACTCCGAAATGTAATATTTTACATGGGTGGGATGTTTAAAATGTTCCAATCAAGTTTAGAAGTCAAGCTGAGTGAGAACTAAGTTTAATCCCCACAAGTGTATAAAAATATTAGTCACACCTCGTAATGTGTAAATGCAATTTTCAGCATTAAGTGTATCTAATGCACTTTAAATCACAGGGAAACATAAATCCATCACTTCCAGGATGTGCTATATTCATCTTGCCAGCTATTTTGACTGCCTAAAAAAAAGAATTAATGAGGGGGAAAGTGTATTTTGATCTCATCCCCTATGTGTTCCCCTTCATTTTCAAACCTATTTTAAGTATTCAAAGTTCATTTCACTCCTGCTTTACTGAGGTTTTCAGGAGAGAGAGAGCAGGTATGAATATTAAAATCATCAGAGGGTGGCAGTGTTTGTTGATTGTAAACACATCTGTCACTACTGTTTAATTGGTAAACAAGTCTGACCGCTTTCTGTTTGTTCGTAAACAACTATGTTCCTGGATGATATGAAAGGTCATTAAAACAAACCGTCTACCACTCGGTTTACTCTGAACTCAAATGTCTGCACCTCTCTGACAAATGGCGTTACATTTTCAAAAATATAATGGTGCCGAAGGGAAAGAAGAAGTTTTATATCATCGCTATTGCCTGTAAATCTCAGTAATTCGTCACCTAGCCTACTTCGCAGGACACGGGCCACATGAACAGCACTGCAGGGTAAAAGTTGGTGTGGGAGGAGTTGAGTTTTGGGTTGATTCATAAAGCTCCAAATTATTCACATCGATTTGCATTCAAGCTGAATGATGTCGTTTTTGCTGCTGACGCAAATATCATCATGAGAGTAGAGTACCACGCCACACAACTTGAGGTGGAGAAGAAGAAGCCTGTGAGAGAATGGAACAAAGACATATTAGAATATTAGAACCTTCGCAGCCCTCCTCAGTCGGTCGGTGTGTGTGTGTGTGTGTGTGTGTGTGTGTGTGTGTGTGTGTGTGTGTGTGTTGTTGGGCATTGCTGGGCAGAGGGACATCTGGGTTACCTTTCCTGGTCCACTGCCAGATGAGCAGAAGAAAACTGATGGATGGTCCCACATATTGAACCTGAATTCTTGGTTCACTAATTTGACGAGAGAGAGAGAAGGAGAGAGCGAGAGAGAGAGCTAGAGAGAAGGAGAGGGAGAGAGAGAGTGAGGGAGATGCTGCTGCTTGTGCAAAGTCACTGGCACGATAGCGACTCTGTTCTTCCTCTGTTGTCATTGACCAAAACACTCGGTCACCATGGCAGCCAGGGGGGTGCATCTCCGCAGAGCAGGTTTGAGCTGGATGGAATGGGATCAGGGATTTTTCTCCAGATATAAACATATGAAACCTGCAGTAATGGCACGTTCCAGCAGGCAGGTCATCTCAGAGTCCCTCTGATCAGACAGTTGTAGTTCCTCACTCAGGTTCAGAGGGTTAACGTGAGCTGTCCTTGGTGCTGAAAGTGCATGAAGTGAAAAAATCAGTTGCACAAACTCTTCAATAATTAAGTGTCCATTTATTTTAATAGTATGACATTGCTTTTGCCAGTGAATTAATTGTGGTAAAAGTTTTGTGCCAGCAAAATACACACGCAATGCTATTAAATAAAAACTTGTATTTGCGGAGAATAGCGAGGCTTGAAATTCCAAGACGGATTTTCAGTTGTGCTATTGTGCACATATGCAACAAAGCAGCTACAATATCACATTGATGCAAACGAACCTCAATCCATGTTTTTTTATTCCTTTTTTTCTGAACGTGTTTCTCCAAGCTTTGTGATACTTTGATATAATCTTATATCAAACATCAGATATTTGATATAACGACCATCTTTCCAACACCAAAATATTTCACAAGTGAAATTAAATACGACTAAGAGAAGTGGGAACATCCAGCGTGAAGCCGCTTTCCAAATATCTCAAAATAATTGAAGATGAGCACTTTGAAGAAGGGAAAACAAATAAAAAAATAAAACGACTCAAAAAAAAAAAAAAGGACTGGAAATAAAAGCTTTTCGAAGTTCTTTTCACGTAAAGATTTGACCAACCAATGTGAATTAGAACAGCTGATGAAGTGGATGAGTGATCCAGGTCCGGTATAATAATAGTTCTTCTGTCACACAGGAACCCAAACAGAGCAAATGGAGTTTCTTACCCCAGGGCTCAGGCCAATTTAAAACATATTAGTGCTCTTGTCGTGTGGGGACCCAAACTGAGAAAATGTAGTTGCTCAGCCTGAGACACAGACTACATAAAATATCCTGGAACAAACAGGATTAGGAAACATCCATCAAGCAGTAAAATGCTGTTCTCTGGCTGTGGCGGCGAGTAGCTGAGTGGTGGAGACGATACTCTTTGTATCCTAACACATCCTCACCCTTGAACTAATGTTATTTAAATACAGTGTCAGCTATAATCCAATTCAGTGGATGCAACGAAGCGCTAGAAATGTGTTGCATTTGTGTGTGCATGTGTCCACCCACTGGAAAGTATCCATAATGAGTAACAGGGGCAAAGCAGCACGAGAGTGTGTCAACACTCAACTGTTTGCATGTTTCAGCCTTTTACTCCTTGAGTGTAAGTGTATGCGTGTTCGTGTGTCTGCACATGCAAAATGGCAGCGTATATTATTCGTGTATGCGTTGTTTCACCTTGTGTGTGTGTGTGTGTGTGTGTATGTGTGTCAGAGTGACAGTGATCCATTGACCTGACAGCTCTTCCTGAGGGCGCGCACACATCCCTGTCATTACTGAGGTACCCGCCGCTGATTGACTGCTTTCAACGGCGCTCACGAGATGTCAGTCATCGTGTGTTTGAATACACTCGAGTGGTGCCGACAGAGGCGAGCGGCCATTGATGAGCCTCTCAGTGTAGTTCATTACCACACTTTACTGCTCAGTTTTAGAATGACCTTTCATTTCTGACTGTGGCGTCACGGCGTCTGGCAATAATTCTCTCAGCTTGTGCGCCACACAAATCAGGCCTTCCTCACTCCATCAGTCATCCCTAAATGCCGGGTTGGGTCCTGACCCGGTCACACCGGTACCGGCCAGGACTGGTTCATGGGAAATTTAACATGATAAATGTCTGTACTTGAGAGAACATCTGGGTGAGATATTGATCGTCATGATGTATGATCATCACCTGACTACGCTTCTTTTTGAGATCAACATACCCATTGGTGCATGGATGGGGGGGGGGGGGGTACATTTGTTATTTAAACAATGTTGCAGCTGGAGAGAAAATGGCCACTCGAGACCTGCGCTGAGTGGGATCCCACTGGGTGCCTGGCACAGATCTACAGATAGACAGGGCTAGATATATACTGTATCTAATCGCTGAAAACTGCTGGAGGAGAAACTGAGAAACACTTCAGTTATTGTAGATTATAATGCTATTAGGTTCTGGTGGGTACAATATGGGTTCAAGTCTGAAGAGGTGGGGCAGATTCATCGTTCCACAGAACCGTTCTTAGAAATTATTCTGTCCATTGTTTCTGTCACCTCTCAAGCAAAAATTCCACACACGATGAATCGATCCTGTGATTGGCTGATTGTTTCAGGTAACATCGTTTTTCAGGTAACACACACCCCATTCACAGATCGTCATCTTTAAATTCACGTACATTTGTGCATCATGAGGTTCTGACAGCACGTAAGCACAGTGGTTGTAGGGGAATATAATTAAAGCACCGTGCAGCAATGGTTGTTGAATTATAAATCAAAGCCCATGCTGCAGGTATTGGTGGCAGGACTGCCATTCACCTCCCTGCTAAATAAAAATGCACCCTCCTGTTTTTATTTAGTGTTGGGATGTTCATCAGTGTATCATCAGTGAGGATGAGAACATGTTTTATTGTCATGGGCACAACAGCAAATGAGTGTTTCTATGTGAAAACAGGGACTAAAATGCCCCATTACAACTTTACAGCCACTTAAAAAGGGTTTCTTTGGAAATGTTCTGATCAACAGTTCATCAGGCAGGTTTTTTAACCCAGAAGCTTCAGTATTACATACACACACACAGACACACACACACAGACACACGATGTGGTTTGAACTCCAGCCTTGTAAAGGATTGTTCTGCTCAGCACCTTCACATCTGATTAATTGACTTGTCAGCACAGTATTTTTATCCTTCTCCCCTGTGTATGTGTGTGAAACTGTGTGTGTGTGTGTGTGTGTGTGTGTGTGTATGTGTGTGTGTGTGTGTGTGTGTGCCTGCGCATGCGACGTGGGTGCAAGTGTGTCTGCAGTCCTTTCCAGTGTCCTCTGTACTGGTGTTACTCCCTAGGCACTATGGCAACCCAATCTATAGGCAAGTGTGTTTGCGTGTGTGTGTGTGTGTGTGTGTGTGTGTGTGTGTGTGTGTGTGTGTTTGTGTGTGTGTCGGTACGTGCACACACATATTTGTGGTGGGCAAACCTGGGGGGATATTCCTGCTGTGTGCTGAACTCTGATTGGCCAATGCCTGTGGGTACATCCTGGTCCTTTTGTGTCCTAAAGGGGTGTGTGTGTGTATAGAGCAGGTACTTCGCCTGTTGTGGGGACATAAATCTGTTTATACAGTCATATTGTGGAGACTCGACTTCACTGGCACAGAGTAAAACCTCACACTCGAGGGTAAAGACATAGTGTAAGGTCAGGGTGTGCGAGCGTGCGCCCGTGTGTGTGTAGGCTGCTAAAAAGCGATTGAAAATGATTCCTATGTTATATCCACATTTATTCGGCTATGTTTCATCCATTTATATTAATCTGATTTTACGAGCCGCCTCCTCTCTGAATAAGTCAGTTTGATCAAAAAGCCACAACAGAGGTCTGAGTGGGTCAAACCTCAAAGCATTTTTTAAAATAAAATCTTACAAAATAACACGAGTGTGACTTGATTACCGTCAGATTAACCAAATGAGCAGCAGCACAAGCAGCCACAGACAAACATGTCTCGTGTTACATCAAAAATGACTTGAACACATATATACCGTCTCAATCACCTGCTCCCATGCACAAGAAAAAAACAAACAGTTCATTTAAAGGAGAAACTGATTTAATTTTGAAATTGAGTAAATTTCATTTCTAAAAGAGGTGCAAAAGAGGACAAAAACCCTTCAACCCTCCTAGTTTTCATTCATGCTGACCGTCAGAAGGAGAGCCATGGTACGGTATGGTAACGGTACTTCACCAAAACTGCTGTGTTTTCGGTCACAAAAAAGGGACATCTCCTAATAAAAATCAGTATAAGAATCTAGATTATTAAAGCAAATGTTACTGCATTTGTTCCAGTTAAAATATGAGGATACATTGTACAAAAAACAAACCCAGAAAAAGTGTGATTCTTCAGCTTAAGCCACTCTGACACTGTGCTCACCGTTAAATATGAATGTCTTTGTGCCAATGAATTAGTTCCACCACCCAACAATATACTGTGATGTTTGTAATAGAACGTCATTACAGAAATGGATTTGATCATCACTGGACTGAGGGAGGAAGAATTTTTTTTCAACACAGTCCAAGACGAAGCTTCTCTTCTTTCCTCTGTTTCTGACTCAGTAGGCAACGAGGTGCAGCGCTGCGCTGGCAGAGCTCACATCATTGAACTATTAAAAACAATAAACATCTGCTTTTCTGTCTGCCACAAATTGCCACAATGTGTTACAGCATTTGCTAATTAAAAACATCTCTCTCCTCTACACACACACACACACACATATCCTTGGACTTATACCTTTGTGAGGCCTTTCACTGGCATAGTACATTCCCTAGCCCCTCACCCTAAACCTGACCATCTCGACTGAATGTCTGACCCTAACCTTGACCCTAAACCTAACCAGAGCCTAATTTTAAACTCGACCCTAAAACCATGTCTTGACCTTTAAACGGCCCTTTAAAGATGTGAGGACCGGCTGAAATCTCCTCACTCTGTCGGTTAATTACATATTGTAGTCCTCAATGTGTAGCAAGTACAAGAACACACGCACACACACAAGACAGTACACCATTATTTGACCACACACACACACACACACACACACACACACACACACACACACACACATAAACACGTGCGCAACTAAAATATAGACACACACATTAAAGAGTTTGAAGACATAAAGAGAAACACATAAAGAACTTCAAAACCCCGATTCCCAGCATCCCACTGGGGCAATCCTGGTTCTCTTCTGGCCTTCAGAACCAATCAGGAAAGAGCTAAATGAGTCTCAGTCATTGGAGGACTGACTGATTGGTGTGGGGCTTTGGGGAGGAGGTAAGCTTTCTCACAGAAACACATTCATCTCAAAACCCCAACCACATGAGTTTGTTTACGCAGGCTGCTGTTCAAACTAAAAGCTGTGGAATCTCGGCTGAGAATCAGCAAGACTGCAACAGGAACTCAATACAACGTAGCTGCTCTAAGGACACTGATGCTAACCCTCTGTGCTTCCTTTCGCTGGGGATGCTGCACCTCCATCACAGGAAAGCGGAATTTTACTGGGATGCACGCAAACAACAAATATCACCACACCTGAGGGAGCAAAACACAACAATAAAACCATCCTCCAAAATACCATATCTATGTGCACTGCAGACAGTTCAGTGCAAAGCATGCGAGTTCAGTTGCACATGTGAGGAATCTAAAATATCTCCTTATAGAAAGTGATGTGTCGCAGGTTTGCAAATGTTTCTGGCCCCATAGTAAAGCTAGTTAATTTAACAGTGTTTCTCAGAACCCCCCCTCCCCCACTCTGTATAATTAGCTGGTGCTGTTTTTTTTCACTAAGACAAGATCCGTGGCAGATCAAAACCTCTGTTACCGCCCACTAGTGATGGGAATTCTGGGTAGTTTTTGGTGAGCTGGTTCATTTTTGTATGATCTGGTTCCTTCAGCTCCTCATATAGTCATTTTTTAAATTTTTTATTACCATCTGAACCCGTTGCCATCATGTAGCAGGGAGTGGGGGAGTTGCAATAATCTCCGTCTGACATCAGCTGGTTACAGAGCGACTTCAGTACATGGCCCCTGGTTAAATTATCATTGTGTGTGTGTGTGTGTGTGTGTGAAGCTGCACTTAGTGGTGTAGTTACTCTGAGGTGTTAGCGAGCAGAATCAGCAGTTATGTGGACTGTAGTCATATTAGCGCAGTTGAGGCGTTGGTTGGCAAAGTTAGAACGAATGTTTCTCCTCCCTTGGTGCTCCTAAGAGGACAAACAGGCCATCCATAATTAACAACCACTCCGCCTGCGTTCTGATCCACTCTTGCTTTAAAAAGAACAACTGTCACCATCGGTTAGAGAGGCAGGCAGAGGGAGAACCACAGGAAGTAATGGAGGGAGAGAGAGAGAGAGAAAGAGAGAGAGAGATCACGCTCAGGCAGAGATCCACTCGCTCGGATGTGACACACACGTATAACACACACAAAGTCATACATGTGCACACTTCAAACACAAAAGCCAAGCGCACAATTCGACACCACCTTTTGAATATAACACAGACAGAAAAGGGCGTTTTGCTCCTGACTGGAAAAAGCAGAATCACTTTAACTTATTTAGAGGGGAGGTAAAGCATCTATCCTGCAAGAAAACACTGACACAAGACTTTTAATAACGTCCAGAATCAATATATCCACCTGCTGCTCGGCATTAATCACAGTTCAGGATTTCAGGGTTTTAACTAGTGAGAGTGAAGAGGGACAGATCGGATCAGTGTTTCTGTGGGACCCACAGTATTGTTGACCATCCTCCGTTAACTTCCTTCCTCTTTGTTGAAGGTTTCTCTTCATTATTTTGTTCATTTGTAATATTATGGGTACAGTTCATGCAGATCTAACACACACTTTGGGCAAGAGTGTTTATGCATAAAAACAGCAATGCAGATGTATAGTGAACTACATAACCTAATCAATAAGATGAGACTCATGATTAGCGTTAGCTAGAAACATATTAGCCTACAAACAACAGGCGCAGAACAGTCGATTCAAATGGTAACGGAGCAAACCGCGACTTACTTTAACTTACTTTGGCACTGTTCAAAATCCCTCTTGAAAAGTCTCTTAATTATGAAGAGGCTTCATTTAGAAATGTTTTAATTTGTTCGTTGTTTTTTTTTAAGCTCTTATTGCAGAGCCCCTTCCCTACATAAACCACACCGAGGCCTCGCTCCAGCGTTCAAATGGCTCTTGTGAGTCCAGTTTTTAAAAATGATTGTGTTTTCCTGTGAGGATCTAAGCTGAACAGATGGGTGTTGCAAAAACAAAAGATCTTTTCTACTTTCATCTGGAAAATGAATTTAGATAACATAGAGTTATTATGTATTTTATTCCTAGAGCCACTGAGCGACCAGACTTTTGGGATCATGAAAATTCTGTTGTACTAATATGGACCATCATATTTCTGGTATCGTGTTTTTCTAGTTGGTTGGAAAAACTCAGACGGGTGACTGGTACATTTCAGACAGCACCCACTGCAGTGCATGTGGCACTTTTAGTATGTTTGCACGGTTTAGTGTAACTTCTCATGCTATGTCTGACTTCCATCCTATTCATTATAGATGTGTGTTGTTATGTGAGATTGCATGCATCCGAATCCAGGCCAGTTGTCATGGGGACCAGACTGATGGCGAAACAACAACAGTTGATTGTGCCGAACATCTCTGGCAAGGAAAAGTAGTCCTGTTCCTTTGTGTCTTCTCCCCCCCCACCCCCTGCCCGCCCGCTTTTCTCTACCATTTCCTCTTCTTTGCCCCCCCACACACACTCTCTCCACTCTCTTGTGTTTTCTCTCTCTCTCTCTCTCTCTCTCTTCCCCTGCTCTCCCCTCGTCTGCAAATCTATATGCAATCATCCCACTGCAGCAGTCTAATTTAAATGTGGAACAAATGTTGTGACAGACTAAAGCTGGATAGAAGTCCTTATCCGCAGAGTGAGAACTGAATTATCCTGCTTGAGTGAGCTGCTGACACACACACATTCAGAGGAAGAGAGGGTGAGAGAGACGGGACAGGAGGAGAGAGAGAGTGAGAGAGAGAGGGAGAGCGAGGGAGAGAGAGAGCGCGCTCAGAAGTCTCATCTGAATTAACCAACCTTTCTGTCTGTCTATTAGTCACCCTGGAAGCCAGTAATTCCTTAATTCCACTATGGAGAGACATTCACACACATTCTTTGACTCGACTTTGTCTGGCGAGCCTCTTCCGTCCTCATGTAGCTCCACCGAGCCGCCGGGACACCTGTGGAGGAAAACTTAAAGGCTATTCCAATAATTTAGCAGATTCACAAAGTTGTAACAGATGGGATCTTTATAAATAGAATTTAAGAAAAAAAAATCAGTCAAGGCTCAGCTATTATCTGGCTTGACTAACAGGACTGGCACACTCAATGGTACAAAGCCATTTCTGAATTGATGTATTTCCTGCTGCACGACAACATATCTGCAAGGTTTATTGTGCCAACAGCTTGATCATACAGTACATGTCCCATAATGCAACATAATGAAATATTTGAGTCCTCTTCCTTAAGACTGTCTCATAACTTCCCACATAAATAGTTTTCCCAAACATGGACCGCATTTGTGTCATAACTGCCTTAAGAGTCCCTGATAAGGCCTCCGACCCTTTGGTAACCCCAATGGAGACCATGCACAGGGTTGAACAAGAAAAATGGATGTAAGTGTAAAAAAAATGGAAAAATCTACAACTGGTGAAAATTAAAAAAAAATAAAAAGTAACAAGTTGTCAAAACTCAGCTCACGGAAAAGAAATATTTTCAACTGCATTGTCTGCAGAAACTTGTTCTGAATCAGCTGAAACAATATGCTCCTGCGTGTGACAATTTATTAAGCTTACATTAAGCTACAAATGAGTTTCCACTATGTTTATTAAGCTCAGGTGAATCCGTATATGTACCTGCTGTCTGTGGTGTGATATTCATAACACCTCTGTCTTGACTTGCTCTCTCCTTGCCTTTGTCTTCGTCTTTGCTCACTCTCGCCCCGCCTTGGGCTTGACTTGGTCTTACCCTATCTTGGTCTCGGTCTTGATTTGGGGTTACCCTACCTTAGTCCCGGTCTTGACTTGGTTTCACCCTGCCTTAGTTATGCCCTGCGTGTATCCTGGTTTTGGCTTGGTCCTGGTATAATCCAGCCTTGGTCATAACATTGTCCGAGCTTCGATGGTTTTGACTGCAACACCTTTAAACACCTGACTGTCCTGTTGACCAGGAGGAATAAAGTAGTCACTTTAGTCAAGAGACAGTGATAGTTGTCACTCAAGTGTTTGGCCAAAAGTGTCGACAAACCAAAACTTCTATTTTCCACGTTCATTTTAATGGTAAAACAGCCATCATTTATAAAGGACCTGCACTCAGGATGAATATGCTTGTCTCTATGTATTCATTCTCTCCAAAATGATGTACAAATAAATGCATCAAAGTGTTTCGCCTTCCTTCCTCAGTAGCTGCGTGTCAAAAGTTTTGGCCCACATTATTTTTTTGAGAGAATGAATAAATTGAGACAAGCGCATTCATCCTGAGTGTGGGTCGTATTACTGTATAACTGAAGGTGTTTGGTCACAGTCAGAGGAAAAACAGTTTATGAAGAAAACACTTTTAGTCCAATTTATAACTTTTGAGAGCATCTCATAGTGCTTAATGGTGCTAAAGGCAACAATAACTTCCCCAAAAAGATTATCTTTCACCAAAATGGGTCCCAGCAAAGCTTGCTCTAATTGTTCACTGCGGGACAAAACAGTTGTTTATCAGACAATCCGTGTTGCTCGCTGTCGTGTTTTTATTTTGGGTCATTCAGCCCGGATGATCCAGATTGCCGCTGTTACAATAACAACACATCAATGTTTAATAGTCTGCAACGCCAAGATAACGCTTCTGATAGTCAAACTGAAATCTGTGTGAGTGTGTGTGTGCGCGTGTAAGTTTTTGCCCGAGCATAAGAATTTCTGTCTGTCATTGTGAAAATAAAGGAGGAAAGATGGGGAGTTAAAGTGAAACCACTGGAGGCATTTGTCATAAATACATTCAAATGTAGCCATATAACTCCATTTCCATTAATAATTTTTTTACTTGTAAAAACATCTTCAGAGTCAGAGTGATTTCTGGTCATCCGTGCATAGTGTTCCAATCCTGTTTCGTAACAATTCGATTTATCCTGCCAGCAGGGACAATGATGAGAAAACTGATGGTGCTGCCAAGTCCTCAGAAAGCAGACGACAGAAGAAGACACAACATGAAACAATCAGGAGATACCGGCAAGTGTCTTTTTAGTGTAAATAAATCAATTAGATGTACAGTGCCTGGAATAAATACATTTTCCAAGGCTATGGGTCCATTTTCTCGTTCAAAGCATTGACAAAATGGAGCTCATTTGGGTGCAAAAACCAAACAAGGACACTGTATTACCATAAAAATGCAGACTTCAAATGAGAGAAATCATCAGCACAGTTTGCTCTAAGTATGGAAGCAAGAGGTCCACCTTTAGAGGAGATGTGCCATCAGTCCAGCAGTACACACAGCAACCTGGAGTACAAAAGTTTAATTTTTACTTGTGTTCTGACACTTCAGCTTACTCCAAGCACCTGGCAAAAGCCTGGCAAAAAGGAATGGCTCCTGCATTCATTTCAAGCCATCAGAATTCACTGCATACAGACAATACAATACACACAAATAGATTTTACAACTTGATAGTTTCAACATAACTGACCCTTATAATGCCCCTGGGGTGCTTTCAGGATTATTTAAACAGCCACAACAGACAATATTCCAGACCTGCAGTATCCAGGTATCTCCAATTACTCGATCAATTTCTTCTCATCGTTCTCCGGAGATTGTTTAAAAGCCTGCAAATGCTTGGAACAGTAAAAAATGGGCACTGTCTGGCTTTATGTTTGATATTCTGATTTGGACTCTGCTTGCTAATAACAGCGAGGTCTTCACCAGAAGAGTTAGTGTCCCTTCAGCTGAGTCGAGTTAGCGTAACGTTAGCATAACAAACAGTGCAATGTAGTGTCCTGAAGTCAGAAAGCATTATATGCTGTACCTGATATGAAGTGGTTACTGCACAAGTGGAGCCCACTGAACTGTGAAACGCTCACTTCTAGCATGTTCCAGGGCAGGAATCCATTGTTCTACCTGCTGCATGTCCTCGATTGTTCTGGTGTCTTGGGGCTCAACAGCTACCCATCATGCTCTGTTGTTATAAATGCAACAGATGATGAGATGAGTCAGCAGCCAGGGTCGCCTGTTTGGACGTCAATTGAACAGTGTGCTTTTCTGCCAGTGTGGCGGTGTTTGATTTGGACCGATGCATGATGGGATTACATCACATCAGCTACCAGTTCCATAGATGAGTATTTATAATCCTGCACTGGTGTGATTGTGCTTCACTGCAATGACACCAGTGAAAACGGTGCAGTAGTTAAGAGGCCAGTTTCTTTGTGCAACACAGCAACGGCAGCTGAAACGACAAATTATTTCAGACTTGGAGCTAATATATGTTATGCAGCAGTTACATTTACTAAAATAACTCTCATAAAAGAGCTCAGGAGATGGAGAGAAAACAAATCTGGAAGTGCATAGAAGGAAATGAGAAGAAAAAGCAAACCAGTCACATGTTGCCGTGCGTGTCAGGCTATGCTGCAGTCGGATTCTGCTCATCTTATCTGTTTATCATGGCTGTTTTGGCCCATTCATCTGCTTGCCTCTGTTTGACAAATAAACTAGGTATGCTATTTTTTTCCCTCAACTTGAACCAGAGGAGATGTTGCCTTTTTTCAGGAACGAATTCCTCACTAGAAACAGTTACTGGTGTTTGTCACATACAGTAATTTACCCTGAAATTTACCTTTTTATGCCCTGCGGCAGACTAAAACACATACAGGTGGCTGTTGCATTATGACATGTTAGTCTCCCAAGGGCGATCACACAGCAGTGACACACACACACACACACACACACACACAGCTCATCACTGTTGACAGACAAGTTATCACACTGGCAGCATATATTCACCTCTCTGTGTGTATTCCTCTGGTATCCCAGTAGCGTTCAGTATTTTGGTGACACATTTAAGAAAAATAACAAGATTCTCAGGCAAACTGAAATGACCCAAATTGGTTTAGCTGGAAGGGGGAAGAAAGATAAGCTTATTAGATGTAATTTTCATCATTTAGAATTCATGTGGACTAGATGTCAAGAAGTAAACTACTTCCTGTATTTATGGGAGAAGTTTGCCCCAAAGGTTTTCTGCTAGAAACTTTTCCTCCGAGAAAGCCAGGCAGAGAGTCTTCGTAGCACGTGATTGACAACGTGAGTCTATTTTTACCAAAATCATGAACTTTCTCAGGAACCAATGAAGCAGGGTTTTGTTTTTGTTTTTTTTTGCCAAAAACCTAAATTATTATAAAAAGAAAGTAAGACGCAATGTCGGGCTTATTATGAATATGTCTCAAAAACATTCAAGCATTCCGCTAAAAATTTGTGGATGGATCTTCAAAATATAACACCCAGAAATGAGAAATTAACCAGTGAGAGGACATTAACTTTTGATGGGGGGGGGGGGGGGTCACAAAGAAACTTTATTATCTCAATAACTTCAGGGGACAAAATAGCCCCAATCATCAACCAGTAATAGAAACCATTTAGCTCTGCTCTTGCGAATGGTAGAAGCACAAATTTCAAACAACTATCACCAAACCAGCAAGGCCACAAAATCCCTTTTTAAACGCTCCCAGAGGAGGAGAAGCCATGTGGACTGCAAAACAAAACCCTGTCTCAGCCAGAACTCAGCGCAGCCCCCGGAATTCACCAGGGACTCAAGCTGCAGTCTCCTGGGTGAGAGACACAGGTTTGACCCAGTCACCCAACTCAAATGAACTTCGCAGCTATTTATAGCCCACTATTTCGTCGCCTGACTTCCTGAAGCTTGTCACCTGACATCCTAAGAAATCCTTGAAGGGAAATTTCTCCCATATTTCTATTCCACTGTTTCTAGGAAATCTTAAGGACAGCTAGAATGTTCCAAACCACATACCACATACTTCATTTCCACTTCAGTCTCTCCAGTTATCCTTTATATCCTTTTTGATGTGTTTTGCCAGTTGATTGATTTTTGTTGCATCTTCTCCTTGTTTGTGTGCATGTGTGTGTCTGTTTGTGTGACCATGACTAACAGGTCACTGCTGTTCAGCACGGCAGCCAATCCCTTTAGGTCCTCGTCTCCGCTGTTTGTTTTGCGACCTTGACAGCCTTTCTCTGTCCCTGAGTCTCACTGTTCCCCCTCTTTATTCCTTCTCTCCCCTTCATCTCTCTCATCCGCCTCTATAATGCCCCTTTTTTTTCTTCTTTTCCTTCTTTCTCCCCTTCCTCTGATCTTCTTTCTTGCTGTCTTGTCATGGTCTTTCCTCTCTGTGCCATGTTTAGCAACCTTGACAGTCTTTTTACATCCCTCGAGGTCAAATCATCCCTCCTTGCTCATGGTTTTCTTTTTCTGTCGTCTTTCTATTTTTCACAGTGTGTTATAGTGTTATAAAGGCAAATTCAAACTTGATCAAATGTCTGATGAATGTTCACTATGAAGATAAATTAGTCATGACACAATCTTTAATCACTCAAGATCAGTATTTGTTTACTAGAGCTTTTATCATTCTTTTTCACATTTATTTCATGTCCTTGTCTGGTTTTAGTTCTTCAGAGTTAAAGAAAAACAAAATCTTGCACAAGGTTTGTTTCGTATTTGTTCTGTCCACATGTTCATTTTACTAAATACATGTTTAGTATGTCCAAGTGTCGTGGAGAATCAATAATACCTGAAGCGTATGCTAATCCTCTGCAATAATATATGGAAGCACTGCATATCCCACAATCCAATGTACTCTGGAAGTGACGTAACAATTGCGCACTGAGCAGTATGTCTGATAAGATGTAGACCATATATGTTATTATACATAGAAGGTATGTAATGATTAGTAAGGATAAACTATAGTGTTTTTGTTTATTGAAGGGTTTTGCTGATATTTACTTGCTAATTTACTTATTTACTGATTTGAACGATAGTATTTACTCTTTTTGAAATGTTCTGTGTTCTTATACAGATAAAGTGGGAAGAATGGTTAAATGATATTCACATTTTGCACAAAAAAACCACACGTAAACATTGTGAATCTAAAAACTAACTTTTTTTTCTTGTAAAATCACTTTGGAAAGCCCATAAATCGCGCGCGCGTGTGTGTGTGTGTGTGTGTTTCCTCGTAGCTGATTGTGAGCAAAGGTGAGGCGACTTAAGAAAAGTTTTTGGTTCAAAGTTTATTCTTGTCCTTGATAACCTCAGTGAAAAAAAACCTATCTGGTGATGCAACAGATTATTTCTCTAATGAATATTAATACAGTTGTAATTATAGTGTCTGATGAAATCTTTTCACTCACTGCTCATCAACATTTAATTTCTTTCTATTGTAAAACTATTGAATAAATGGTTAGATCCATTTAATAGCCACATACATGCATACTTTGATTCATTCTTTTGAGGGCAAAAAAAATGTGACAAACATCCTGAGGCCATGTGATGTTTATTACTGTTTATTACACGCAAATGAAAAATGTAAAGTTTGCATGGCTTCTGCAGCGAGCTTCTATTCGGTGATTTATACACGCTGTCTGTGTTGATCAGCGACCGACTCACCTGCAGACACACTTTTCCTTCAGCGTATGTGTTTGATTCTGTGCGAACAGTCAAGAAAAGAAGGTATTAATTCTTCCTCCTAGCAAGTGTTGTGTCTCCCACTTGGAAATAAACTCTGAAATCACTTCAAACATTGCCTTGTGTAAGATCAGCATGAGCCAGCAAACTCTTTGACTCACCACCACCTCCCGTTTGTCTCTCTCCTCCCCTCTGCCCTCTCCATCCTTTCTCTCTCATCCTTTCTATTTCCACTGCTTTTCTTTTCTCTTACTCCTTCTCTCTTACTACCTCCTTTTTTCTCACTTACCCACTCTTCCTCCCCTCCTCTTTCTCTCACTCGTCTCCTAATCCCTCCTCTCCACCCTAATTTAAACTCTTTGAAGCCTTCAATAAGGCGCCATAATAAGCTTCTCCCTCTCCAGGCAAGACAAGGGAACAGCCTCCCAGTTGCTTTCTGCCGCTGAGTGCTTGTTTGTGTGTGCACATATTTGTGTGTGTGTGTGTCTGTTTATTAGCGTCTCAGCTTGTGAGCTTTCCTGCCAGTGTTTTTTCATGTAGCGTGTATATGTATCTGTGTGTACACAGTTGTGTGTGTGACTAGAGTGAACCTAAATGCTAAGCATAGAGCCGTGAGGGGAGCACAGAAGCATATTGTGGAACTCATCCGAATACGACTCTCACTGCAGATTAAACTGCATAAGTAGGTTAGAGATGCAAACTGTTGGGCAACAGTTTGAGTTCACTTAAATATCATTCAGTTGATATCAAATGTATTCAACTGAAGTGCTAACAGTTTGTCCACGATACCAACAGGAACAAAAGATCTACAGATGAAGCCCTATTCATTCATCATCAAACGCCTTCCCTGCAGTGGTGGAGCGCCGTGCATGACGGCCTCACCTCATTTGTCATTTCTTCTCAGCACACGCATGTTTACATCTTCATACATTCACCATGTTTAAGATCAATGTGTTGCGTTGTTAATGCAAAAGAAGGATGTCGGGGTAGCTGGTTAAGCTTTTGTGACTTTTCACACCAACTACTGCTGGTTTCATTCAATCTTCTCTACATAATATTCACACACAAACACATACAAATATGCCTGGAAACACTTGACACAGCTGCTCTCCAGGCAAGCTGCCTGCTGTTGGAAAACTTTTTTTTTTATTATTGCGGTTTGTAAAATAGCTTGACTTTTCTAGATACTCTGGAGATGCTGGACATCAGACACCTCCACTCACCTAGGTCTGGGGATTTTGTAATTCCAGGTAGATGCTTGAATGGTCCCTGAACAAACCCCTTCATTCTGTCAAGGCTACGCTAACTAGGAATGATGCTGACCCCCCAACTGTCCTCCACACTGAGGCAGACTGGTAGTGACAAGCGTCTCTGAACACTATACTCATCGTGCAATGCACATGTTGCTGGTAGGACAGTGATTACACTTGTTGTGGACTTCTGCATATCACCACTCCAACTTGAAGGGCAATCCCAGATGTCTTTTTGGATTGGTTCCACAGTACAGTTTTTTTTTTTTTTAAACTCTAATAGTAGATTGTCCTCAGTTTTGGATGAATTTGCTGAGATGGGGGTCTATGCTATCTGAGCAGCCTCTAGTTGGGATGGTCCATCCATCCATTTTCTTCCGCTTATTCTTTTTAAGGGTCACGGGGGGGGGTGGAGCCTATCGCAGTGGCTACGGGCGAGAGGCGGGATTCACCCTGGACAGGTCACCAGTCCATCACAGGACCAACACATAGAGACAGACAACCATTCACACTCACAGTCACACCTACAGTCAATTTAGAGTATCAATCAGCCTCGTCCCCTCTTGATGTCTTTGGACTGTGGGAGGAAGCTGGAGTACCAGAGAGAACCCACGCAGGAACAGGGAGAACATGCAGACTCACACAGAAAGATCCCGTGCCCGAGCCGGGTCTCAAACCAGGAACCTTCTTGCTGTGAGGCCACAGTGCTGACCACTGCACCACCTAGTTGGGCTGGTATTGTCTCTATATGATAAATTTAACAGTTAACATAAACTAAAGTAATGCCAAAAGTTGTCCTAGTTTTGTTTTTACCAAACAAGAACTACAATCATTTCCCCATATTGAACCAAATAATTTCAGTCACTTAAACTTTAACCAGCCTTCATCTTTTTAGAGTGGTCATTCCCAAAAGCTCTGGACGGAACGAAGTCACCTTGTTAAGGAGCTCCAGATTAGAAATGTTAGGGTGGGTGTTTTGGGGTGTAGTGACACTCAGCATATTTTGTTGTAGAATGGTGTTTAGCCCATACACATTATCACACCTCATAGATATTTCCACTCAACAAGACAAACACAACACACACCACGCATCTCTGGCCAGAGACTCACACGCACAAACAAGGAAAACACCCAGTGAGTGAACAAACACACACACACACACACACACACACACACACACACACTGCTCCATGGGTTTATCTTCATGATGATAGTAATCAGTATGAAGCCCACTGGCTACGGCAGCAGACTGCTTGGTAGTCATTACCGTTAGCTTAACTGTTTACACCCGTTAATCAAATTAGCAAGTTACACACATGTTTGAAGCCACACACACAGAACTACACACAAACATGCACTTGGAAACACTCAGAGACAAACTACACAAACACCAACACATGGGGTGTATCCTCACACGCACACACACACCCACATACACACAGGAGATGTAAACACCGAGAGGGGCTCACAGTTCCATCTGAGATTAATTATCTCTGTCCTGGAGCAGAGACGCCGGCAGAGACAGGGAGGTGGAGGGAAAGAGATCTCCACACATCGGTAGGTAGAGATATATAAATTAGATAAATAAAGCCAGATGACTGGAGGAAAAGAGAGGGGAAAAAGACAAGGGGAGTCAGTGTGTGGTAGTCAGGAAGGAAGATACATACATCGTTTTTTTGTTTTTAAATGCATCTTGGAGTACTTGCAGTATCCAAACAAATAAAGTGACAAGCAGAACTGGGAGCCTGGAGGCTATAAGAGAGCTCTTAGCATCTAGTTGTGTCTGCATGTGTTGTCTTGAGGCCAACTATTTGAGGAGCAGTGGAAGTAGGAAGTTCTTTTCCAGGAATATTCGGGAGTGGCAGCTGCAATATATCAATATATTAAGTGTAGACTGGAATTCGAGACACTGGCTGGAAGGGCTGTAGTGACACATGAATCTCGCGATATGATACGATACGATACAAGATATTCGTCTCACAATGGGATATATATCATGATATTCAGCTCATGATACAATTCGATGCACTTACATCCTTTTGTGAAAGATTTTGTAGGGACAGAGATTTTGGTGACATCTTGTGAGTGTTCCATTGACTTGGATAGAATTAATTGAAATGAAAGCATCAGTTATATAGGAAGGGAAAATGGCCCACATTCAGTGGACAGGCACATGAATGATAAAAAAATGCACATATATTAGTGGGTATATAAATTATCATTATTAATTATTATCTATGAATAGATGTACATACGCGGTTATTTAAACGTCTAAGATTAGTCGTCTTTAAATAGACCAATAGTAGACGTGTATTTAGATAGACGTTTATTAGCGGTTATTTAAACGTCTATGTTGAGGTAGGACATGTTATGTGTATGACTGCTTCTGTAGTAATTTTTTGTTTGTTGTAATTTCCACTTGGAGCCCACCAGGGGTCACCTTCGAGTTTGTCTTTTTCCTTGATGAACGAAGAAAACACGGACGTTGTTCTCCAGAGAGCTGGAGTGGGAGTGAATAATACTACTCTGTCAAACGAGAGTTCTCCATCCCCACCGCAGGAGAATAGAGCCTGCCAGCAGGCTATGGGCCCAGGCTACGACGGATAAGAGAGTTTCCAAGGAGTACATGTGGAATGCTAGCGGGACCTGCGGCAGTTACCACAACGAGCTAAAGTAGCAAGCTAACATCGGTGAGCCGAGGAAACGGCCGCTACACAGAGCTACTGAGATGGAGAACGTAAGGAAGAGCAAGTGGCCCACATTCAATGGACAGGCAGATGAAGAAATATGCATACACGTATATTAGCGGTTATTTAAATTATTATTATACTGTAAATTATTGTCTATGAATATAGGTATATTAGATGTCTTAAAATAGACGTCTGTTGGACTGCGCTAACAGGTGGTTTTAACCTTAGACACAATAAAGAGTTGACCCTGCATCGGCCGCTACCACGAATGGGCGCTGTCGAGAAATGCGGCCGCCATCTTGGTTCGGTCGTCCGCCTCACTCTGCACCGCTGTTTAACCGGCGCAACGAAGTCTCAGCGCATTAAATGAATCATAGTTCGCTCAATACTATGCAATTTTTTTCCTCTACTAAAGCCATTCAAAGAGGCATGATAGAGGCCATAATTTTTTGGCGTTTTCAAATACTCATAATGAATAAAATGATATTTTAGAAGATGCCGGCAGTGGCTGTAGATGCCATAGTA
Source organism: Aulostomus chinensis (assembly GCF_037954235.1). Taxonomy (NCBI): domain Eukaryota; kingdom Metazoa; phylum Chordata; class Actinopteri; order Syngnathiformes; family Aulostomidae; genus Aulostomus; species Aulostomus chinensis. The sequence goes on along the minus strand of NC_141330.1, from coordinate 12,261,638 downwards.
TCATAATTAATCAAGGATAACTAGGTTTAGAGCTGGCTCCTGCTATGTCTCAATAATTATTCATAACTGGCGATTTTAATTGGCTAATTTAATATATATTGATTTGATTATATTTTATTTAGTTTAATTTTATATATCTATTTGTATACACACACAAATAATGACATATTGATGCAGACTGTCTATTTTAATAATTGGAAAAATGAAGAAATGCAAATATATAGCCTACATACCAAAAAATTGCACAATTTCAAGTTAAACACAAGAACATATGAGATGATATTCAATTTGTTGTTTTAGTACTATAAACTGTGAACAAACAAGTACTGTAACGCCAAAAGTATTATTTTTGCGGCCACCGGGTCAACCTGAGGAGTCTCAGACAAGCTCTCCTCAGATCTTCTGGAGGCAGATGTGTTCCTACTTTTTTCTGGCTAAAATAAAGACAAGACAGAAAGACATGGATAGATAGATGGAGAGAGAATCACAATAAGTAATTCATGCCCAGTAATCAATAGAATATTCCCCTTCAACAATGCTAACAGCCTTATTGTGACGCACCTACTCTTTGGGGGTGATCTGGAAACTTGAAGATGGATGGAATAACGCCATCTCTAAGGAGGACAACCTGTCCTGTCCTGTCCAAATCTTGCTCTTTGAAGTGTTCACTACACAGCACAGATGAGTCACTTGGTGTGAATTTCTCCCTCCTTAAAGCGATCTCCCACTTCTTCCTCACATTTCTGTCTTTAGGAAATCTTCAAAATGAAACAGGAGATCACCACAAAAAATCTTAAAGAGCTCCCTTTCCTCCTCCTTCTATTTTATTCCTTAAAGTTTCTTAGAACCTCTCCCAAACAAAAGTTTTTCAAGCTAATGCTAATCTGCTGATAATACACCAAAGTTGCTAGAATTGTGAATAAGCCAGCTGTTTGCAAATGACTCTACAGTCGGGTGTAATGTTGAAAAAAACGTTTAATCCTACTTGTGAAAAGTTAACCCTTGAGCCCTGCTCGCTACCGTCCGCATATTGGCACAGGAATACGCCACACAGTGCTCCAGCATCGCTTAATCACCATACGAATGACTGGAGCGTATGGGAGCTTGACCGGACCAAGATCGCAGCCGTATTTCTCGCTGCGCAGCACTCCGAGCGGCGTCTACTCTTTATTATGTCTATGGTTTTAACAGTTGTGCCGCCATTATGTGATGTGGCGTTGGGAGGTCTTGCTGTGTAAACACGTTTCGGGGAACATGTACAGTATTTCTGTGAGACCATCTTGATTTAGTTGTTATCTGTCTTTGTAAAAGCAAAAATGTTTAAATTGTCTTTTGAAACCGGCAAAAGTTTGAGCTTCAAAGGTTTTTTTTTGTAACAAAAGCTTTTCGATTTAAAGGGAAAAAAACTCACCTCTAATTCATTTGCAAAACTAGTGCTTAGAAAAAGGGCTGAAAAGTGATGAATCAGCATGTTGCAATGTACATGTTTACAATTTTATATCAGTTTTGAAAAATAGTTTTTTTGCTTACCGGTATTATTAATATAGTGAGATCCATTCTGGAGCCATTGACGTGGATGATACTGTATTACAAACATCATGAGGTCCGCTTGTGAATTCTCTGGGTATTTCAGTCAGCTACACCTATGAATATTGACATCTTTTGAACTACATAACTGAATCCAGCCATGACCTCAAGTATTGAAATGGAATCTCACGGTCCTTATCAACACCCGGTGGTGCTGACAGCGTGTGAAGTTTTCGCTCTTCATCGGTCACGTTCGCTGTGGAGATCTTCTCGTGATTAATCTGCGACATGATCTCCGGCCAGTAAATGGATCTTTAACTTTGCCTACTGGCTGCTGAGAATCAACTCTGGCGTGATCATTTAAGATTCATGGTAAAACAGTTTTCCAGAAAAGAACATTAACAAGAAGTGACAATTCTGTCTGTTGTCTGCCTGCTATTTTAAGGAACGCGCTCCCCTCAGTGGAGACCAACAAGCATCCACGGTGGGTTAATTGAGTGGATGGAGACGTGAGGTTAGGGCCCAGCGAGAGGAACGGAGCGGGTGGGCTGCAGGAAGAATAACTCTCATCGCCGTGGGAACCAAAACAAACTAATCTGTTGGGGAAAGATTCAGACCACACTTAAGTGTATTTTATTACTACATACCTGTATATTCCCCGTGTTAAGCAATCGATGCATTATATATTACACAGAAAAAAACTGCGCATCAGCATAATGTGAAGAAAAATGAAAGCATCGGTCACAGCTCGTCAGCGCTTTATCAGAAGCTTGGGGGGGTGGGGTGGCAAGTGACTCAATCCAATAACAAAAACAGAATTTACGCTTTCTATATTTTCTTCAGCTTTCTGTAAGGAAGGAAATGAGAAATGGATTTTAATTGTTTTACGATAAGCACAAAAGAGAGAGAGAGAGAGAGAAATAAAAACACTGGGCACATCTCCAGTGTTACTGTGGCCAAGATGGTGATGCATCCACTTACAGTGAACACTGGAAGTCGCTCAATAGAGGAACTCTGGCTGACTGTTACACTATTTGCAGTCTTGATGTTCTTATAAAGATGAATGAAGAAGAGGTGATGTGTGTGTGAGAGTGAGGGAGAGAGAGAGAGAGAGCATTGTTGCGTCAATGCATGCCTTTATTTTTCTGTGAATCTCATCTTGTGTGGTTTGCTATGATGCAGAAATAGTGAAATGATTAACTAAAGCAGCTAAAGATCAGATTAGTAGGCTGTGATCCAAACTATATGTGATGAGTACACACTTGGCTATTTACACACACACACACACATTCTGGCAGCCATATTAGGGAGCAGCCATTCATTTATGATCCAATCTTTCAATCCATTACCTGCTGCATAGACGCTACTCGACTGATGGTTAAATTGATTCCTGAAACTATAATCCCTCATAGACACAGATTATTCCACAAGAATTCATGAATACACACTAATATAACACAAAATTCAAAGGAAAAAAACATCCTTGATGGAATAGGTCACTCATTTGCTGGTGTTTTCAGACAGGTGTTCGAATGAAATACATCTAAACCTGCAGATGCACGTCAGTACTCAGGTGATGAATCTAAAACTGCCTTGGATGTAATGTTTATATGGCTAGCAATTATAGGATAATGTGTTTAGGTGTATTTCCTGTCAAAAGTTTTTAAGGATAATGTTTGGTGCTTTCTTATTATTTGGCAACATCCAAAACAAAAGATTTAAGTCAGTCATTGGATGTTGCTTTTTTTGTGCAACTTGAATTCACGAGTTAAAAGCATTTAATCCCACACAAACTTGACAATGATGCTTTTCCCACTCCACACACTCAGTTTATAACCACCTTTCTGTTCAGCTGATATCATTCGCCTAGTTTCAAAGCCCCCAGAACCAAGAACGGCACCAAATGTTTGATGTATATATCAAATAACTTTAGAAAGCATCCCGGAGAGACTCTCCTCTCAAAGGCAGATTGAATTCTGTTGTTGATGTTACATCAACTGCAGCGTCAACAGAAATGACATTTCTAGATATTATCTAGAGCATATGGATAGGAACAATCCCTCCTATACTCAGATCAGCTTCCTGCATCAGGCAATAACTTACCACACATTGCAAATACTGGAAATGATCAAGCGTATACAAGAACTGGGCAGTGTATTTTCAGGGGGAAACTAATTTATCATGGGGTTTGTAGCTCTACTGTTGCTTTTAGTCCACTAAAATGTGTCTTATCCAACAATATCAGTCCACAGAATATCTCCTATCTATTATGACTTCCTAGTCATCGTGAAATTAAGTAAAACATGTCCTTCTCCTGCCAATCACTGTTGGTTTAAGTAAATATTCTTATTTACATGACTACACATAAACACAAGCCACTGTGTGAATGTATACACACACACATACACACAATCAAACAAAGACTGCAGAGAAGACAAGACCCCTGCCAAGCATTGAGGGAACAGGCAGCAAGGGAAAGGTAAAGAATGCTTGGAGGAAAAGAAGAAAACTAGAGGGGATGAAAGGCAAGAGGGAAGGAGACAAAAACAGAGAGAGAAATCCAGGAGTACAGGACAAAGACACGGGGATGAAGACAGAAGACAAGATCAAGAAACCTTTAAAAGCCTGAAAGCACAGAAACAAAGGGAACAGGTTTAAGCTGACAAAAGGATATCAATAACTACAGTACCTACAGTAGTATTCAGTTTATGTACTACACGCCAAAGTCTTGCTAAGTACTGTTTATTATCCTATCCTTCTAGTCACTTGATACCAAACAGAATTGCTAAACAAGTAGCATCTCCGTAGAATAAAGAGGCTTGTTTTGTCCAATAAATCTTAACAAGTAAATTTTACTTGCTACACTGGCAGATTATTATTTCATTGTCTTAAATGCTCTTACAGATACCACTTGTTAAGCAGGTCTGTCTAGAGTGTAATACGATGAGTAACTGGGAAGACTGGTTTTGGCAGAGTAGAACAAATGTGTCTGCTTCCTTTTTGATCGTCTACTTGTAGAAAAGGCAATCAATTTTGAATAAAAGGAAACTTAGGGATGATGGCTCTGAACATGATAACAGTACCTTGTCCTCTGATGTGTATGCAACTAATGTACATCGGCAAATTTTGTTTCTCAGGGGGAAATTACTGCACTCTCCATCTATCAGTCCATCCATCTAAAACCTGGTGGTCAGGGGTAGCACATCCAACAGGGAACACCAAACTTCCCTTTCCCTGCATGGGCACATGGACCAACTCTGACTGGGGGATACCAAGGCATTCCCAGGACAGTGTGGAGATCCCTCCACCTGGTCCTCGGTCTACCCCGCAGCCTCCCCCCAGCTGGAAGTGCCTGCACACCTCCCTAGGGAGGCACCGAGGTGGCATCCTAATCAGCCACCTCAACTGGCTCCCCTGACACAGTGGAACAGTGGCTCCTTCCCCTCCAGAGAGGAGACGTTCCACATCCCCAGAGTCAGCTTCTGCACCTTGGGTCTGGTCTATCAAGGCTCCCTCCCCTTTTGACCCTTTTGCCCTTTTGGCAGTGCACCTGACCTCCGCTGTTTTCCCTGGAGATAATGGGTTTGGAGAGTGGAAGTGTCCACATTGTTTTCTGGGGCTTTGCTCGATGACAAACCTGGTCACGGGGTGTTCGATGATGGGGCCACCTCCTGCCCTTCACTCCAGAAGAGGACCCTCTGATCAGGGTCTCATTTCTTCCACTGTGGTCTTTCATGGGGTCAGTTTTGAGCCACTCTCAGTCCCACAAACCCCTCCACCATGACAAGGTGATGGTTCCCATAGATCTATTATGGATGATGTGTTTCATGAACTTAAAATTGCTGGAAATGTTTCCAAACTTGAACTTTTCCCCATCTACACATAGAAATCCAGCGTCAGTAGGTGGTAGTCAGGGAGACAAAGATGTTGGGCTAATTGTGGGATTCTCCTGCTGGGGGTGGAAATGAGATCCTGAAATATCAACTTCCTGGTTCTATTTTCAGCTGAGGTCAGCGGCGGAAGAGTACACCACACTGAGAGGTGTGATGTGGCTCCGTTGGTTTGACCCACACCTGCTGTGCATCCTTCACCCAAGCATTGGAAGTAGTGTGTGTGTGTCTGTTTAGTGTTACATGTACATATGCAACACATGTGTCCTAATGTAAACAGATAACAGTTTGTGTGTTCAAGAGTGTGACCTTGAACAGGGACATAAAGACTCACGGTTCTGCATAACTGTTAACACACATCTGTTTGTGCTTTTTTTTCTCTTCCACATACAGGAGTACTTCAGTTGCTCTGTTTGATGCACACAAACAAGCACACATACACACATAGTTGCATAAACTTGCCTCATGTAAATAACATATAAGAATTGTTTAACCTTGATGGGTATTAATATAGCCCTCTTTCTGACACACACACACACACAAACGTACTCTAGCATTGGCTCATCATGCTCCTTGCACATAACTCCTCTCATTTCCTGTGCCTGATGGCTCTATAGAATATGATTGTAAGTGAAGGTCACACCCACAAAGAGTCTTTCTCGCACACACACGTACACACAACCATGCTTGTGTTTTACCCATGTGATTGCAACTGTTAAATGTTCTATTGTTGTATACTTTATCTGAGTATGACACCTAGAACTGTGTGTGCATCTCCCTTCATGCTGTTCTGTGCCACTTGCATATACTCTGTGTGTGTGTGTGTGTGTGTGTGTGTGTGTGTGTGTGTGTGGCTGTAAGGGCCCTGGTTTTTCCCCCTGCAGGCTGGTTTGAATCGATAGCGCAGGAAAGTGCTGAAATAGCAGCCACACACACTCATGCACACACATACACACACACACACACACACACATAGAGGGGTGACTCACTGGAGCTGAAAACATGAACAAGAGTGCTGACTTCTGAAACGAGGCAAACAGAAGGAGGGAGAGTCAGAAAGAGAGAAAGAGTGACGTGGAAAGAAACAAAGAAAGAAAGAGAGGAAGGTTCAGGTTCAGACTAATTTCTGCACGGTGGTGAAAATACACGTGACTGGATGTGAACTGTGTGTCTGAAGGAGGACCTGGACAGGTGGTCTGTGTCTGTGTGTGTGTTTGGTGGAAAGTGAATATTATCCAACAGATCTTTTTGTGTCCTATTATCTTCATGTAGCAGTACCATTAATCTCTTTTGCCTGTTCATGCAACTTTTTTGATGAAGAGTTGGTTTTGTTGGCAGGAAATGAAAGAGACTTTTACACATTTGATGGCAAATTCAAGTGTGTGAACTTGTAACCTTTGGCGCGGTAGAAGTCTAGTGATGTCATGTCTGCTGTAGAGAATATTTTGGATGTGAGATTTAGAGCATAAATATAGCAATAAATGTCTAATTTCTATATAAATATTTCTTGGGGTATTTTTTTTCCTGAGCAGAAGATAGAAACAAATTCCCTTTCATTGTGTTGCAATTAGCCTACAGGTGTGTGTGTGCATGTGTATGTTAATCACTGTGATGCAGTGTAGCAAAACATTGAATTCAAGCCATCAAATCGAAGTTACCATGTATGTAGTTTATGTAGCAAGATAGCTACGAAGCTAACATGGAGATAGGTCACTTAAAAACACCTTTTAGCTGAAATTTCAAAGTAAAATAGAATAAGCTTCCAGGTGTATTGACTTACTGTACATAATCTAAAAGCTCTGAAATTAAAGAGAGGGATATGCCCCTCCCCCCCAAAAAACACTTCTGTAAAATCACACTTTGCCCTACATATTCCTTGCTACGTAAGGCAAATAAGATGAAATAAAAAAAATGGAATATATATATAAGGAATGAGAGACAGAAAGGCCAGAACAACATTTAAAAATAAAAGTTTGCCAGTTCCATCGAGTCCTTCATTTAAAAAAGAACAGGCGTTAGCTGCTGCTGCAATATTAACAACAGTATTGATAGACAATTAAGGAGTGCAGGTCTGCAGGACAAATGGAAGACAGAAATGCTGAGCTAAAGTCAATGCCTACTTGTTGACGCAGCTTTATTTCATTGGTTTTCTGACTTTTGTGAAGGAATTTAGGATAACTAAAGATAAGCCGACTGGAAGATGCAAGGTATTCTTGTATATAATGTGTGTTATTAGCATGCAGCTAAAGAGTTCCACTTCATAACATCACCAGTAAATCCAACACATTGTAGCTACACTGATAATCACATCATCACCACAGTAATTCAACAGGCCTGAGCTGAACTCCAGCAACAAGAGTCAGTCAACAGTGTGTGTGTGTGTGTGTGTGTGTGTGTGTGTGTGTGTGTGTGTGTGTGTGTGTGTGTGTGTGTGTGTGTGTGTGTGTGTGTGCGCGCGCTATTAAACATTCACCGGCTCACTCAGCTGCTGCTGCTGCTGCTGCTGTTGCTGCTGTTAGGCTCCCAATCTGGGTCAAGTCTCCTTCCTCTCCCCCCCTGAGCTACCTCCATCTCTCTCTCTCTCTCTCTCTCTCTCTCTCTCTCTCTCTCTCTCTCTCGCCCATTTTGTCTGCCTCTCTTTCTGCTCAACTCCCCAAGAGCCCTCTCTCTCCTCTAATCTCATTTCCTTTTCTCCCTCTTTTCTCCTCCCACCTTCACTCTTTCTTCCCCTATTCTCTCCCCTCCTTCCCCCCCCCCCCCTCTTTCTGAGGGAGTATTTGCTTAGCTACAGACCTCGGAGGCAGACCCGTGCTCTCATCCAGTGTCCAAGTCAAATAAAGAGGCCTATAAATTTTTGAGGGACGTGATAAATAATTTGTATTATTTTCTGTGTGCGTGCGTTTATGTGCACAACATTATGACCTTCCAGCATGAGCTGCTAATTGTCATGTTGTTGCGTCGCTCCTCTCAGGGAACAGCGCTTGTATTCACCATCAGACGCTCATCCATCAGCTGATGAGTCACATCCAGTCACATTCATCCAGTTGTTCTAGGCAGTTTCACGCTACTGCATTTGCGGCCACCTTTACTGCTTACACGATTTGTTGGTATCAAGAGGGTCTGTTCCACTGAATGTTCCAGCTGTTCCAGATGCTAACACTCTGCAGTATTTAGTGAACACCAACAACAAAAGTGACGGAATGCTTCACCTGAGTTCTGAGAGGTTTGACGTGGTTACTCATCATGCTCTGAGCTCGCTTATAGATGTCACCAAGTCCTTAACTGAGGTGAAAGGCATGAATGGACAATAGAGACAAAATAAAAGCAGAAATGCACAATCCATAAATGTCTGTTTAACTGCGTCCACAGATCTTAAAGAGAATGTAAATTCTGTGTACGACTCCCCCCATACCGGTTGAAGGTCAAGGAACCGTGTATGTGGGTGAGTCCATAATAATCATTTTTGTTTTGCGTTAACTTTCCCTCTAAGTCCAAATGTAGACAGGCGCAACTTCAAAACCACAGCTTCCCTTCATTAGATACAGCTACCAGTACTTCCATTCCAGATCCTGATGATACTTTTTAAACTATGATTAAAATCCCAACCGAAATTACACATTACAAATCCTCATGTGCACACTGTACACAACCAAAAAAGTGTAAAAAAAAAAAAGATTAAAAATATACCCCAATGTATCCAAATCTGTTTCTAGTCTCTAGTTTTATGTTCAAGCATGTTGGCATTTTTTTCCCAAGCGTTTTTGTAACACAAACAATAAACCTCAGCTTGGAGATTTAGTCATTCGGTAGTAAATGAAGGGGTACTTTTTGATATTTGACAGTACTGAAGCGGTGCCATAGAGGTATCGAAGTATTAATATCAGGAGCTCTGTGATGCTGTGGAGACTCACCTCCACCGTGTTTATGTGTATAGCTGTAGCTGAATGATCTTTTATTCCAGTTTCATCTATTTGTTGCTAAAAGAACACCTCCGTCAATAAATGATAAATCATTTGAGTGACACTGTAGGACAAACAATGAGCTTTTGCTTTTCCGACTCTACTTCCTGGCCCTGCAGCTGGCCTCTGAGCGCTTCTGTCTACTTGCACTGAGAACGGTGAATAAGCAACTCCAAACAGGCTTATTGAGTTATATCGCCTCAGGCAAACATGATGAACACACATGCATGCAAGTAGCACACGCTATACACACACACACACACACACACACACATATGCATACATCCCAACACATCCGTAGATCCTGTTTCGTTGCCTCTTGTTGCTACCAGATTAACTACAACCCAGTTAAATAGCTGGACCATATCAGGCATGTTGCTACCCAAACTAGATGCGACTGCTATTTTTAAGGTGAGATATCGTACTTGCAGCTTTGAAATCTTTTTAACATTTCTCATCCAGAGGAAAGGGCTGCTGTGCAGGCTTCTGTGCAGAAACTGTATTGAATCCTTCTACAAATCTAAATCCGTAAATATTTCTCTGGGCAAATGTGTTTGTTTCCTGACAATGAGAACTGTTAATCTATGAATAAGCTATGAATCTACCAGGGCACGGCGTTAGTGGGATCGGTGTGCAACCATGTACGTGAGAGGAAGAGTGGTAGTGCAGGCATATTTATACGCTGCACATCGAACAAGGTTCAACTGCAGTAAATGCATCTTTGCAGCTTTGCATCTCATCAGTTGAAATGAAACTATTGATGAAGCCACCGTCTCCCTCTCTCTCTCGCTCCCTCTCTCTCCTCTTCACTCCATACCTCCACCTACCAGGGTTGTGAACAGCACTTGTCTTCAGCCTGTTGAGGTTTCTGATGACAGCTGCCATCTCTACAAATAGCCTGGGATGGTGAGAACATTCACAGCCCTGTCCTCAACACCGCTTTGCTCTTAACATCATGCACGTCAGGAGTGGGAGCTGGAGATGCAGCATGGTTAATAAAAAAAAATAAAAAATAAAAAAAAAGGTGGGTACAACTCCCCTCTGCGAATGTGAATTCTATAGATGGATACATTATCAGCCAGTATTCTGTATAGTCTTAATTAAAGGTGAATGCTGGAATGGAAAACAACACTGTATCAACAGGTATAGGGACACGTGAACACAAGCTCTGTCATAATCTTGCTAATGTTCATTACACAATGATAAAAAAGTCATTCAGCTACAGATAACGTAGGCATCACCCTCCTTGGCTTCTCAAGTACATCTTTCCAGCACTTGACATCTTCTTCATGTATTCTTGCTTCTCGTACTTACTTTTTATTTTCATCTTGACTCCCCCATATTTTTGTCTCCTCCTCTACACCTGTGTTTCTCCTCTGCTTCAATTCTGGTTTCTGGAAATATATAAATATATATATATATATATATTACAAAACAAAATCTCCTGAAGTGATACTTCACCCCAAAAAAGTGTATATTGCCTTTCAAGCACTCACAAACAAGTGTCTTGAGCTCACAAAAATATTTTTTTCCACTCCTGCATTACTTCTTCAAGACTCTTGAACGCAGAAAGCGTCAGCCATGTATATTTAGCTTCAAGCTAAAGGTGACTGTCAGCTAACAACAGCAAAACATCAAACCCTAACCCAAACTGTCAAAATATGTCAGTTTACAAACTCCCAAGTGCACTGTCCACTATAACCCAGATCTTCTCTATCCAGCCATATGCTCAGAAATCCACAAACACTTTGAGCTAAAGCAAAGTATAACACCTCGGCTTCTGCGCTTTTTATTTAGCTTGAATCAAAGTGTTTTTTGATCAGATAACCAAGGGTGGGGATGCGGTTGAGTTTTTGGGCCAGATTTTGTTGTTGATTTGTTGCTGTAGCTCTTTTTTTAGCCATCAGTCAACGTTCGCTTCAATCTAAATGTATATGGTTGGCTCTGTCTGCATTCTGTCACAAAGGAGTGATGCAGGAGGGAAACATGCATATTCATGAACCTTGTGAGAACTTGAAGACAAAATATGTTTTTGGGTGAAGTATTTGCATCATCCAACCTAGCATGGCGTTGATTTGTTTGAGGATCTACTGCTTAGCATAGGATTGCACTTAGACTGTGCTGTTTATTATATAACTGTCAAAAATGTATTTCATGTTACAATGCGCTGTGCAGCACATTTCAGATCATTTTTCTGTCCTTCAAAGTCTGCTCCAGTCTTTTTGCAGCCTTAAATTTCTCGTTTTACATTTTCGCATCAATAGAAAATTTAGAGATCATTTCAAAAACTGTAACTAGAGAGGATTTAGAGGGTATATACCTCCTCTAAGTCGATATGACGTCAGCTCCAGATCTGGTTCTGGATCAGTAAAGTTAGCGCGAACTTCACACAGCATCCCTTCTAAAGCAATAGAGCAAATGTTATTCGATCGGATGAAGACGTGCTCCGTCTCCATCACCTCAACAACACAAATCAATTAGCTGGGGGAAAAAATGTGTGGATTCATTTCAACTTTAGTAATTAAGATGAATCCCAAATGTACTTTATGTGAAGTTACATGTAGATGAGTGTTTGAGTTCGTTCGTTACCATCAACATAGTATTATTAATTATTATTAATTAAATTGATGCTTGCCTCAGCAGCACAGCGTGGCATGACTTCATAAAGATAATGATGCCTGTTTTAACAGACGTCACAGAGCTGCAGGGAAGCTGCACTTTACTGCTTTGCATAATAGAACTGTGGTTTGAGAGATTAACGTGAATGAGAAGAGACACCAGCAGAATCGGGGAACGGGAAGAAAGGAAGAATGGATGTATTAATTAAACCTCTACTTTATCATTCCTACATCTGATCAGACAAATCTGAGGTCACTAGTATTCGCCTCTCAGCAGAGAACATTTAGCCTGTTCTTGTTAGTCTCAAAGAACTGCCCGCAGGCGTTACCAAAAGGGCTGCTGAGTGGTGATAGAAAGGGTCACGAAGGACAGCCTTTCACGTAGAGCTTTTAGAATGGTTCATTGCAGCTTGTAAACACAACGTTCATATAAAGTGGGAGCCTCCTAACAGACTCAACAGCAACAAAAAAACCTACAATCTCTAACAACAGGAACATAACCACCCAGCGTTCATAACACTTGCTAACCGCCAGCTAAACGCAGCTCTTTCAAACTGAACGCCAGTTCGCAGAAGCTAAATGCTGCCTAGCAAGCTAGGACAAACAAACTACTGGCTAGGACAAACTAACCACTGACTAGGACATGCTAAATGCTGTCTGGCAGTTTGCCTGTGCTAGCTGGAATTTAGCTTGTGCTAACCGGTGGCTAGCTTTACCCAGTGAGTCATCTACCTGACCAGTAAGCCAACTCCACATCACTCCTCACCCCAGCCTCTCCTTCAGCACTCAGAAGCAGGTGAAAGCCAAACCAACGTTCAGGCTTGTTGAATAAATTATCTCTCCGTGCGCAGTTTCACCTCAGTAGGGTTTTATTTTGTTTTTTAAAGTGCTTTGTGCGCATCCACCATTTTCTAAGGACTGAATTCATCTGGTCTCCGTGTTTTTTCGATGGCCCAACCTCACCTGCGTGACACTCAGACGTCTTGTCTAAACAAAACCATAGAAATCCAAGCAGAGGGCAGTGGCACTGTAGACACAGTCACCAGCACACATGTCAAGAGGCCCATAGGTGGTGATTAAGCCCCATTTATTTTGTAAAGTCCATATCTTGTTTTATAAGGAAAATGTTTCAGACTGGGGGGAATTTCCTTTACTCAGAAGGATCAACAAAAATGTTTTCCTGCATACAACTTACACTTCTTTTTAAAAGCATACAATTCCTTCTTTTTTTCCCCTTTAACATTCACTCTTTTTCATTAGTTTTTATTGCAGCGTATAGCAACAGGTACTAGCGAGTGATTAAGGGAACCACTAATGAGGCAATGGATTTAAAGAGCGGTGAGGGAGATTTAATCGGAGGAGGGGGACAGTTGAAGTATCGGAGAGAGAAGCAGTGAAAGTGAAAGAGTGAGAAAGGTTGCAGGACATTGGTTTCTATGAGACTATCAATGCTGGTCAAAATTAACATTCGCACGAGGTGAAGGAACCATTTTATGTGACACTTGTGGACGTTTGAACTATTTTCATCAGACTGTTGGTGCCTAACATCACTGTTTTTATTTTATTCTGCACCATCAGCGCTCCCTCTTTTCTTATTATGTATAACTGCTGATACACATACACACACACGCATGCGCGTGCACACACACACACAATCATCAGGGTGTTAATTTGACTTGCCAGGAAGGAAATAGTGTGATTCGCTTGAGTAGGTCCCTGGACATGAATCTAAAGACAGTAGGGAGAGTGCAGAGCAATCAAGTGATAAAGCTTATTATCTGAGAGGAGCTATATTCTAAGACTTATTATCTACCAGGAGTTAAATGACTTTCAGGTCCTCGAAGGCCTGATGGCCTGGTTTGACTTGTCAGGAGAGAGAGGAGAGGTTGGAGGGAAAAGGGTAAAGGAGAATGCTCAGAGAAAAAGAGATGAAAGGAAGAAGGTGATGAAGATGGAGGGAAGAGTGAGAGAGGGGGGAGGAACAAACAAGAGGTCAGTGAAGGAGAGGAGGTTTGATGACGGCAGGCGCAGGTGATTCATGGATGTGGGCAGTCACTTTCCAGTCTTTTTTTTTTTTTTTTTTGCTGTGAAACTACTTTTCTGCTTGGAGATAAACTGTGCTTCATAAAGCTGCAGAGCGCTGCATCATGTCTTTGTTGGAGTAGTTTACTACTGGAGATACTGGAGATAGTTTACAGCCTTGGACGCCGCAAGTGTTGACATAGCAACAACGGATTTGGACTTTAAGAGTGAACAGCCTGATTGGACTGTCACTCCACTAGATGAGGGGCTACTGGCTGCTTAAAACTGTGTAGCAAGTAAACCTACAACCTCATACTATAGATACAAAACACACCAGTCAACATTTAGTTAACTACAACAAAACAAAATAAGAGACTACAGTTTCTTTCAAACCAGCGCTGCAGGCTCTGTAATGAGGATCTCCATTACACGCCAACGTCCAGATCAGATCGCCTTTACGTCAAAGTCACTGCAAGATAAAGGTTAGCGGGTGCTTGACATAATACATGCAGCGACACAGAACCATTAATAAGAAAATTGACTAAAATATGGCTAAAACTAATTTATGTTTTAGTCAAAAATACTGACTGAATCAAAATCAGCCCCCCCCCCCCAAAAAAAACCTGAGATGCGTTCACCACAAAGAACTTGGAACTACGACTACGCTAAACTTGTGAGCGTTTTCTTTGACTGTCAGCCAACTAAAGCCTGACTAAATAAAAAAAAGAGGATGGAGACTAATTATGATGGATAACTAGCAATGACATTTTACAAAGGACAGAGTTGTTGCAAAAAAACATAGTTTGCAATGTCACACCGGCAACTGTTAAATTATAATGCTGAAAACTTTCATGGTCGAAATGTTTGATAATGCATCAAAACAACAGTCAATTTTACACATTTCTATTCCCATTGTTTCTCTTATGATCATCCTCTGTTTTGTCTTTGTCCGCCACTGTGTGTGGAATTGATTATGAAACTGCAATGGTGATGCTTAAGGGCCTTGATGTGTGTTGTATTAGAGGCCATCGCGAAAAGTTAGAAATAAGACATCTGAGATAAGCGCAAGGGGTCCGTGAGCTGATTTGACTCATTTGATTTTATATCAAATGTATAAATGAGGATAAAACAAACTTTTCACTGAACAACTGGATTTTTTGAAATAAACGTGGGAGTATTGGGAAATTCATTTGTTCACTTTCTCACTGTTCCTCAGCGGTTAGATGAGAACATCAATACCATTCAATGAAGCTATTGAGCTGGAGCCAGAGAGCTAACTTAGCTTAGCATAAAAAGAGACTGCTCAGCTCTGCTAAAGTCCACTACTTAATTGGACTGTTTGAAAAGTCTTTTATTGATGCGTGTGTGACGTGTTTTCGCACTTTCGGTGAGGCCAGGCAACCAGCAGAGATGCTACATATTTGAATCAGCAATGATGAAGAAACTGTGCCCTGCCACATCACTAACACTGCAAGTGTACGCTTTAGTTTGATATATTCTGATTAGGATATAATGTGTTCATAAGTCAGATGCGGAGTTGTTGATGCAAATTTTCAAACCGACTTTTAACACACATTCACAACAGCTGCGCTCATTCTGTCATCGTCTGCTAAAACAGAAGAAATGCAAAACATTTCACAGTCATGAACTCTTCTTCTGCTCCATCCAGAATCTATGGACGCACAGCGAAGGTCAAATATTTAACCGAACCAACAACAAGCAAAACACACTCAGGGGACATTATGACACTTGAATTAAACGCTGCTAAATGTCCACACATTGATTTAACAAACTGCTGTATTACTGTAAGCATCCAAGCAGCCCATTAGTAGAAGATAGCTTCCAGCCTAAAGAGTGCTAATGAGCACACTGAGCACCAGTGTTGACCCAGACTCTCTTTAAACATACAATATTGACGGAGCTAATACAAGTAAAGGGCCTGAAAGACTCCTCTGACCTGAAAAGTAAACTTTATTTATCAGCATGAATTAATTGAAGGGTCCTTATGCAGACTTTACATGTCTGGTCAAAGAGCTTTAAAAGAATTGAATACCTGATGATTTACTCTCCACTCAGCTTAACAGCTATTTTATGTGCACTGATACAAGACACAACAAACTGTCTTTGTTGGTTAAGATAATTCTTTATTATGAAGTGCCACAAAATGCTTTGTGTTCATTGTGCTTACATTGTCTGAATACTGGCTCAAAAAACCCAGGAGAGCTCGTCTCTGCAACAGAGAGCCAAACCTCCCGAGGTAAGTGTCAGATATCACTATACAGCAGTAAAAATGTCTCAATCCAAAGGATTCCTTACAAACCCTCTTGCAATAAATGATCATTTAGGTTATCATCATTCTGTAACTTGGAAATACAAAAAAAGAAGAGAGGTCAAGCTAGTACAAGGTTTTAATTCTTCTCTACCTGAATTCTAGTTAGTTTCATTGTGCTACTTTCTTTAAGGTGGTGATGACTAGAATGGAAGTGCTTCTAGAGAAAGAGAGAGAGAAAGAAAGAGAGAGGGAGAGTAAGAGAGAGAGAGAGACTTGGAGCTCGCCCGGAGACAGACACTAACAGACGCTAACGAAACCGTTCTGCCCTCAAATTGCCAGACAAGCAAACCGCAGTGCAAAGTTGCATCCAGAGTTTTGATACAATTTGTGACATGTAAACAACAACTGGAGACATTGCAGAGAGACTCGGCGGATGAAACACCGTCATACTTTCATGACTCACTGCAGACGAGAGAATGTTCTTACTGTTAATGTTCGGGTTGGGTAATGTTCACATTTGAATCAGTATTGGCATGGCTACTTCTTTTTTGTACATTCACACTCAGTGTAAGTTCAACAGTAGGAATTTCCAGCAAATGCTGCAGCTGTGACAGGGGAGTTACAAATTCAGCACATCCATCTGTTCTTTCAAGTACTCAAGATTAAATGAACTCGCAAAGATTTTTTTGTCTCCTGCGTCACTTTTTTTTTGTTTTTTGATGCAGAAAGAGCCGGCCATGTATGTTTAGCTTGATGCTAACAGCACACCATGACACGAAAATATCCATTAAGATACACATACAACAGGTTTACAAACTTTCAAGCACATTTCCAGCTAAAATCCACATCTTTTTTTTTTCTTTCTTTGGAACAGCCGTATGTTAAGTTACCCACAAACACTTTGACTGGAGCCAAAGTTGTTACCAAATGAAATAGTACGGGTTCGGAGCTAGCATGAATGAGCACCAAACTAAAGGGGTTATCTTCAAGTTTGTTTTGAGTTTAAATCAAAGTGTCTGTGGATTATGGAGCTTAAAACTGAACCAAGAGGATGTGGATGATGTGAATGAAAGTTTGTAAACTCACACCCATAGTTGTTGGCTATAGGTCACCATTAGCCTCAAGCTAAACATACATAGCTGGCTCTTTCTGCATTGTGGAGTCACAAAGACGGGATATGGAATGACAAAAAATGTCTTTGTAAGCTCGATATTCATCCTTTTAAAAGACAAAATGCATTTGTTTTGGTAAAGTATCTCTATAACATGAATTGGTACTTAGTAGTGCGGACATAATGCGGGCGGTACCCGACCTTAGCTATCATATCATTGCAGAGGAAAAGTCTAGCTTTTAGCCTGGACCAGTTCTCTATCTCTCATTGTTCATCCCACTTCATTTTTAATTGTATTATTTTTACATTTGTGTCCCTGTGCAACTTTATTTTTGTTGCTGATTGTTTTGGACAGATCTCCCTTGAAAAAGAGATTCTTCATTTCAACCCCCCCCCCCCCCCCCATTAACTAAACGTTAAATGGAAATAAAACGGAGAATCTTACTGTTGTTTACGTCGCCTCTAGTGAAAGGTGTCGCCAAGATGTGTTAACAGATATGAAGGAAGGGCTTTTATTTTCTTTGCATATCAAGAATGAAGGGAATCTTTGTGCTTTTTCATATTGAATTCTGTTTGTGTTTAATGTTGAACCTATTTGACTATTGTGACCAAGGTTTTTTTTTTTAAATCCTGGATAACCCCCCGGAAAAACAAACAAAGCCCTGACACTTTGACTCCTCAACTGATACAATTACAAGTAATTGCAGTTCAAATCTAGTTCACACTCCAGGGAGGCAGATAAGACCTGCAATTTGCTGACTCACACACACACACACACACACACACACACACACACACACACACACACACACACACACACACACACACACACACGCATACACGCACCGACTCCTACAGTCACAACAAAAACTGCCTCCTTTTTATTGACTGGAGAGTTTCATTTTTCAAAGACTTTGAGATTAGCTCACCTTCTGCAACATAACACTGTAATAACAAAATGTGGACTTGACTTGAGAACGCTGTCAAATCTGATTGCTGCTCGTGTCAAACAGGACTCATTACTTTATCTCTGGGATGTAGGTGAGATGAGGTGATGCTTCAGTGCAGACTCCCCTTTTTTGTCCTCATAAGCCTAAAATGCTGTCAAGTACAAGTCAACTCTCATCTCTAATTGAGTCATCTCTCTGTTGTGCTAAGATCTCACTGATTAGATAAAAGTTATGTATGACAGAGGATGCACTGCAATTATCAAAACGTCTTCATCAGAACTGGTTAATAGGACACCCAAGATTCCTTCTGGATCTCTTTTACAGCTCACCAGCAGGCACAAAGTGTGTGTGTGTGTGTGTGTGTGTGTGTGTGTGTGTGTGTGTGTGTGTGTGTGTGTGTGTGTGTGTGTGTGTGTGTGTGTGTGTGTACATAACTGGACATGAAGATGAAGCACACGTGTTGGTGTGTCTTTAGTCTGTCTCCTGGGAAGCTCCATGAATCTACAGAAAAGGTTTCTGAGCTGCAGAGAACTGGGTTCAGCAGCACTGGCGTCTTCTAGTTGATTGGTTAGCCTGTCTGTAGGTATGATCACTCACTGGGATGAATGGGGCCTACTGCAGAATAATCTAGACTGGGCCTAATGCATATGGGCTAAGGTGCGATCAGGCCATGCAGCTAAAGTGCATCCTTTCTGTGGTTTTAAGAATGCACGCTTTATGGTTTAGAAGTGCGCTGGAGGAGTGGTTGAATAATGCATTGCATTTAAAGTTGACCTCGGTCCAACTTCAACGATGCACCAAACTTGGACTCTTTTGGAAGTATACAGACAAAATTGCTGGGTCTTATCCATTCTCATCAGATTGGTGCACCTGCCGTTGCAAGATAACCTCATTTGAATGTTGGGACAAAGTGAAAACAAATCTCTTGGGATTATCAGGTGGTTGCAAAGGTCTGCAGTAATATCATTAGGCTACTCAAGTGCCTTCACTGGAGCTCTACCACTAACTTCAAATGAATGGTGAAATGTTGTAAGGGCCTAATCCAAAAATGATGTCATGCTAGAATTAGCCCAGATCTGCAAACGCTGCTTTTATCCTACAATAGGCCTCAAACCCAGCAGGCAGCTGATCCCAGCTTCTCTAGCCTACATCCTACGTTAGTTCTACACACTAAGAGGCAGGCAGTGCATAACAAGAGAGGAAAGACAGGACTTTTCTTTTTGTTTGTCTAACACTACATTGGCATGTTCCCTGATGTCTGTAATATTAGTATTCTTCTGTTTATGACTATAGGTGAAGTAAAACATACCTGATTTTTAAACTGCTATACAGTAGTAGGTAATACTTCATAACTTCATCATAAAATACCATGCATTAGGTGATTATTGCTTTTAAAGAGTCCTACGGAGGCTCCAAGAGAAAAATATTGCCCTCATGTTCTATCTATAGGATTTTGGCAAAAATCAAAAGCTTTTTTATGATGTTGGCATAGATTTCGTCTTTTTTTTTTCTTTTTTGCATGCAATAACTAAAAAGAACTTAATTGCAAAAACAAATAATACTTAAAAAAGTGACATATATGCTTTGGCCTGTAGTGATTAAAAAAAGAGTTTGGCAAATGTCCTACAAAAAGAACTTAAAGTGCAACTGATATGTAACAATGTATCAAATTAAATATAAACTTTCAATAAATTAATAAAAATGTTAAATAAATAAATACATGAATGAGTAAATAAACTGTATTTTTACCTCAGTGGTGGAGAGAATATGGTCACTTGGTGCAGCAGAGCATTATTATTATTATTATTACTATAATTATCACTATAACCCCCACCCCCCACCCCCACCCAAAAAAAAAAAAAATCAGAAGGAAGAACCCTGTCACTTCATTTCAGTGCAGGGAGGAACCCAGTAGATATCAGCGTACTGTTGTCATCATCCTCATCATCCATGTATAGTTTGTATCTTGATGCCAGAAGGAAGCCATGTTCATTATTGTCTCTGTCCGGAACCGACAGAGGAACAGGAGGTTTTTCGAGGAAGTGCATGCGTAGATCAGTTAAATCCTCAAGTGGGCAAATCTCAAGGAGAAAAATTGTGCTATCTTCTTCATCATGAATAGGCTCCAAGGGAAAGCGAGGTTGGTTGGGGGAGGAGGGGGAGTGTGTGGAGGTTAAGCAAGGTCATATTCTGACCAAAAAAATAGATTGTTCATGTCTGCAGGTCAGTTTGTAAGAATATTGGTAATTAGTGTCTGCAGTTTGTTCGTCTATGCAGGGGGTCATGCATCTAAGGGGCCAAGAGGAGAGAAGGGGCCTTTGAAGCAGGCAGACTCGTAGTGCTTGTTCAGGTAACTCTTGAGCGCGAAGGTCTTGTTGCAGCGTTTGCACTTGAAGTGCTTAAAGGCCGAGTGGGTTTGCATGTGAGCGCGCAGGTTTGAGCGGTCTGCGAAGGCCTTCCCACAGTGGGCGCACCCAAACGGCTTCTCACCTGTGTGAGAGCGCATGTGGCCTTGTAAGAGCCAAGGTCGACTGAACGCTTTCCCGCACACCTCACACTTGTGTTTGAGGTCATGCGTGAGCAGGTGCATGGCCATGGCTGGCATGGACACGTACACCTTCCCGCAGGTCGGACATTTCTTTGCCAGCTTGCTGTCCAGTGAGCGATGTGTC
This sequence comes from Aulostomus chinensis, assembly GCF_037954235.1. Classification (NCBI taxonomy): domain Eukaryota; kingdom Metazoa; phylum Chordata; class Actinopteri; order Syngnathiformes; family Aulostomidae; genus Aulostomus; species Aulostomus chinensis. Next base: position 12,240,617 of record NC_141330.1, on the reverse strand, counting down.
TGTTTGTGCCGGCTCAGGTTGGAAGACGTGGCGTAGGTTTTGCCACACTCGTTGCAGGTGTGCCTCTGGATGGTCCGAGGGCTGCCAAGGGCTTTCCGCCTCGAACGGCCATCTGTGATAAAGAAGGCATCGACCGTGTAACCCTCGCTCACTGCAGCGTCTCCGTTGATGTAACCATCAGTGATTTCTGAGCCGGGGCTGTCAGGAGATTCAGAGTCGGGGGCTCCGTAGTCACTGTGAATACCATCATAGAGGGGGTCAGGGGAGGGCACCTTGATCCCGCTGTCACTCTCGCCATCGTACACACTTGGGCTGATGTAGTCACTGATGTAACCAGCTGTTAGGGAAGAAGAAGAAAACAGTTTAGAGTGCACTGAAGCATATCTCTCCTCACAGAATCACTGTTCTCATAAAAACTGCACAGTCATTCATGTAAACAAGTCAATCAAACTAGCAAACATTCGATCAGTATCACGTCCCCGATGGTTCAGTGTGTTTGTTCAATTTAGGCAACATGACAGGCAGTGATTTCCTGCACAAGTGTACAACTCTACTTGTCATACACGTGAAAGGTTAAATTGGTAAACATTTACGCCGAGCATCTGTCTCTGCCCTGCACACGTGTAGCCAGCAGTGGAGGAAAAAAGAGACTTCAGCTTTAAAATTCATTTCTGTCATTTAAGGTTGCAAGTTCAAGTTAAAAGTCGATTTTGATAAAAGCTTAAGGAGCCGCTTTGAGATGTGAAAATGAGCGTCAGCACCAAGGACAGATCCAGAGCAGTGCAGGTCAGTGGTGCAGTGACAGCAGCGCTGCTCCACTGACTCGATGTGGTGACGTTTCACATCACTCGCTTTAGAACAGCGGGTCTCAGGAGCAAACTACAGGTCGTAAAATTCACCTTAAAGCCGCATGAATGCAAACACTAGTTGATGCTTGTTTGTTCCACGCATCTCTGAAGTAGGATTCTGTAAATGCAGCAGTGCATTTTAGGGGAATCATAGAAGATTCCTATGTATGATAGATACATAAAAGATACAAACATCTGCAGCAATTGTGAATGAACATTAGTTTACATGGAAAAAAAAAACCTGGTTCAGTGACGTCTTAACGTGGTGCGTCTTCACTCACATGTTCTCTGCTTAGCTAGCCAATCTGGATGTATCTATATGATTATATAAACCCTGCTCGTGTGCGTATATCAGGTTGTATGACTTCAGATATCATATTCAATAAATACATGACTAGATTTAGTTGTTCTTGCATCAGCAAATCTGGATTCATGCCATTTGTTTTAACTCAGCGTTCCACAGACAAACATCATCGTATTACTTTTCCTTTCATGTTTGATGTTTTTAAAATGCATGAAAAATGTCCTCATGTGCATTGACTTCCTGTTCTTTTCTTCGTGTGCTCTTAACCCTTTGGCTGATACTCAAATGTATCTGAATGCATGTGCGTAATGTGAGAAACATTGTTTCTTTCTCGTTTAAATGAACCAAATATGGATCTAGTGCCCACATCCGTAGCTATTTTTGTGCCACAGAGTTTGTTTGGTTTGCAAGGCTACATGAATTTGTCCGGACGATTATTCATCCTGTCCCCTCGGATTATCACGAGATGCAGAAGCCACAGCCCCCATGTGACACCTCCTATCCATTAACATGGGATAACAGCTACTTTATCTGCTCCCATCTGAGACACGAGATATCAATTATTCCCAGCTCCTTCAGGCAGAAAGTTGCTGGTAACATGCCGGCTGCGTGGTGGTGGCTCAAACTGCTCTGTTCTGTGTCATGCAGCCACACCATCTCATGTGGGACGGAAACAAAAGGAGCCGGGACAGGCGGCGCTGCTGCTGCTGCTGCTGCTGCTGCTGCTGCTGCTGCTGATGCTGATGCTGCTGAGGAGGCAGATCGCGTGTCAAACCGAGCAGGGCTTGTTAACCTCCACATTATAAATACACCGCTGACAGCTTTTTATCTCAGTGAGCAGCGAAATGCAGGTGAGAGACACACACACACACACTCAGAAAACACACGCTGAAGTGCAGCAACATGTCAGTGGCATCAGGATGGAAGCAAGACAGTAACAAACACGGGGGGAAAAACATCTGTTTTCCGTGTATAAATGTGAGGGCGCCGTTTTAGTGGGTGTATTGAAGTTCACAGCTCCAGAGCAGCACGAAACAATGAGTCACAACACTGTCGCTGTAGGATAAATGCAATGAGGCGCTGCCTTGTTATGCCTGGCTCTGATTACAACAGAATCAGATGTCGGTAACTGTGAGATTAAGAGCCTCTCTGTCTGAAATAATCTGACATAATACAGCAGCTTCTGCAAGCACACTGAGAATAATGCATTTATCTTTTATTTAAAAAGAAAAAAGCCTCATGGCTCGAGGTATCGCTGTGCAGAAACCTGCTAACACTGCAAAACCTGGTGAGCACACCTGAGGAGGAGCTGAGGGGTTGCAGAATGAAAGGACGCGTTCTACTTTGATTAGAGCCTGATTTAATGACATCGGAAGGAACCATGGCACTAAAACCACTGCTGGTGGTGGTTGAGGTCACATGTTACAAAAAAAGAGCGGCAATATCTGCTCAGATGATTTGAGAAGACAAACCTGTAGAGACTTTTCATGGTGGTCAACAGCTTTTAGGTTCAGCCTTTATTTTGAACGAGTAAAGGGACACAGTGGACGGGAACTATAGCAAATATTTAGTTTCCTTTGAGGGATGTGGGGCTTAATCTGGGGGAGGCGTTGACATGACATGACAACCCTGTTCTGTCCGCTGATCACTGGCGGTTATATTATCTTCCTTAAGCAGCTAATTATATTGACCAGGCAGCAGACAAGTGTAAAACTATCATAGCGGACAAGTGTGACGCAGTCTACGAATAAACTTATCCAAAACTATTGAAACACTTCCAGATTCAGGTCTTTCAGACACTTTTTTTTTCTTTTTTAAAAACTCATAGAGAATCGTAGTCTCATCCATGAAGCAAACAGCAGCCTCTATCAGACACCTGTTAGGGTTCGTTAGTCCTGACCTACCTTTGTCATGGAGCCGCAGGCTGAGGTCTGCCCTGGGCCGGTACGCGTTCTCCAGATCAGTCCCGGAGGAGAAATCATCCAGCTTCACCTTCTTCACCAAGAAAGATCTCGGCATGTTGGTGCGGCACCGACACACACACGCACGCACACACACACGCACACGCACACACACAGCCGCACACTCACGAACACAGCGAAACACACGCACAAATACAACGACACACACGCTCACAAACACAACCCAGCACCGATGGCCTGGCCAGCGTGCTGGTGGTCAGAGACAGGACACGCAAGGCAGGACGAGGTTGTCTGCAGGAGGAAGCTGAAGAGGAGTTCGGTGTGTGTGTGTGTGTGTGTGTGTGTGTGTGTGTGTGTGTGTGTGTGTGTGTAGCCTCTGTGACTGACTCACAGAGAGAGAGAGAGAGAAATGCAACTTCAGCACCGGACAGCTCCCTCCGGGGGGCTGGCCTCGCGCTCCCCGTGCTCGTGGGCAGGCGGCAGACCGGGTGACTGAAGCTCGCGTGCAGGCGAAAGATCAAAAACCATAACCGGCGGTGGAAGACACCCTGCACCGATCTCCCCTGCTTCCAGGCCTTTTAAAAAAAGAAGAAGATGTGGAGGAGGAGGGAAAGACGAGGAAGGACGATGTTGGAAGCTTTTCAAAAGGAAAGGTAGCACCTTGTCCTTCTCTCTCTCCGGTGCAATAATAGTCCTTAATTCCTGGTTAATAGCGGCTAGTCAGCTCGGTGAGTCCTCACAGGAAGACCCCCTCAGCATCCCCCGGTCTGTCGGTCTCTCTCTCTTTCTCTCTCTCTCTCTGCCTCTGTCTCTCTCTCTGTCTCTCTCTCTCTCTGTGTCCTCCCTCTCTTCCCCTCCGTCTCTCTCTCCGTCTGTCTGCAGCTTCCGCGAGGTGCTCCCGTGAGTGTGCCGTCGCGCGATCAGCTGTTGGCATTTATAAGGCGCACGGAGAGAGAGAGAGAGAGAGAGAGAGAGAGAGAGAGAGAGAGAGAGAGAGAGAGAGAGAGAGATGGATAGACACACGGGCAGAGGGGGTGCTTAATTTAATCCATCCCACTTCTCCGGGGAGCGGCGACTGGCCCGGATGATTTATTGAAGCTGTTATCACCCCCTCTCTCTTTCTCTTTCTTTCTCTGTCTCTCATTCTCTCTCCGTCCTCCATCTCTCTTCATTTGTGCGTGTGTGCGCGCGTTGTAGTTTTAATGTGTGTGTGAGGCGAGGCGCCATGTTTTGGAGAGATAAGAGTGGAAATTATTTTTTTCGAGCACTCATCGATTTTATTCAACAATAAATATCGTCCCATTCCGCTGGGGTTTTTTTTTTTTGGGGGGGGGGGTGTCTCTTTGTCCCTCGTCTTTTATCAGTCTATCATTTTTTCCTCTTTTTTGAGAGGGGAATATTAACTAGCATGCTGAGAGTCTTCGTAATTACCATTAATGTGGCCCCGAAGGCAAATGGATGTAGACCAAATGGAGTGTTTTATAGTGGCTGCTGGATTAATACGGGAGTATTATCTGCTCCAGGGTCACACCGGGTTCACCGCAACACCGAGGACTGGCTCTTCTTTGTGTCAACATTATGTAATAACAACAAAGATCATTTTAGAAATAGAACTGTCTGTTCCTCTGTGAATAAAAAAAAAAGGAAAAAAAATCAAAAAATATATCATAACTGCTATAGAAGATATGGATCCATAACTTTTCTGAACAACAGGCTTGATTGGTGTACTCTGAGAATTAGAACTCAAAAATCGAAAATACTGGTTTGAAGTGACATGTTTTGTTCCTTTAACTTTAACCCTGAAGGTTTTTTTTTTTTAAGCAGTACAAAGTCCTGATAAACTATAGAACTATATCTTGACTCCCTGACTCAGGAGTGGAGAGAGAGTGATAGAGCGAGAGAGAGGGAGACGCTGGACATCTGTTAAAGGTTAGATGAGCCTCAGTGGATGTCGACCACTTAAAGATCAAGCATCCGCAGAGATGTGAAAGTTTAGCACCAAATTCTGCTTATCAGAGTTGGTGCTGCCCCCGTTATCACCTTGCTGAGTCGCTGTCCTTATCAAATATGACTCATTGTTCCAGTAGCAGGGTACACCAGCGTGTCTGAGAGACACTTCAATGGGTTAAAGGGCTCCATCAGATGGAGACGGGGGATGTTGTGAGAGAGATATTTGGAGAAGGATGCAGAAAAGTCAGAGATCTCATATAGAAGTGGCTTGCTCCATTGGAGATCTTCAGGGGGTGTTAAAGGGACAAAAGGGCCACATACGCGGTAATAAGTACATTGAAGTTCATATGTTTCCGTTTAATATTGATTCCTGTGTGTGTGTGTGTGTGTGTGTGTGTGTGTGTGTGTGTGTGTGTGTTTTGCTACCACCAGTCCATCTGTTGTCCTTAATCAGGGGAAGAGCAGATGAGTTCCGTCACCTGGAGACTAGCTCAAGGAGGGCCAATTAAACACATACACAACTGGCTTAACACACGCACACACGCACGCACGCACACACACACACACACACACACACCCCTCTACAACAACTGTCAGTCGACTGAAATAACCTACAACATTAGCAACATATTTCATCATCATTAGAGGGCATGTGAACACGAACACACACTCACACAATCCAGCAGCTACATGTATACACACAGCTCGTATAAACACACACACACACACACACACATGCAGATTACTGTTCACACTTTTGAAATTAGATTTTGACTTAAGAAGGTCCTTTGGTGTTTTCAAACTTATATCTGTGACAAGCTAGATCCTACAAGCCAAGACTAAGCGTCAGGGTGCTAGCGAGTCATTCACTGAGTCTAGATCAGATCCAGGATGTGAGAGTAATTTCTAAAGATGGAAGAGACAATATTTCACTACAGTGCACATGAGCGTGAACTGCAGCCAAAAGCAGCAGGTTCTGAGTGTCATCCTCACACTTCTCCAGCGGCATCGCACTTTATTTGTAGGAAAGAGGAGTTTCATTCAGTCAGCTGGAGTCAGAATTTAACTTTAAACGTTTTACCCCCCCCCCGTGTTACTCAAGTAAGCCAGTATGTGAACAAGTTACAATCAGAAAGATGAAAAAGATTCTTATGTGGTTGCTCTTTTGCAAATATCGTTTTTTTATGAATGAATGAATGAAATTTCATATCGCACATGTAAAGATAAATAAAAATAAATCCAAACGAGAATGGTTGTAATGTGAAATAGTTGATTAAACTTAGTAAACAACACACACACACACAAAAAAAACACTACACGTGTGCAAAGGAAAACATGCAGTTAGGAAATGTTGTGATATAATAATGTTAAATAATTCATTCATAACGATAACAAATAATCAAGTTTTTTTTAAAGCCATTGGGGTTTTTTTGGTCAGTGTGTTTCAGCAAATAGAGTTCTTGTTTGTTTTGACAACCACAGTAAACGCTTCATGTCTCCTCTGCGGCGAATTCCACTGCAGCATAGCTCAGGAGCTAAAGTGACCGTGTAGTAATCAAAGGATTGCCAGTTCGATCCCTGCTCCCTCCAGAGGCCGTGTCCAAGTGTTCCAGATTACAATACTGGATCCCGAATTGGTCCTGATCAGTAGGTTGTAGATGCACGTGCTGGCTTCTATGATTCACCCTCTACTAAGCGCTTTGTGTACTGGAAAAGAAGAATTTTATTTTTCGTTATGAAAGTTCCACCGCAAATTTACTTGGCAAAAGAAACATTTTTAAGAAAGTTTTATGTGAGTGGAAGAAAGGAGAGGAGGAGACGGTCAATGTAGCAGCATATTCATTATTAAAAAGACGCATGATAGAGGACATTCCTCTGTGTGTGTGTGTGTGTGTGTGTGTGTGTGTGTGTGTGTGTGTGTGTGTGTGTGTCTCAGATGCTGCTCTCTGAGGTTTGCCGTGATAGATGTGCTGTTTGCTTTTAATGGATGCTGTGTGCCATGTCGAAAGCCGACACATGTATGTGTTGTTCTCCAAACTTGGAGCCGCTGTCCAGCTGGTCTGTGTGTGTGTGCGTGTGTGTGGGTGTGTGTGTATGTCACGGGCAGCTGCTGTTCGCCATCTCATCCAATACCCCATCATGTTTAATAGTCCATCCCACACACACTTCTCTTTCTCTGTTTGTGTCTTTTTCATATGTCGCAAAGTATTGCTAGAATGCTAGTAGTTTCATTTTTACTTATTCTGGATTATTTAAACCCAGATTAACGGTTCACATTTGATCTTTTTCTCTCTCAGGCATTTAGATTTTACAGTCTAAAGAAAATGTTCCCTCAGAAAATCAAATTATACTTCAGTCTCCTCCTCTCTCTGCTTCACTTCTACTCTAGTATTTCCATCTTTTGTGAAGGTGAGCCTCGCTCTGTTCTGTCCTAAAGCTGTTCTGTCGCAGTAACGCTAAATATTGCTGAGCAGCTCTTCTCATCAGGCACACACACACGCACACACACATGCACACACACACATAAAGACAGATGCACATACACACTCACACACACATGCACACTTGCAGACACGCAGAAGTGCTGGGCTAGGGGAGAAATGTGGCCTGTTTCTTTGCAGTTTTTGATGACTCCTGCTGTACTGGTGAAACAGAATGCAGCGTACATTAGCACAGGATAGAGTGTCCCAAAAGAGGAGAGGAGAGGGGGAGAGGAGAGGAGAGGAGAGGAGAGAGGAAGGGAGAAGAGGAGAGTGGAGAGAAAAGGGGGAGAGGAGAGAAAAGCGGAAGTTTTCCAGCTTTTGAAAAACATCTGGAGCCGCCATTCACAAAACAATTCACATCCATTCACTTGAAAAATTTCATGATGTCATTCAGCCTCTGTTGGTGATTTAATAACAGAGTAAATCAGATAAACCGTCCAAAACCTCCAACCCAGTCAGTTAGGAGAAAATGTTTTGCTGGTATGATGATCTAAGATGGTTCATGACAGTATAGTTTATTTTTCGAAAACAACCAGATAAAGTAAATGCAAGAGTTACTTAAAATATTGTTTTCAATGATAAGCATGATAAATAACTTCTAGATTTAAACCGGATGTAATGAAGCCTTGCAAGTTAGTCCATAAACATTTCCGAACAGGCGTTCCCGCCCGGCGTTGATGACTTACAAGCCATCTGTCTGTCTGAAAAACTCTATTAACAAAGAAGATAGTAACTCTTCAAAATTGAAGTCTTTACAGAACTGGCAGCGAGAGGCCTGGCAGATCCAAAGCCATTAATACAGACATTCCTTTTACTGTTGGTTGAGGATGTAACATTGATTAGGTTTAGGCACAAAACTACACAGTCGGGAGAAGCTAATGGTTCGGGCTGAAATACAAATAAATTAATTTAAAGAAAACAGCTGCTACTGTCTGGCTGTCTCACTCCTGGCTCAATATTAGCTGTGTGTGTGTGTGTGTGTGTGTGTGTGTGTGTGTGTGTGTGTGTGTGTGTGTGTGTGTGTGTGTGTGTGTGTTGTGTGTGTGTCAGTATGAAGAGTGAATGAGAACAGGTTAGGCTAATAGGACAAAGCTTCGGGCAGCTATCGGTGTCAGCAGGGAGGAGAAGAGCTGCAGGTCAACAAGTGGCAACATGCAAGACTTTATTAAGGAGGATAAATCAGGGAGAAGGAAGACTTCCTCGGCTTAATAAGTCAACTAAATTAATTCTAATGAAAAGTAGAAAAAGATCATTTGTTCTAAAATGTCTAACCAGTAGTTTCTGCTTTATTTGTTATGTCTGGGAGTTCCTATATGATCCAAAGCACGGTCATATCTTTGCATGAACGTACGCGCAGCTTTTTGCTGTAAATCTACAGGTAGCCACTTGCGCATGTGTTCATGCTGGTCGACACACACACTAGTAATGAAAGGTTAATGGATCCGACCATGAAACACTTTTTTTCGTGTGTTTTGACGACACACACGCTTGCCCTTCTTTTGGATTTTGGTTGAAGGTGAGGTTTTGTACATTTAATTCTAGAATGAACCTTTAAATGTTATTTTTTTTAACAAATCATTCCGTTTTTCAGTCACTCAGTGGTCATATAACCTCGAACAATGCAATAGAATTCAGCAGAATCCTGATTCTTCTTCGTGCATTTAAGCTTTTTTTTCCTAATGTCTGATCAACTAAAAATCACAACATTTCCATCTACGCATAAAGCTTGTCTGCACTGTTTTTTTAAATAAATGAATACACTCATCTTCCACATGGAGGAAATTATAATTGCCGTCATTTCCCGACCTGGCAGACACGCTGCATTATTCACTGTTGGTGCACACATGCTGTTTATTTCTCAGTCTGAGCAGCCTGATCTACACAAACCGCTTCATTAGTTCAATGGATGTTTCAGAGACAGAAGATAAGTGAGCTCTTGATGAAGTGATTGGTTCCAGTTTCGAATCTAAAAGTAAAACGTTCACCCTGATTCTTTTCGTTAACTGCATGTACTGTCCAAAAAACCCCAAAAACAGGTCTGATACACATAACCACGTGGAAAAGCATTTCCCTTTCTTTCTCACTCTTGTATTTCCCTAAACTCTGTCTGACCCACAGCACAAGAGAGATTTCTCTTCCTCTCTTCATCTTGGGGTAATTGTGTGAATCAGGAGAGATTGCATTTACCCAGACAGCTGAGTGGTGAGCTGGCAGGGTAATAAATGGCCTGATAACCAGCACTACTCTGATCCCTCTCAACACAGAAATAAGAACAAAAAAATCATTACCTGCCCCAGACAGGCCCATCCTGCGATGTCACATGTGATAAAGAGAGACATATTTCGGAAAGAGGGGAAGGGGTAGGAGGGGTGGAGATGGAGGGGGATAAATGGATAGAAGAGTGATGGAGTAAGTAAAAGAGCGATAGGTACGATCCGGAGACATTTTTATTTGTTTTACAGATTGCTCCGTTTCTTCATAGTTTTTGGCGATGGAGCAGAGAGACTGTAGTTGAATCCATTTAAAACAATAAATAGAGGCAGCGAACATGTTTAAAGTGTGATTTAGAGGGGAAGTCGGGAACAATACACGAGCACCAGAGAGATTTAAAACAGGTGGAATGTTAGTTTTACGACTCTCTGTTTACCTCTAAGCAAGATCAAGCGTATCCAGTAGATAATCGAATGTTTTGGAAGGTAAATCAAACACGTGCACACGCACAAACACACACGTGCTTCTTAGAGGAGTATGCAAATCACAGGCTTTGCAATTGAAACTGACAGGACATGTTTAGGTCCCGAGGTACAGAGGGAGCCGCTTCAGCAGCAGCAGATTGATGGCTATAGGTTTTGGACTGAAACACATGACTATGAAGTGTGTGTGTGTGTGTGTGTGTGTGTGTGTGTGTGTGTGTGTGTGTGTGTGTGTGTGTGTGTGTGTGTGTGTGTGTGTGTGTGTGTGTGTGTGTGTCTCCTCATGGGAACCAAAGACCGTTGCTACAGTGGCAAAATGTCATTTCTGACTTCCATGTTAAGGTAAGAGTTAAGGTTAGGTTAAAATCAAAATTAGGAAACAATTAAGATTAGGATTATCAGTGCTCAAGTCATCTGTCCACTGTGAGTGGAAGTCAATGGGATGCTCTACTAAAGAAGCTGCGAGAACAAATGAAGCGCACAGCCAACAATTCACAAAGTTGCTCAGGAGTCATCAGCAAATACATTCATTGATTTTAATCTTCATTATTTTGTCATCAAGTGTGCAGCTTGTTCATTGTACCCCCAAATGGCCAAAAATTTATGGTAAAAAGGGTCACACACCAGTCTTTTTTCCTGCGTTCTTCCATGATAAAAGTATCCATCTCCTTCTATGCTGTTGATGGAAATATTTTTTCTGTTGACAATCAGGAAAAGACACCAGCGTTGTGCACAGAACTCAGTCGTGAGTCCAAGGACCTCTTGTTCTTCCTCCTCTCCATCCTCCTCCTCCTCGTCTTCCTTCTCATCTCTGAGTGTATCCAGTATTATCAGATTTCATTTTTTTTCATTTCATCCTGCTCTACTATTGCTTTTCAGATCTTTTTCATCTTCCACACCGGCAGCCGTAGAGTCTCGCACACGCACAAACACAAACACACATTCACGTAGATGCTCACATGATTACAGAAATGCATATGTACCCTGCAGGGACACACGACACACTTCATGCTCACACATACACACACACACACACACACACACACACACACACACACACACACGCTTTAGAAGACGTCACACTGACTTTACACATCACTCAGTCTTAACATCACTTCCTCTGCCTTAACCTTTACCTTAAAACAATTTTTGGGCAAAACCAGAATGATTGGTTATTTGGGGTTTTTTGAGTCCCTGCAATGTAAACAATATAAACAGATGTACAGGATGTCCCTACATGAGTAACACACACACACAAACACACACACACAGTGTGGATGCTTGTATCCCCGAGGCGGAGCAGTAGCATCAGTGGCAGCCTAACATTCCATCAGCAGGACAACACATGACTATTCTGTTGAAATGATCTCGTGTTTTTGTCAATACTGTTAAATCAGCTTTATTTACCCCCAGAGGACAAACACTTTACTAACACACTTCTGTTATGAAGCAATGACATGGACTTTGAATGAACCCATTACATGATCATATATCTTTTTTTTTTTTCCTTTTCTTTCTTTTCCTTTTTAAAAGAGCTGCCATTTCACAGGTATCATTTTTATGTCGCCTGCACAGTAAAGTCAGATAGAGGACCCCCCACCCCCGAGTCATCACGTCCCTGTTGTTACATTTATCTAGACAACACAAAAACATAATCATATGAACCATCAAGGATGATAAGAACGAAAGGGAAGATAAAATAGATTTACACAAATGAGGTGGGGAGAGCGTTGAGAAGGTGAACAGTAAAGTTGAGTGAGCCCTTGACTTTTTTTCTTCTTCTTTTTTTTTTGGTCTAATTCTGGGACAAAGGCGGTTAGGTTTGTCTCCAGGGTTTCCACTCGTGTTTGGAGAGTGCCTGTATGTTTTGTTTGGGGGTTTTTTTGGTTGGTTTTTTTTTTTATGTATATGTGTGTGTGTGGCTGTGACCTTTCATAGATCGCAAGCATGCAGGAGCTGCGCGGCGCATGGGAATATGGCTGCTGCTGCTGCTGCTGCAAGTGAATTATGTTCAGGTTTATGCAGTGAGAAGTGCTATGCTAAACTATTCAAAGGTCGTTCCACATTCTTCCTCTGGTAGGGAGATGAGTACCCGTGATGTTAGCATCACTGAAGGCCAGTTTTCATATGCCTGCTTTGAATAACTGTACTCACTAAAGGTGTATTACCATCTTTAAAAAAAAAGAAAAGAAAAGAAAAATAAGGTGGTAACATAATAACACAAAACTATTTGGACATCTTTATTACTCAGTGGTTGTTTTTTGATGCCTCGTGTTATTGTTTACATGTTCTAACTGACAGAACCCCCGTGTAGAACCTCTGTCAGGGCTTTTTTTTAGAGCGGGAAACGGACTACAGGTTTATTTGTTTGGCACAAGCTAGGCAGCTTGTTTGTTTTCACCGTGGTGCAGATTCATAAATGATCGAATGATTTCTGCAACCACCGCGGTGGTGATGTAAATACCGAGGCGGTTCAACAATGAAAAGAACTAAACGTAATTATGGTGAGCAGCGCTTTAGAGAACTCATCCTCTGCCTGTTCTCATTACTCTTCTTTTAGCGATCTAGGAATTTATGTCCCAGTAAAAGCTGTAGCAAAATTCCTATTCAATTTGACTTAATATTATAAGGCCCTGTGTGTAATTACCACCCAGGCTGACGGAGTGGGGGAAAAAAAAAGGAAAGAAATATCTCCCTCCAGTGAGATCATTGGCTGATTGTGCCTTGCTGTTCCGAGGTCAGTTTTCAGAAACAAGGAAATAGAACCTTTGTCCAGCCTGTCTCAGGAGATCAGGGCCGTCTCGGTGTTTCAATCACAATTTAACCCCCCCCCCTTTTTTTTTTTGTTTTAACAAATGTATTTTATTTTCTTTGCTTTTATTTGTTTACTCTTTTAGTGTAAGCAGGTTGAATCTGGTCTGATCCGAACAATAGGTCAGAGATCATCACCATCTCAGAAGATTTGTGTGTGTGTGTGTGTGTGTGCGTGCGTGTGTGTGTGTGTGTGTGTGTGTGTGTGATATCTTTGAGAAGAATCTGATATGGCTGCTTTTGCTGTTGCTGCCATATGTGTGATGTATCATGAATGACAGTGTGGTGAGCGCTGCATTTATTAGACATTCAGCATGAGTTTACTTAGGTTTTCACACTGATGTAACGCTGAGCTGCATCTGTACGACAACTAACTACTACTACTCTACTACTGCAAGCATGAGTGTCATATATAGCCTCAAACCACGAACCAATCGTTAACTATTTTTTTAATTTTCTTGTTTATTATTTGGGAAAGAATTTTCACACTGGCAAATATGTAAATAAAGTGTATCGTCTCCGTCTGTGGCGTGGTCATTCATGAGCGACCTGATAGCTGAGACGAAATATTGAACCTATTGAAGTGGTAATTAGAACCAGGTTTTGAAGAGAGAGCTGCTTTGTTATGTGAAACCCCCCTGTCCGTCATATTTGTGAACTGAATCAAATCATTCTCGAGTTCATTTGCAAATTAACCATCATTTTACTTTTAACTCTTGTTTTATGCAAGTCTGTGTTCTATTTTAAAATATTGCTAATTACAAAATGACCATATGATCATCCATATGGCTCTTTCTAATTGTGTTTCTTCTCATCTGTCAGGAAAAAAGCCCCGGCTCTCTCTGTTTTTACGCCTGTCTTCTACCGTGCAAGCTCAAACCTCTGAGTTAGCGGACAAAGCTGAGAAACTAACAAAAATATCACCTGGATTTGTTCCATCATCATCATCTCTCTCTCTCTTTCTTCTTCACTTCCTATTATGCCTTTGCCAATTCTTTTTAAATGTTTATGCTCATTTGTTCACCTGTTTCTTTCTTCCTGATCCTTCCTCAGAAGATATTTGTCTGCCAGGACATCATCATAATGATTTAGTGCCAGGAACCTGCAGAGATCAACCTCAAGTGTTTTTTTTGTTTTGTTTTGTTTTGTTTTGTTTTGTTTTTTCAACTGAAGAGTAGCCTCAGGTGTCAGGTCTAACTCTGCAAAACTGAAACGTTCTGGGAAATTCTTCACTTATGTCCGAGTGTTTAAGCCTTGTGCCAGGCAATAATTAGTTTAGCTTGGCAAAATGTGTTTGGCCTCACCGTACCAGACATTTACTAGACAGAAATTTGCTTGGATGGACGGCTGCTAACAAACCCACCACCGATATGTTCATTTTAGTTAATGTCACACCTTAGCGGAAATGGTTCTCAACCAAATTGTACTCCGTAGCGAAACAACCCCCATACATCATGTAAGTGAATGGCGAGGAGGTGTAGTGGAGATGCAAAGCACGAACAGGAGAATGGGCCGACCTCATCACCTGGCTGCAAACTCATGTCCCAACACACACCAACTCACTGCAATCACTACTTGGCTAAAGAGTCGCACCTGCCAACAAGTGGCAGATCACCGTGCTTGATTGTGCTTGTTATAGAAGCAAATCACTGCTAAGTAGCTTTTTCTACGTTTAAAATGGACATCTCACGCAAAATAACTTGTTTTATTTTGATCACAATTTTATCACAATCTCAACACCATTCAATGCGCAGGCAAGAATCAAAGTGTTTTCCTCTGTGACTTGGCCGAGCCATCCTACCATGCACATGTTGCTGGTAGGACAGTGTTAGCAGGTGCACAACCGCCGCTCATCAAAAGACTTTGGATCGATTCAGTCCTCCGGTTCTGTTACACTGATCCGTGAATCTGTGTCTTGGCTACCAAAGGTCAGGGGCACTAACTTCCTGGGGTTGTGTTATCACTGTGAGGTCGCCCAGCTTACTGAGACATTTAGTGTCATTCGTGTCCCTAACCCCATACTTCCATACTACATACTTAAATTTTCAAATTGAGTATACTGAGCATACTGTGTACTCAATCGCGCAATGCTCAAGTTTTGAGGGTGCAGTGCTGTCCCAGACTGCCGCACAGCGCACTCACTGGAAATGACGATGCGGCGTCTTCTTCTACGCCGATTTGTGACCAGCTAGCACCGCATCAGCATCAGCTAATTACCGCCCCCTTTTGTCTGCGCTTGTTTGTCGATTTTTGATGCAGTAAAACAGCAAAATGAATGGTCATTGCACATTGTTACGCCACAATCTGCGACAACAATGCGATGTCCTCCTTCTATTGGTTGAAGATGCAACGATATGTAGAGTTTGATATGTGATCTTTTTGGCAAAACATTTTGGTGACAAGTCATTTTATTTTTCAAACCCGCGTCCACACGGAATTTCAAACTTGTCCCCGTTATTTAATGTAAAGATGACTCCATACAAGTCAGTGTCGACCGACTCTCACCACAGCTGTCTGCCGCCATTTTTATCGATGAAATGAGTGCAGCGAGTGTCCACAGTCGCATACTCAAAATCAGGCCCAATTTGAGTACATCATCCGGGTACTTTTGCACACTCAATTTTCGCATGCTGTCCATAGTGTTTTCCATTTTGAGTTGAGTACACTCAAAATTCTAAGTATTTAGTATGGAAGTATGCGGTTTGGGAAACACCAGAAGTTTTAGCTCATAAATTGTTTAATATTGATGCTGGTCTAGAGCCAACCTAGATGTTCCCAAACTTTATTTTAAGCTAGTCCCAGTTCCAGTGTTTGATTTATTTTGAATATCAACATCACTAACCTTTCCTGTTATTTGTATCATCACGTATTTTGCTCGTGAAACTCCTATACGCCCACTTCTTCGGATCCCTCTGTGATACAGTAAGGCCAAACATTTTGTCGTCACCCTGCTAATTCAGATATATCAGGCAGAATAATTTTTCATTATCTTATGTAATGTCACATAAACTATTTATCACCTGAAAGTTAACCAATGTTCATTTTCACTGATTACGGCGATTACCTGCTAATAATGTGCGCATGATCCATTTAATGCTTGATGAACACTGCTTTAATTGCAGCTGCTGGCATTTAATAAAATCTGTACAAGTTTCAAATAATCGCCACACAAAATCTCGCCTGTTATTTGAATGACTGATGTAGTATTAATATTAGAGGCTGCTCATTCATTCATTTAGCTGCAGCTTCCTGTAGCAGTAAACCGGTGCTCCGTCAGCTACATCCACCTGCATGTGTGCACAATATAAAGCAATAGTTCTCCTCTACATACATCTCTTTACCAACTTTGTCCCTCCTTCTTTGCTGCCCTTCCCCTCATTCTCTCACTCTCTCTCTCTTTCTCGCTCTCTCTCTTTCCCCCTCCCCATCTGTCGCTCTCTCTCTTTTTCTCGACACTGGCTCGGTGAAGATGGATCACTCTGTGTCTGTCAGCAGTAGTATCACAGAATGAGAATGTATTGTCTGCTGTCTCAGATAATAAATGCTTCTATCTACGCTACTGTTCCCAGTCATAATAGATGGGCCATATCTACACAGCTTCTGTTTATGAGATTATCACAGCCCTCTGTCGTCGTTGTCCCCCCTCCCCCCTTCAAAACCCCGACAGGAGAGATGGAGAAATTACTTTATCGCTAGGGGGGCCTGAAAGTTATCATTTGTGAGGAATTCGACGAGTGGGAGCTTTGTGAATTGGCAGTTACTGCCACTTCTGCTGTGGTGTCACACAAGGCGAGAGACTGAGCACAGAAGCAGGAGAGGTTAAATTGTTCTGTGATTGCTCTTTTATGCTCCTTGAATGGGTGATGTGTTATTGAGAGAGGCCACCTGAAGGAGGGTGAAAGAGATTAGCATCACGTCAAACTCTTTCCTCTCTCCCTCTCATGCTACATCGCCACTTATCATTTTTATCTCGCTTCGATTTCTTTTGAGCATGAAGTTGGTTCATGCAAGTAATCGCATACAGATCTCATAGTGCTGCTGCTGCTGCTGCTGAACACATGATTAAGACGTTCCCAGCTCACTCCAGAAAGCTGCATATTCAAAGCTGGTAAATGAAGGTGTGGGAATTAGTCAATGGTCACTGTTGAACAAGGCTGCCAGTCATTAGAGGGCGTCTGTGTGTGTGCATATGTGTGTGTGACATTTATTACCGCTGGTCACTGAGGGAGACTGTTGACATTTGACCTCCGGCTTGACCGCCTGACCCCGGCTTGACCTTGCTGTCTGGCCCAGACAAACAGAACAGAGGGTCTCACTGGCTCAGGCTGCCGACTGATGGTTCTCCTCCCCTCTTCTTGGCAAGAAGCCTCGATGCGAGTCTGTCCGCCACAGGACGGGAGTGGGACGAGCCTCCACCAGAGGCTCAGCATAGACAGAGATTTGGAACATGTGGCACTCTGTCAGACACATCCTTCATAATTCCACAACATAACAATTAAAAAAACAGAACATAAGATAAGTGACAATCCAACTGGAAGACTCATCTGTGTTTAGTGCAGAACCGTGACAGCTTTCTATCCTGTATTTGGCTAAAATCACTGACCGATATTTCATCTTTGTCCAGTGCTCTGACCAATGGCTCTAATTGGCCCGAGACCTGAACACGAGCTTAAATTGGCTGTTGGCCCCGTCCATATGAGCAGAAGGGACAGTTGGCGCCGAGCCGTGCCGCCTGCTCTGCTGCACATGTCTATTAATCTGAACTACTGTAGAGTTTAGCTTGAATTTTACCTTCACACAGAACAAAAAATGTCCGATTTAAAAAAGGTCATTTTACATGAACAATATAAATGCACACATGCGATTACATGACATTTTTTAACACCTTAACTTGTCATGTCATCAGCAGAAAAACAGTTTTTTAAATTGACTTCTGTATACAAAGTTGCTATTAGTGTTTATTATGCATACATTTATATGTTCACTATGTTTGTTTTTTTTCATTATATTGGGTCCAAAGTTATCAAAAACATACAATCATGTCAAAGTTTAACTTGCACAGGTCATCTTAGCACAGAGTCATGTTATCATAAGACACTTGGCAGGTCAATACAAGCTTCTATAGGGCCTTAAATATACAAACATCTTACGTCTGATACCGTCCCATAGTCAGTGACATCATCAGCAAGGTTCTTCACAATTGTTAAGTGTGGGAAATGATTAGTGAGCACATCAGCATTTTGGTATTAATTTATAATTCAAGTAAGCAAACTTCACTAAGAACAGCACCTATAGTTAGAGACTTCAGTTTTGATTTTATCATGTGGTAGCTAGATGTCGCAAACGTGAAGGTCTGTCTGTTTCTGCACCCTCTGCACCCTTCAAGACTTTTCCTTCTTTTCCATATTCTTTCTCTCTTTTTTTTTTCCAAGAGTCCAGAAAAGACCAAGTCTGCAATTATGAGGTTGAGTCAGAACTTCCAGATTCAGCTCATATTCTAAAGACAAGTGTGCTGATGTCACCTAAAAATATAAAGTAGAGACCCCACCCCCACCCCTGTGCGCCCATCGCAGTTAAAAATGTCTCACCTGCATTGTAACGGTTTGCAGGCCTTGAAAAATGTCAACATACACAAAAGAAGACAGCAGCAGCAGCAGCGCGTGTGCATCTATATGTGCAGTTACGTCTCACAGAATCCAACAATGGATGTGAAATGTATGTTTGAACACTCAGACATCCTAGGTTTTGACTGCATGTGAAGTCATCAGCTGGTGTTTGAGGGGAACATCCATCTAGCTGTCACACTGGAGTCCATGGGGAGAGACAGGCTAATACTGAGACTAGACACCACATGCATATACACACACACACACACACACACACACACACACACACACACACACCTTATCTTTGTCTGGCAGACCATTGGTTACTCATTAGATACAGAGGGTAAAGACACAGACGGGAGACAAAGAGCAACAACGCAAAGGCTCTTTGATTTTCTTCCTCACCACTTTCTAGGCTGTTGTGAAAAAAAACTCTCACTTTCTAATTTTTACACTCCTCCCACTTGCTGTCAGAATCTTATGACATGGAATTTATAAAGTAAACATTTCAGTGTTTGCTTGATAATGATTATGATGATTGACTTTCTTCAGAATGGGTAACATGATCAGTTACAACTGGCACAGACGATGTAAAAAACCTGAATAAACCTTATACAGACTGAATAATATGGACCACAGTATTTGATATAATGTCATTTTGAATCCATTTAATTGTAACGTTTAAGTAGTTTGAGAAGGTGTAGAGTATTAATTAGGAATAGAAATACTTGTATTATGTTGTTTTTTTTCACTAGACACGGAAACTAGATTTGATTCTGTTAGTCATGTTATATTTATAGTAGCTTGTTGATACTGAAACAGAGAAGAGGTTGGAGTTGTGATGTGTGTGTGGAGTGCGTCTGTATCAGATATGAATACAGGTCAGTCCCGTCTCCCAGCCTTTTAACCGGTCGGTCATCCTCTAGTCTGTCTTCACCGCTTAAGTTCCCCTTCTTCATCTTCTTTTGTTTAACTCTTATTCACTGCACATTTATTGCTGCTTGAGCAGGATTCCAGTGGAAACTTGAAATACATCCTAAATTACTTTTAATTAGAAGGTCAGAGAATATCTTAAAAAGTTGAATTAAAGAAGGGCTTGTATTTTGGCAATATATGTTGCAGCAATCAGACATTCTGATATTCCCTGTGTCAAACCAACTCGTATGTATCTTCATGCTGCCACATCTCATCCGTGTGTGTATTTTTTTGACACCGATGTCTTCCACCTGTTCACTGCAAGGCCCCTGTCTGCTTGTCACATGTATCCTACAACATGTCACTGCATTCTGTTTCCAGTTCATAGTCTTAGCCAGCCCCGGGGCAAACTGGCTAAACTGACATGCTGGTCAGCAAGGCAGTCCACCTCCAGTCCAAAATATGTTTGAGCTTTATTGTTTACAACTATGTATGTGCAGAGTTTGACACAAGATAACAGCTTCCCAAAAAAAAAAAAAAATGTAAATGTTTTACAGAGATTATTTCCCCCCATGTTGTTTGTTTTTCTGTTTTTAAGCAGGACTGTAGAAAAAGAAAACGACCTGGAAAGTGTAGCTGAAGAACACATGAGATTCTAGCGCAAACCTGCTTGGTGGTCTAGTTATCGCTTGGATTACGTAAAGTCAAGAGTTCAAGATAGGCACCTGCATAATTTGTGAAACTATTTTGGAGTCAATGTGCAACTTACGCCTCATTTCAACAAAGCCTACGTGCGGCAGGAGTTAGTAATTTGGTATAAAACATAGAGCACGCCCCTGCAAGGCGAGAGAAACACCCTTTGATAAGCTGGTGGTGAGAGGCTAATTTTCTTCAGTTTTCAAAACCTAGATATGTGGAATTGAGAGAGAGCTGCACAGCTCATTGCCTCGTAGCTTGTTTTTGCTGGTTCCCGTGCACAGTCGATGTGACATCTGCAGCAAAGGTTCCATTTTTTTTTCTAGGTTCTCTGGTTAAATATCACACAGAAAATGGGGGAGATTTCCAGGAATTGAGCATAGATGTGCAAGATGTGAGCTGCTATATCAGCTGCTAGTGACCGATCCAAGCCAGCCCACTTCAGCTGATCACCCTGCCATTTCCATCCATACATCCAGTTGTCTCAGGCAGCTCCTTCCACACTCTCTACTGGCTAATTTCACTCAAGGCTCCTTATTTAAACTGCTTCAGCCTGTCAACTCTTCCTCTGCATGCCACCTTCCACCCCAGCTCCCTCCCTGCCTTACAGTGGCTGGCTGTCACTTCAGCTGACATTGGTGCCTCCTCTGTTCTGTACCCTGGAGAGGTTCGTGCTGCTGCTGCTGCTGTACATTGAGGGGCCCGGAGATTCCAGAAAAAAAAAGGCCCCACACCATAATTCCAATTAAGTTTTCTTTTGACTAACAAGGTCTTGACTGAAATTTGAACGTGAGAAAACATCGTCATCATTTTGATAATGAATTTGCAGCATTTACAAAACACGCTGCGAACATTAGAGAAGCACGACGGAAAATCACACCTAGCATCTGTCAATGTCTGGACACACTTCTGTTGTTTTCTGCTGTGACTGAAGCGTTTCTGTAATGTGTTGTGTGTTGTCAAATTTGCAGCATGTTTCTGAAATGTGTTGTGTGAACATGCAGTGTGATTCTGTAATGTGCTGTGCACACGCAGCTTGAGGCCAGAAACATAAACATGTGAGTTAATGAGGGGCCCTACCCCCGCTTCCTGCAACAGATAAATAAATAAAAGAGGGGGGAAAAAAAATCAAAGATTACAGTTAATTTGCATGAATGTAGTATTGTTACTGGAACTACTGCCACTGAATAGCACTTTGAATCAGCTGACATTGAAAAGAACTTAAATAATTCCCTCTAGCTATTAATTTATCTAACAAACACTTGGAAGTTGTCTGCACACACGTTTGTATGGATGCACACAACAGCCTAATTTTCACCAAATAAACAACTGTTGTGGCTGTAAATGATTTTTGAATTGATTTTTGGAAAATTACATAAAATGTTTGTCATATGTGATGAATTGCGTCTCTTGATTGGCTGAATTCTTATTTCTTTGATGAGAGTTTCATTTTATTTCAATGAGTGGCTTGTGTTCATGGGGCGGGGGGGGGGGGTCAAACACAATGGCAAAGATGTACATAGACAGTCTGCCCTGAACTGCACACACACACACACAAACACACTCACCCCATGTGGCGCTGTAAGCAGGGTTGGTGAATGGAGCTGGTGGGATTAACATGTAAACAATAGCATGGAAAAGGACACATGCATACAGATAGTGACACATTCACACATTAGCATATGTAGCACAAAAACACACCCACTGGCAGACACAGAAACCAGCAATCTGTGTGTCTAGTCTTTTTTTCCAGAGGGAACAATAAGGTGCTCCCCTAGTTTTCATGTAGATGATCCCCCCCACCGCCACCCCGCCCCTGGCCCCAACCTACCGCCACCTCCACCCGTTCTGTGCCTCTCACACTTTAAACACACACTTTCCATTAAAACACATCAAACTGCAGTAACTCAGGTCAAGTTCAGCTTGTTCCAAAGCTGACCTCTTACTCATCTGCGTTGGGTGATTATTGCTGCCATGTTTAATCCTGTGTGTCTTCCTGATCTGGACAGATGTGACGCTCTCTGGATCTGGAACTGCATTCATATTCTGAGCCTAGATCTCTTAACCCGGAACACGTCAAGCTGTTATCACAAGATGCGTCACACTTTACAACATTAACAATGAAGGCTTTTCCTAAGTGGCATCTGTTTCTCTTCCCAGTGTGCAACCACTCTGATGTTGGGAGGTTAGTTCCTGTGCTGTATTGATTTGAAGAGAAACACTGCAGCTGCAGCCCTTTCTTATAAAACTGCTCTTTGGATTATAGTAATGACATTACTGAGTGTGTTCTCAGAGAAGAGTGTAGCAGGGAACCCCTGCCTCTATGCTGTGAGTGGTACATCCTTCTCTGTTCCTCCTGAATTATTTCCTTTCAAATGTGAACGACACTTCCAAGGGGTGATGAAATCTGAAGAGTTCCCATGATCAAGGTTATTGTCCTCAAGTGTGTACGCTGCCTCTCCATAAGTCAACCCCTTTCTTGCCTCAGGACTCCAGTAAACTAAAGGCATGCTGGTATCTCTTTCAAGATCTCACGTCTCGGTGAGTACAGCTAAGCAACCTCCTGCATTAGGCTCGTGAGTACAGGCTGCCCCTCACCAGCGTTGGCAGGGGACCCTCAAGTTCTCTATGAATGTAAATCAGAGAATATGATTATGCAGACTGTGTATGTTGATTCACGGACACTGAATGCTTTATTTTACAAGCTTTACAAGTTTGGAGAGATCAGACCCCAAAACACCAACGCTCAAAATAGTACTGGTTGATTTTTTTTTTTTTTCCCTACTGCAAAATGTTTGTAGGTTTCTTAAATGTCTTTGCCTGCAGCTGTTTGGTCACTGCACAAATTTCGTTGAAATAATCGAGGAAAACACTTCAAAACACAGGACAAGGTGTAAATATCTTTTGAGTGAAGCAACTACCAAGAGAGCAGTCCTGACAGCAGAAGCAGGCATTCGGAATTTTCAAGTCGGCACCCTCCTTCCCTCATGTTTCGTTGATGGGACCCCACGATGCCTCTGGAGGGCTTAACAGTGTCTTCCGGCGTCCCAGAGACACTTCCCTTCATGTCAACTTGTCTTTCCTCTTCATTCAGAGCCACTGGCTGCTTCTCTCTGCTGTCTCCGTTACTGCTCGGATGGCTGGCCTGCTCTGGCCTGTGATTCCCAGATCTCTCTGCTATCTGTGGTAGATGTTGCCACTAATCCTCTGCACCCCACTTCCAGGGCAGACTTTGGTGTTGAGCCAGGATGTTGTGCCCCAGCACCTAACTCAGCATTGACTAAATGCTTTTGCTCATTAGCCTCATCCGCAGAGTCCTCCCAGAGTACGGTTAGCGGACCTTACTTAGAGAAGGGGACAAGAGTACCGTGTCAGGCCTTAGGGTGGTGGTTGCAATCTCTAGAGGAAATATGAGCCCAATGTCAACCAGCAACTTCCAGTCAAAGGCTCGATCAAGTGGGCCTTGCTCCTGTAGTCTAGGGCTGCCCTTGGTTACCTTGGTTACCATACAAAGATGGTGGTGGTGGTAAGGAGTTGTTGGTGGCTCATTTGACTTCCAGGGTAGGAGCAAGACTCTTTAGGCTACTTTACATATATTTATCAATTTTGTCTGACAATGAGCTGTTATATATTCACATATTTGTGGTTCTTACCATCCTAAAGTGAGGGATTCCTTTCCTCACATGTGAATACAGACACAAAGCTCCATTCAAACACCAGATACTCTCAAACATATACCTAAGTTTTCAGTTGCATTGTAGAAGCAGAAGTCTGTGAGTATTCTAATTTTAACCAGAGCAGCTAAGACCATAGCAGCATCCTGAATCTGACCATTATCAATTTTGTTTTCTGGTCATATAAATAGCCATTTTTGCTTGTCCCATAATGCAAGTAAGCATTTGACAAACAGATTTTCACTTTCTAACAAAACGATAGCCAAAAATGAAAATCTTCTGTGAAAATGTTTCACTGAAACAATCAAAAAGCCCCTCCAGTACACGAAAGAGTCCCACTAATTTTGAACAATGTATGAACGCATGGAAAAGTTTCTCTAAACAAAAAGGACAATTTTGACTCACTTCAGGATTTAAAACAGAAATAAATGCATTCACAGTCAACACCATCTAGGACAAGACCTGCATTCTCGCCCAGTTCTGGGGTCAGGAGTAGATTAGAAAAAGGATCGCTTTCATTTGGCTGAATCTTCAGTATTTCCTTGACTGTGTATGAATGGGGAGTAAACCTGTTTGAAAATAAGATAGCCACACCCCCACTAAGAGATGTGTTGTGACTTAAAATAACTAAACCCTCCCACTCTTTTTCCCAGTCAGTCGCATTCTCCTCATCCGTGTGAGTTTCCTGCAGGAGCAACACATCTACCTGTTGTGGTTTCACAATCTCAAAAAGTTGTGCCCTCTTTTGACTCTCTCTGGCTCCATTTGGATTGAGAGTACTTATAATGAGATTACTCATGAGGAGAGAGAGAGGAAAAAACACTATCAAGCACACCATAAAACCTTAATCTAGGCCTCGTCATCACCACTGCTAGTCAATAGAACACTGATCTTCGGAAGGAACTTTCATAGTCTGTATACTTCTCTGTTTGTACTACAGAGTATTATTTATGTTCAGCCATGAAACATCTTGTACATTTATCAAATTTATCAAGATCAGGAAAGTAATTGGCAACTTGAACGTTTCTTCGATTTTTGGTTACCCGGAGAAAAAGTTTTATTTCACTGACACCGTAACCAAATAGACCAGCTGATCGGCAAGGAGGAAGATGCGCATCTCCGTGAGCAGACAGAAGCGCCCGAGTCGCTCTCATAATTGGCGTCATGACCTGTGTCCGTCTCAAATGTGTTCATCCCTATTTTCTCGGAGGGCTTCCATTCCAGGCTTTTCTTTCTCTTTATGGGCGTTTTAAATATCTGATCAGCATCTGTGTCAACGGTACCTTCATGCAGTGCAACATTACAACTTTCTCGCAGATCGTTGGCCTCCCCATTTTCTGTTTCATTTGATGCAACGTCACCATTTGAAAATTGTTCCTTGTGCAGAATTCTGGAGAAATTCATTACAGTTTTACTCAAAGTGCTCTCATTCTGAACTTGTGCTTCCACATTGTTTTCTTGTTCTGTTGCTGCTGACTGGGTCGGCCCATCAGAACTCTGTCCCTCTGTCTTTTTGGGACAATTCTTTCCGGTGTTTCCTCTATTGCCACAACCGAAACAACACAATGAGTCTATTGTCTCCAACACAGTGTAATCAAAGTCATTCACTTCAAATTTCAGTGGGAGGTTCAGATCCGTGTTGTCATTATTAAGAATCGAGTGTGTGTGTGTGTGTGTGTGTGTGTGTGTGTGTGTGTCTGTGGCGTCTAAAAGACACAACGTGTTTAACAAGGTCGGATTTAGCCCCAATCAATATTTTCTTTATTGGGGATACCAATTTCCCAAACCGACATAATTCCTGACTTAACATGTTATCGCTGATGAGAGGTGGCACATTTGAAGTGGTCACCTTTTGAGCAGGGGTGGAAAGAGGAAGGACAGGAGCAAACAGCCCATCTAGCTGGAAACCCTTCCCCACTACCTCAGTGGCCTGGACTACAGTTTGTAAAAAAAGAACGATGGCATTGTTCATCCTAGATGCAGCGAACACATTTTCATGTCCAACAATATTGCCCACCAATACACTTCATGTATCAACACTTATCGGCAACGCCACCTTAATCCCGTGGCGTCGGGCAAGTGCCACTGATCCCAGGCGACCAGCACAAACAGAAGCACAGAAACCTAGTTCTTACGACAAATTAAAGAAAAAACACATTTACTGAGGAAAAAAAAGTTAGAAGATAAGAGTTCATTCTCACGGGCCACAGCGGACCCAACTCACGCTCACCACAACCACTCCTTCCACTCACTCCCAGCATGCACTCTGACAGAGAGAGAGAGAGAGATGTGAAGCAGCATGCAGGGATGTTAGAATGTGTCTGTGTGTGTTTTTTGTGGACCCCCCTCTGTGTCTCAACATGCTCTTGCACTCTCTCCTATACTCCAGATGGTGTAGGTGACACACACACACACACACTCACAAACACATTCACGCTGCCAGACAGACATCTTGGATGTAAGCGATTACAGATTGGTGACAGGATTTGATTAATTACGCTTGATAGAGTGTGTGTTGATGTTGAGCTAAATTCATAATGGCCCCACATGATTGGCAAAGTGTGAATTCAAAGAAAAAGAGCCGGTGTTTACAACTTCACAATATTTTAGTAACCTACTCTAATCAGCAGCATCTTCTCTGGGTACTCCATTAGTTTTTGTTCAGTAAATGTGTAAAATACTGTGAGCTCCATACCTCCAAATGTTGTTCCTTGTATATGCTGTTGAACAAGAAAAGGTGATGAGATTCACCCAAATCAAATCTCCAACAGCAGTTTGTAGTGCAGATTTCTTTGAAACTACAGCTCCCTGGAGAATCAACCCTCTCGTTGCATGTTTTAACTCTGTCTCTTTGTCCCTTACTTGGTTCCTGACCATGACGTTCTGGACCTTGTCTTCAGCCGGGTGTACACTGTGGGCCATCCCGGACTAAAGATGACTAAGTCTGAACGTTTCAGAGATCTGGGAAAAACTACCTCCTATGATCTACGAACAAACCAATAGGAATGCAGCAGGAAATGCCACTAATGACATCTGATTGACTTGTGTCGAAGCCTGCAATTCAGGAGGGGGTATCATTGTGTAGTCTGCAATTACTAAAATCTAACAGTCTGGTGCAGACATTAAATGATTTTCTTTCAAATTAACAAAGTGGGGAAGGTCATACTAACACCACCGCCTTACAGCAAGCACTCAAACCAGTCTAACTGGCAGCATCAGCATTAGCAGACTAACTAATGAAAAAAAGTAAAACTAAGTGGTTTAACAAAACTATCTCACCTTCTGTAAATACAATTCGGAGTTGGTCAACTTGGCGATTGCAAGTCCGAAGAAAAGAAGCAACTCCACCCCATGAAACCCACGTGCTACAGAATCAGCAACAACCACAGGAGCCAGTTCAGGGGCGTTCGTTCTTGGTACAGCACATAATTGGTCCTGTAGCCTTTAGTGGAAAGGCTGCCGGACTGAGGTGGGAGCAGCTTAAGAAAACTGCCCAGTTAGGTTGTGTGTTAGTTGGTGTGGCATAATTGTTGCCCAATGCTTCCCCGTTATGTTATGATTGGCTCAAAAGCCACAACACAAGCACGGACACAACACGCCTCAGGCTTCACCTTGAACTCGCAACCTAGAAAAGGTGAATGACTGGGCATAAAACATTGCCACACCCTTCACCTCTAAATCTGGTGAGAGAATTTGTTGCATCTACGACTGCTGCCTCCTCTTCCCATTCGTCCTTCCTCTAACCTGTTGGCAGTCCTCCAGTGGTCTCTCCTGTGTGTGCATAAGCACTTGAATGGAAACAGGTGTGCTGAAGCCAGAGAAAAACCCCACCAGCTACATCAACAAGACTCCTTCAAACACTCGACCGCATCCTACCTGCAACATTGTAATACTTAATGTGTCGGTCTACCTTCAAGATATTATGTCAGTACTGAAATGGGATTCCAAACCTGAGTTTGTTTGGGGTCTTTTTACCCCTCCTCTGGAGTTCTGTTGTCAAGCCTCACCCTATCTGCTGAAAAGCATATGCCTTTGGATTTCCTCCCAGCTCTGCTCTTCCCTGGATCATCCACCGGCCTGCTCCCTTCCATGACAAGCTTGCCGCTTTGCTTCATTTGCTAAGACTAAATAAATCACTTTACCAACTCCTACTCTCATCGCTGTTTGGTATTTTGGGTTCAGTATTTTTGACAGCAGAACTTGCACCTTGTTTCCACGTAGTTCTGTGTTAAATCCATCAATCTTCACAAAATGCAGCTGATGCCCCCTTGCTGTTTTACACAAGGAACCGCATTTGTTTCAGGATGGATGGAAATGCCACCTGTTACCTGGCAGGCTAACAGGAAAGAGGCAACTTCTTTAGTGTCTTTCACAACCAGTCACATACAGTCAATACACATATGGACGATACAAAGACAGGAACCGGATCAAGAGCTCATGGTAGCATGTAGCTTTTGCTTGCACAATGTTCATGCGGTCTCCCTGAATTCCTCTCTGAATTCCATTCCTTGTTACATTGTTTTGATGTATCTTACACAGATTACAGACTAAAAACAACAGAACAGAAGGCGTTTTGGAGTTTCAGAGATAATGGAGGTTCTCAGGAGAATGAATGGACTTCGGTTGCCTTGAATACTTACTCACAGCTATATAGCGAGCAGGTGCTGGAAGTGCTAAGCAACTTGAAGTGGTAGCTAATTCAGCTAAACTTGATTGCATAAGGGTCAACCTGCATGATTTTTCTGCACACCATACTCAAGGACTCTTCTTCAGCTCCAAAGTATTTTCCTATCATTTGCATAACAGATTTAATGCTTCCTGTCCTAGAATTCACAGATATTTGGGATGGTAGGGGATTCTACTAAGTAAAGATCTACTGTGTGAAGGGAAACTGTAATTATGTCACCAAAACAAGTTCATGCCAGCTCCTCAATGCATTTCCTTGAAAAGCCAAAAAATATGCACAAAGAGAATTTCTGTGCCCTCTATTTGTTGGGACAATGAGTAAATGTGTCCCCCAAGGCTGGTATCAAGACAGTTGAGTATTTTCTTAGATGGCTATTTTGAGAGCAGTGGAAGCCACTTTAGCCAGGCCCCCATGGTGCTGTGGGCGGATAGAGATGGACAGGGCAAATGGTTTTTTTTATATATATATATATACAGCACACCTACACTTATACTTACAGCAGTGTGATTCCAAGCACCTTGGGAGGTGACACACATGACTGCCTTTACCTTAATGTCCGTGTGTCATGCAACATGGTAATCTGTGACATCATTACCAAAATCCCTTTGTCTCCATCTTCTTTGCTCTGTTCTCTCTCTCTCCTCTCTGTTTTCCCTTAATCATTTAAGAATATAAGACTTAAGCTTCAGCCCACCTTCTTAGCTGTAAACACCTCCTCCGATATACACTTTAATTGGTAAATTCATAAATCCTGATTCTACTTCCCTAGGTCAGAGGAGGAAAATTTCAGATTGAGTGGTACACCACTTAAAAATTGTGATAAAAGATAGTACTGTAGCTGGCAGGAGCTGTGTGTGTGTGTGTGTGTGTGTGTGTCTGTGTGTCTGTGTGTGTCTGCGGGTGGTTTAGAAGCTCCTCTGAACCCCTGCTGTTATTCTGTAAAGACCAGAACAGCCGGCAGCCCGATAATGACTCTGTTGAATAGCTGCATGATTATACCTCTTTCTGTGAAATGTTTGTCTGCATTTCGTCTGCATGTCTCCTTTTGACTGTTTCTGTCTTCCAGCTTTTATTCTTCCTCTTCTTGATTCTTTTTCTGTCTCATTATCTGTTCTCTAACCCTTCAGCTTTCTTATTGACTGGACCGGAGTTCATCAGCCACAGACTTTAACAGCACTTGTTATTTATACACTGTATGTATGCATGAAGCCATCTAATAAACAGTGACAGTGTAGAAATACAGACAGGAAATTGGGAGATTTTACAGCATATGATGAAGGAGTGGAACATTTCTGTTTGTTTAGGAGTGTGTGTGTGTGTGTGTGTGTGTGTGTGTGTGCGTGCGCGCGCTATACGTTGTAAACACTTGACCACAAACACACCTAAAAAGGTTGGTTTTTTAAAGCTACATTGTGACAGTTTTTCCAGCCTTGATCGAGTATCATTTGTGCCCTCTTATGCTTTGAGATTCGATGCAATTTGCTCTCCCCTCATTGCGAGGGCGACCACAGAGAAAATTAAAGCGATACAACACAAAGGTTTCTAAGCAACAATGACATCTACTCAAAGAGCTAATTACATTTAGTTTTGACCAAGTTGGTAAATGATATTCCCATTTATAACACAGAATTCAGAGTTTTCAAACGTCTCCTGCTTGTGTCACCTCTGGCTAACGTTACATTACATAGTGCTCGTATCTGGCATGCATGGGAAGGTCAGCAGCAACTAAAGCGCAGCGCTCGTTGAAAACTTCCAGTGGTGCTGACACCGAGGGTAAAGTACCGCCAAGTAGAGCAACACAATCTTTTTAATTGGAAAACAGCACAGACAGCAGAGAGTGTTCTTACCACTGATCATGTTTAGGAGCCTTTAGTCTTGCTAAACTTTATGCATAGTTGTTTGTTAGGTATTTTTTGTAATCATGCCATTGTGTACCAACATCTGATTAGTTAATTACTCAGAAGACAGCTGGTAGTTTATCAATATTTGCACTGACATTCATGTAAGATTTCATGTTTTACAAGTGGCAGCATTGCGCGTTGGTATGTGTTCTGCACTGCTGCAGTGCCTGCTGTAACTAATGCATGCTGCTACACACACGGATAAACCCCTCACCTGATCCAGCCTTCATCTTCCTTTATCCAATGTCTTCAGTAACCTTCTGTTGTCTCTCTGAAAGCTATCATCTCATAACGCATGCCCCCACACACACCACTGGCATGTACAAGCACACACACACACACACACACACACACACGTTAAAGGCTTTTACAGTGCTCTCTGCCCTCACAGCTCTCTAACTATCATCACACGCGCACACATACACACAGTCATACTATGACATTATTGTAACTTAATGCTAATCTTACAGCATCACATTATTAGCTGTTAATGTATTCTAGGACACTATGAGCTGCTAACACTAATGCTAGGGCACTATGAGCTGCTAACACTAATGCTAGGGCACTATTAATGCTTAATGCTAATGCAGCAACAGTGAGAATCCTGAGCCAGCCCGCCCATCCAGGATTATGTGGAGCTTTATAATCCCTTGTTAGCAAACGGCAGAGGCATACATCACACCTCCGAGATAATCTGAGCACTGTGTGACAGCTATATACACCTCGACTTGTCCTCATCTACTCCTTTAATCTACTCCTCCTGGGGTAGTCGATCATGTACGCTAGAGATGATACATACACCAGAATTGTTGTCAGGACAATCTCCCTCATGAAAAAGGTACAAACTGTGAGTTGGGTACTGTATGTTCAACATTTTCTTTTGTAGGAGACACCAGCCACTCTCCTGAGGAAACTCATTTCAGCCATTTGAATACAAGATCTCTTTCTTTCTGTCACAGTTTTATGTTCACTCTACTGCACCTTAATGATTTTCAAGAAGATATGTTCAAATTCTAAAGTACTGACTATGATGACGAGGCTGACTGATACTCTAAATTGACCGTAGGTGTGGCTGTGAGTGTGAATGGTTGTCTGTCTTTATGTGTTGGTCCTGTGATGGACTGGTGACCTGTCCAGGGGGAACCCTGCCTCTCACCTGAAAGCTGCTGTGATAGGCTTCAGCCCCCCCACAACCCTTAACAGGATAAGCGGACGACAATGGATGAATGGATGGAAACGTTTCTTTCATCCATTTTGCACCATATTTTAGTACTTTTGAGACATCCTACAGACTAAATACCGTAGTCATTTTTTCAATGAGGTTCCTCAATAGCGCAGTATGAATGACTCAGTTATGACGCTTTTTTGTTAACGCAGAGCCAAACAAAGCCGGCGTCATATCCACACAGTGTGAATCCATTTTCTTCCTCTTATCCTGTTAAGGGTGGCAGGGGGGCTGGAGCCTATCCCAGCAGCCTTTGGGCGAGAGGCGGGGTTCACCCTGGACAGGTCACCAGTCCATCGCAGGGCCAACAAATATATACAGACAACCATTCACTCTCACAGTCACACCTACGGTCAATTTAGAGTATCAATCAGCCTCATCCCCTCTTGATGTCTTTGGACTGTGGGAGGAAGCTGGAGTACCAGAGAGAACCCACACAGGAACAGGGAGAACATGCAGACTCACACAGAAAGATCCTGTGCTGGAGTCGGGGCTCGCACCTGGAACCTTCTTGCTGTGAGGCGACAGTGCTGACCACTGCACCACTGTGCCACCTGCAGTGGTGTAATGTTTCTTTTTTTAAGCGCTGTGTAAAAGGAGCTAAATAAGATGAATAGCAGTGAGCTTTGATCCTCTTTTCTGTTTTTAGCAAAGAGATATTTCATTAACGATATGCAAATAGGATCATTTAGAACAATATAAAGAGATCTGGAGGGCTTCACACATTTTTATCAAATCAACAAAATTTCAGCAGTCGAGTGGGTCCATCTCTTCTTTGGAAAATAATACACTGAGTTGCGATTGACATTTCTCAAGAGTAGCCACAGCTGAAATGTTGTCAGAGAGACATCCATCTATTCATCCATCCATCCTTACATTCATTTCATACATCCAGTCATCTTGCTCAGGGGGTGATGGGTCGATGGAGCCCCGGGAGGTTCCACTTGGAGTTAAAAACTGATCAGCCAAGTTTTATAATCCACTCTATCATGTGGAGATATGTTTAAAAAGAAGACTGAAGATAAATATTTGGACTTCTGCTCTCTATCTTTCTCTGTTTGATTGGTTAAAGCCTGTAATCTCACACACTGAACTGACCTTGCTGTGTTAAGCTGTATTAAAGTTGCCGCTTTACTCAAAGAATGGACAGTGTGTCTCAGTAGCCGGACGTTCAGGTAGGCAACATACATACTTAGTAATGCCCTTTTCTCTCCTGGTTATCTCGCCTAGATAAGAAAACAGCGGATGGAAGCTGAGGAGTGTGATAGGAGGGGAGGAGAAGACAGCAGAGAGACCAGTAAAGGGGGGAAAACAGTGCTATTACAGTGAATGGGAGGGAGGGAGGAGAAAGAGGGGGCGATAGCGATGAGAGGAGGAGCAGAAGGTAAAAAAAAAATGT
Source organism: Aulostomus chinensis (assembly GCF_037954235.1). Classification (NCBI taxonomy): domain Eukaryota; kingdom Metazoa; phylum Chordata; class Actinopteri; order Syngnathiformes; family Aulostomidae; genus Aulostomus; species Aulostomus chinensis. Next base: position 12,207,503 of record NC_141330.1, on the reverse strand, counting down.
GAGGGGGGCAGGAGGGGTGAGGGGAGAGGAGATAATGTACTGTAGGCTGATTAATGTCAAAGGCGCTGAGTCCTGAATACTTATGAAGCAGATGTCAATGGAGCTTTACCCCGCAAGGTTACACAGAGGGAGGAAGGGGATGGGAAGGGAAGGGCGGTCGAGGAGGATGCGGGAATGAAGGTGAGGCATCAACTTTTAGGTGAATGAGAAAAGGGAGAAAATAAAGGTGATGATGTCATGTCTACATTTTGAAAATCGCCGCCGGCAAAGTTTTGCATTTTTCTTTAAAAGTTTGTCATCTATCTTGTAACTCTTTTTCTTTTATTTATTTTTTTAAGCATGTTGAGCTCAAGGCTGAACAACATTTGAATGCAGGCAGCTCCATAGAGTTTTTGAAGTTTTGTTTGTAGTCTACGGGGCGCAGCGTGGAGAGCAGTCACTGCCAGCAAGTCCTTTTGGATGTGTGACTGGACCCTAGATCACCTGAAATCAAACGATACCCATACATCAGCATTTCTGTAAAGCTCTGTTCCTCCATCCAAATATGAAGGCAAAACCCGCTGGAAAAAAAAAAAGAAGCTGGGTTTGATGGATGTGTGTTGAAAAACAAGAAACCTGTGGACTGAAGAAGTGAAGACTTGCATGCCTGAAAAGATATCACAACTGACTGAACTCCGCAAGATGAACATTCATCTTAAGTCGGTGCCTTCAACACCAAAAGGGCAACCCACAGTACAGCTGTAGTATATAATGTATTCTGCATTTAAAAAAGAAACAGAAAAAAACTGTCACATCAAAACAAACAAAAGCTCCTGATGCTGCTGATTTGCTCTTCTGGGAGCAGACCCCCCCCTTCTTGGCCTGTCACGACATGTTCACATCAATAGACCTTACACCCTGTTTGTTACTGATGCCAAAGCAGCAACCTTTCACCTCTAACCTCAAGCAGCAGCCTTGACCTCTGGTTTGACCTCTTGGGACAGTTGTAATGATACTGGGATATGTCTAATGACCCCCAGGGCAACAGAGAGGTCATCGATGAAAGGTCAAGAGCAGATGTCCCGCAGCCGCGGTGACCTCAGGAAGAGACTGGATCTACTGATTAACTGACCGGACAGTCAACTGGGAGAAGAGTGATAGGAGCAGCTGGGATCTGCTATCAGAGATTATACAGGTTAACACTGCTCAGGGATCCCTCCACATTCATCAGAGGTCACATTATTTATAAAAACGGAGCACGACTTCTTAACTTCATACATATTTTCCAGGAATATCCCCCACCCTTGGCGCACGAAACAGGCTGCCTGGGTTTTCTTATAGGAGCCAGTTTGTTCTCGTATTTCAGCTCAGGCTCTCAGATTTTTGCTCTCCATCAAAATTCCCCAACTAATACAATCCCTCAATGGTGTAGACTAATTACAGTATCACTGCCACTTTACTTCTTACAGAATACTTTAAGCATGATTACTGTCCCTCTAATCAGGCTCGTCCACTCCCACCATCCAGGGATTTATTACCTCCACCGAGGAGGGGAGGTGATCACCACTGTCACTCTGTAATTCCTGCAGGAGAACTCAAAAAGGTGTAGATGGATTTTGATGGAATTTTGTACGTTGAATTTTGCTTTCTTTTTTCTTTTCTTTTCTTTTTTTGTCGTTGTTGTTGATCTGATTACATTGTTTAGCCAAATAGTGGATAAAGCAAGTATATAGTCAGCCAGGCATGTGCTCAATGTTGAATGTCAAACCAGGCATCAGAAGAAAGGGGCTTTAGTTGTCTTAGTTGTCAATGCCAAAGGGGACCTTAACTGAATCTGCTGAGCAACTGGGATTTGAGTGGTTCTCTGTATGAAAGCACCTAGTTGATGGCAGAAGTTACAGAAGAACAGAGGAACTGATCTGAGCCGGTAGAAAAGCAAAAATAAGAGGAGAATCTCTGAATGAATTGAACCTTGAAGCTGATGAGCTGCAGCCAACAGGCGCTGCCACTCCTGTTAGCTGAACCACCAAAAATTGGACAGTAGAAGGTTGAAAATGTTTGCCTTGTCTGTTGAGGTTTCTGCCGTGATGTTTCATGGTCAGAATTTGGCATCAATTATAGAGAAGCATGAACTTGCGCCGCATGGCTACAATGTGATGGCTACACTCAGCACTTCTTTGTTTTTGTATTCTCCTCCACATCTCAGCACGATAGATTTTGGCGTGTGGTGAAATGGACGTTCTCATCGTGACGGTGCTGACCCAAATTCTGCAGTAACTGCAGGATGTTATCATGTCCATACGGACCAAAAACTCAAAGGAGCGTTTGTAGAATGAATACCAAAAAAAAAAAAAAAGACCAGTTCTGGAGAAAAAAGGGGGTCCAACCTACCAAAAGGAGAATGTAACACAAATCCCCTTGTCATAAGAGTTCAGGAAATAGTCTTCGCTCTGTCTAATGGCGTCCTGTCAGCATGATAGAGAAGTAAAGATCTCCTGGCATCACAGGTTGTCCGATGCTGGGTTCCAGATCTGCAGACTAATAAAACAACAGTTGATCGATGAAGTCATGCACCTAAAAGAGGGGGTCTTATAAGATTTGGCTGGCGTTGGTTTGTCTGTCCGGTTGCAGGATTTTCCATCAAACTGAAACATGGCCTTGTCCGTGTTTTTATCTGTACTTTTGTCCATTTTTTGTGGCAATTAAACATTCTGTCATAGCAGATGTTTGCCAGCTTAATGCGGATGAGTAGGAAAGCTCAAAAGTGCCATGACCAAACAAAAAAATCGAATGAAATCAAATAAAACCCCCAAAAAGCAGTCCAGTGTAGTGGTATAACAGGTACTACAGGTGTGATGTGGCGGCAGTTCCCTCATGTTTTGGTGACATTTTCAGATAAAACGTGGCTCTGCCGACATTAACAATTCCTCTCACATCTCCTTCTTCCTCCTCTCTTTCATATCTCCCCTCTACTGTCCTCCTCTCCAGTCCTCTAATCTCTCTCTCTATTAGTAGTCTATTTACAGCGTATTCAGTCTGGAGTCTGCCAACACTTGCAGCTCTCCAGAGCTTTATCAAGTCACTGATAAACTCCACACACACTTACATATATTTACATACGGACACACATGATTTCATGAGGAGATTCTTTCGTGTGTGTGTGTGCACGTGTGTGTGTGTGTGTGTGTGTGTGTGTGTGTGTGTGTGTGTGTGTGTGTGTGTGTGTGCTGGCATGCACCTACAGTATATTCATGCTTGTGCGTGTAAGTGTGCATGTACATATGTGCATATAGCGTGAGTTTGCATGTGTTGTGGCTGTATACCTGTGTGTGCATGTGCTTGCATCCATTTTGCGTGTGTCCGTGCACATGTGTATATGTTATCAGCAGTGTCCCAGTGTGCTCGCCGAGGGCCAGTCTATTTAGTGTTCATAACAAAGCCTTTTACTGAGGCTCCAATCAGGATTAAACCCTTATCAGCACACACAGACCACAGGACACAGCCAGGGAGTGAGTGTATGTGTGTGTGTGTGTGTGCGCGCGCGCGCGCGTGTGTGTGTGTGTGTGTGTGTGTGTGTGTGCGTGTGTATGAGTGCTTGTGTGAGGGAGAGAGAGACACACAGAGGTGGAGGGGGTAAAGGATTATTTTGCGTGTGTGTATTATAGGCTATATTGTATGTTGTTTCTATATGCATTGCATATTCATATAATGTGTAAATGTCTGCTTGCGTGTGTGTGTGTGTGTTTGTGTGTGTGTGTGTTTGCAAGAACTAGTTGAGAAGCTCATGAGTGTTAAAGTGTTGGGATAAGTGTGTGTGAGTGTGTTTTTATATGAGTCACTGGACTCTCAAGTGTTGCAGTAAATCTAAAACTCTGGAACCATATTAAATCCAGATCCAAAGCTGGCAACCCCCTGTGGGTTAGATAATTATCACCAGTGTGTGTGTGTGTGTGTGTGTGTGTGTGTGTGAGAGAGAGAGAGAGAGCGAGCCATATCTTAGCTTAATTGAACCATAACGTTGTGAGGCGGGGAGAGACAAAGAGGCGTGGATAAAGAGAAGTGTACAGAGAATATTAGGTGGATGAAAGACAGCGAGAGAGAAAGAACAGAATGAGAGAGTGGACAGAGGCCAGAGAAAAAAGTGTGCACTAAAACTGCCTGTTACCATTGTTTATATTTTTTCCTGTTACGTCTTAAAACAGCAGTCAGCTCAAAGACGACTTGTGTCGTGCCTATCGAGAGACTGTAAAGTTGCCTCGTTGCCTCCAGCAGTGGATCCACATCAGTTCAGTCATCTTTGTTCTTTTTCTGGGTCGAAGCTCAAAGATCTGATCTGAAGTCTAGGATCATATCAGAGATACAACATACAGTAGGCCTTTATTGTTATGATAACACTGCATCTAATTATGCAGATTTGCACCATAAATATTAATGAGCCACGCTGCCGCCAGGGAGGAGTCTGCAACAGACACAACAATGAGCCGGCAAAATTAGAGTAAACTGAATCTATGAATAAAAATCTGAGGCTGCAACGGAGGATTATTTACTGTCTGTCTGCTCAGTGTACGGTGAACGCGTGTGACCCGCTATTTAAGAAAGATCAAACACATGAGAGTTCAATTTCATCACATGTATTTTATTTTTCTCTTGGAGATTCATCCTTGGCAACGACTTCACCCTTATTAATGTACACTTTTCACCAAAATGATACATTTCTAAGAAAGACTTCATTCATCTATTAATACTGAAACAGTCTCTGCGTCTCTCCACCGCCTTTAAACTCGTCATGCACGCGCACCCCTGCTACTTTCCTGTTCTGCCAGTTGCTGCATGCATTGCATTGGCAAGTGGTGCTATTAGAAGTTGAATCTAAGGTTACAAAGAAGTTGCAGCGAGTGGCCTATTGGACGTAACTGTATATTTTTGAATTACTCCTTACAACTTACGAGTCGTGGTTATAATACCCTATATCAAGTGAGCCATCAGATCAACTCGGCCATAAATCTGTTGCTAATGTCAACGATATCGATGGCTACTTTGCAACCAGAACAAAAATGTCTTTCTGTCATTCTGAACGTAGCGGAACATAAAACTAGTTTGCTTCACAAGGACGCAGCAGCTACCTGCTTCTCTATTGCCCCTCTTTTTTTTCTTTCCTTGCTGATTACATGGGAAGTATCTAAAGCACCAGCGCAGGTTTTGAGAAAATGGTTCCTCAAATGTTGACTAATGAAATAATTCCTATCTGGATCTGTGTTTTTGAGACTTCCTACAATGCAACTGATCCGCTTATTTTCGCTCGATACATCTTTTTCATCACCCTAAGTCGTTTTTCTCTTTGTGGATATGGTAAATCAACCACATATCCCTCTTTCAAAAGTGTTTAAAATGTGTTTACTGTGTTTGTCACACATTCAAAGTCAGAGAGTTTTAAGAGACAAATTAATTGTATCTTGGGGAGGAATAATTTAATTTTGCCCGTCTACACGAGAATAGAGTATACCCAAAGTATATTAACTTCTAATTAAAACTTTTTGGGGGGTTAAAAAAAAAAATCCATCAAAAGGAAGACCATCACTCAATATAAAATTCTCCCAAAGGCTTTTGATTTTGAATAAGAATCTGTATTTTCAGTTGAATAAGAACAAGAATTCATCGACTGTTTCTCTAAAGCCGTCAAAATCCATTTAGCGCCGTTTATTCTCATAAAGGTTTGTTCAATCCTTCTCAGGTCGCCGTCTGTCAGTTATATATCGCTTTGAAGTTGCAGTTTCTAACTAACATTTGAATTAATCTTACATGTCAAAATCTGTAAATGGAATGTGGGAGACCATATATGTACAGTACACATGCATTCAAAAAAACAGGTTAAATGTATAATTCATCACGCGCGGGGGGGGGGGGGATCGCAATTATTTTCAATAGATCAATGATGAACTGAATCTATCAATGTGAGAAATGTTTCTCTGCAGTCAGATGTGTACAATGAAGGCAGGAGCCTCTGTTGTAAAACGATGATGAAGATTTAATATGACAGTTTCTGTCTGCGTGCTAGGCCTGATTTACAGTAGAGCGACATCAAAACAGGGTGGAAATTGGGCGGGCCATCAAGATAGGTTTGGTCTGCAGGAGAGGAATTAGGCTGAAGTGAATCATGAATAAATATGTGAGTCCTTCGAGGATCATTAACACCTGTCTGCCTGCTTAGAAGCACTACTGTATGCTAATGCTTTTTACATTTATGACCTGCCGCTGCCTTTTAAATGCAGAATAATGGAACTCAGGTGTATTGTGAAGATAGACGGACTGGATCAAAAAGTCGAAAAGAATATTTCTAGTCACATTCAGTGGGAGTGTGAGGGCCACACACAGAAAAAAAAAAATCATTATCATATTAAATATTAATGAAGTGAATCTATGAATAAACACTATATGGATAATAATGTTCACATCTTTCTCTGGGTTTGCCGTTTGCGCCAAGATGAACATATAGAGTCGATTCACAGTTTAGAGCTCATCAAACAAGCTAATGATTCACAAACAGAAGAGAAAAGAAAAAGGAAGATTAAAATTTTATAATATTCATCGGAAAACTAGGGCATCACAGCACAAATACTGACAAAACAGGGCCACGTTTAAATCACCGTGGCGACCAACACCAGATGATGCGAGACTGTCCAAGTATGAATGACAGAATTCACAGAGTAACTAATAAACATACTGCTAATCCTCCCCCAGGAGTCATAACGGAGGTCCGCAAACACTCCCTCCGCTCTCCTCCCCTCCATTTTCCCATCATCGGGGGTCCACTATATTGTTTCATCCCAAACTATCATGCACACACACACTGCGCTCAAATCTAAGTTCTATTCAGTCACTTGTAAAAACGTTTACCCCTCCCAGAGAAATCTATCAGGATGTAACAAAATAATATGTTGAGTAGGATGGATGTTTGATATGAACCACTGAGGTTACCTTTTGTGAAGGATCACATAAATCTTTCTCTGGTCTACAAAAGTTTTATATTTAAAAAATTAAAAGCAAGTAGCTAATAAAGGTTTACAAAAATAAAGAAAAGGCTACCAGAGACTATTTGGAGTTGGTTTTATTTTCTCAAGGAAAATGATTACAGTTCCTGTTTCCACTTGAGAGAGGAGTCCTGTTTCAGCGAGACGTTAAAACCTGATGTAGAGGTAATGGGTGAGAGCAGTTTGAGGAATACAAAGTAAACCTGTGTTCACCTTAGTGTACTCTCACTCCTGCAAACTCGCCGCTCCACACGTTATTGTTACAGAAGAGCATGAGGTCATCTCGATTCATCAGGATGCTTGAATGCTGTAATGAATCACTGTTTTTAAATTCAAATCTGAGCCATGTTCTTCTTTTTCTGGACAGCTTCCACAGATCTACCACTCAAACACGGAAGGAGGCTGAACTTTTCAAGTGAGAGGAAACTATCAAGCTATCGCGCGCACGTGTGTGTGTGTGTGTGTGTGTGTGTGTGCGCGCGCGCGTGCGTGCATGCGTGTACGCTTGCGCTTGTTTGTTCTAATGAGCATCTGTCAGTACAGACCTGATAACCATGGTAACACCCGGGGTGATTTCTCTGGCCATGCTCGCAGCAGCTGGAAGGCTTTTCAGCAAGGTCAACATCTGGGCAGAAAGAACAACCCTCACAACCTGCAACACTTTTACCACTGTGGTCATTAAAGTCTTATATCTAAAGCACCGGTGCCAGCAACAGAAAAACCTACAAGCTCAGATACCAAAACGCTTTCCTCGGAGGCTGTAAATCAAACCAAGACTTGTCACATGAAATCATAAGTGGTCATAAGAAAATGATCAGGATATTGTCTTTATCGTCCTCAAATGAAAGGAAGGAGACAAGCTTCTATCTAAAATAAGACATAAGCCAAAAAGCTTCCCTGCTAAACTCGGTGAAATTGCAGGCCAGGGAGCACCCGGAGCGCCGCAGGCCACAGCTCCAAACTTTTTTTTTTTTTTTTTGGAAGTGTTGTAAAAACTGTGATAAATACCCACATGGCCAGTAAGAACAAGACAGCAAGCCAGCCAGGCACGGAAATCTGTGTTATTGCCGTTACTCAAGTGTAACCGAGTGGTGCTTGAAGACGAAAGGTTGGAAGACAGAGGAAGAGGTGGGGCAGAGAAAGGGAGAGAGAAGAGAGGCACTTGAAGGAGATTCAAGCAAGGAGGCTAGTCAGTGATAAGCATGCTAACGTTAGCGATGATTCCTCACCTGTCAAAAGTCCAGAGTTAAAACCACAAAAGTAGCACGGCAAGAGCTTTCCAACGATGCCAGAGAGAAACCAGTTTTACTCATTGCTAACTGTACACATGCATACACGTCGCATACCTTTTATGCTTTTTGAAGAGTTCATGCAGTAGCTAGGAGTCAAAAGCTAATATGATGCTATGAAACACTACACCGCAGACTTTAATGATGGAACAACTACATTTTATACCTCTGTTCTCAGTGTGATGATATTTTTAGTATCCACAACATCCTCTGTAGTTTTTAGCCACTTGTTGGCAACTGCAGGTTTTTGGATCCTCCAAGTGCAGAGTGCTCACCAAAATCTTCCTTTGACTGCCATTTTAAATTGTGATAGTATTTGCTGTATTTAATTTACAAGTTTATTGTGGATTTTCAAAATAAAATGGCAAAGATATAAGTTATTGTATGGACAAGTGATGAGTCAGGTAAGCCGTCCACATTATTTTTAATTTGACCTTCACTTCTCTTCCTTTGGCCTCTTCAGCTGTCACTCAGGTGACCTGCCACCAGTGAAGCAGATATAAACATGGACACACACAGTCAACAGCAGAAAAACAATGGAGAGACAAAAATCAGACAACAATCAGTGTGTGTGTGTGTGTGTGTGTGTGTGTGTGTGTGTGAGAGAGAGAGAGAGAGAGAGAGAGAGAGAGAGAGAGAGAGAGAGAGAGAGACTGTGCTGGAGGCATAGGAAGGTCACCTCACGTGCACAGCTCAGTGGAACAGCGCCTGGCGATTGTGCACGAGAAGCCAAGCACCAGCAGTCTCCCAAGGACAACAAAGTGCTTATCCATCAGAAAAAAGAAGGTGGCTTTACAGCTCTGTGATCCCACACGCGCAACCTCACACACACACACACACACACACACACACACACACACACACACACAGTACAATGTAGACTCACAGGCACGGCCATAAACAGTTAAACAAGCCTTTTAAGTCAAGCACCTCAGTCAGATGTCTTTTTTTGTCTCTGAATGTTTACATCAATCTTGTGTCTTGAGCACCCACACATGTATCTACCTTCATCACTCTCTTGAGAAACAACTCTTCACTTTGCTTGCCGTCTTTATCGCTGTCAATGGAATAATTACTTGGTTCATGAAATAAAACGTTTTTTTCCATCATTATTATTGAAATTTCACGGCACAAATGGGGGACGGTTTCTTGGCTTTCATTCGTAGAACACTACTTTATAGAGCTTTTATAGGTCCAAAACATTCAAAATGTACTTGAATCATTTTAAGCACCTGAACAAATAAGTGCTGGAGTGTCTTGTCTGGTGATATTACTTTTCTGCTCATGAGGTGATGGCCACTTTAGTGTGAGGGAGCTGCTGCCGGAGCCAGATCTCCTGATCCAACCAAGTCTCAGACATGCGACACGAGAGAAGTGAGACTTGACTTCACCTCAGGGGCATGGGTGCATTAGACTGTCGATTTGAGAATTGGCAGAGTACTGCGCTATTGGAACATGAGATGAAGGGGCATTGCATTCTGACGAAACTGGAGGAAAAGAAACCTTTTAATATTTAAATGTAGTTGCTAACAGCTAACTTTACACTGCTTGCACAAGTAGCAGTAAGAGAAGGAGTCAATAAATCTTCCCCTGTAGTCTTCTTTCTAGCTTGTAGCACCTAAATGCAGCGCTAAAAGCTAAGAGGAGGTTTATGTGTGGTCAAATCACACAGAGCAGAAAAAGGAAAGCGGAGCTTGGAGGAGTTGCCTTTAGTCACATCTTCCGCCATCTAGGTGATTTTTGTTTGAGCTACATAATGTTTCTTTGACTTCTGCGGAAGACCACCTGTATCGTCAGTGTTAAGTGGTTCATGCAGTTGCCTAATAAGCAACACTGGACAACAGTGATGCCGCCATAGTTTGATAACATGGTGTACCTCTAATGTGTATTAGCCATCAAACACTGGGCCAAGCTTTTATTCAGGGATGCGTTGAATATCTCCATCTGTTCCTTTTTTTTCCAGGAAGTACAAGTATCATGCAACTTTCTATTTCAGTTCAGGACCTTGTTTTGCAGTAAGTGGAGCTCTCCATTGCCTGCAAGCCTCCTCGCTCCTCTCTGCCATCGGTGGTTCAGCTGTTGTTTCTCATTATAAAAACCACCTTATTGTGTTTCTTATTATCCCAAGCTGCTCTGAGCAACCAGTATATCGCGTGTGTCTGAGTGTGTGTGTGTGTGTGTGTGTGTGTGTGTGTGTGTGTGTGTGTGTGTGTGTGTGTGTATATACAGTAGCTGCCCAACTGAGTCTTTGTTTGTCTCCTACTTTGTCTCTCCAGTCCTCCATCGTTTGCGTCTTGTCCCCTCATTATAAACACCTCCATACAGTACCTCCTCTCCCCCTTCCCCTCTCTTGCTTTCTCCTCCACTTCTCCTCACTCCTTCTCTTTACCTTTCCCTCACTCATTATCCAACAGCTTGAAGCAACCAGTCAGCCATATGTGTGTGAAAACTGACACCGCCTCACACTGTTAGCTTGTATTATATTGAGTTTGCTCCTTGCCTTAAACTTTGCCCTAAACCTTTGGCTATTTCTGTTCTTATTTTTTTTAACCAGTCAGACTAATTAACCGAGACGCTTGCAGCCAGCATCGAGCCATATGTTAATTTACCTCACATTTATAGCTGTGTTTTCAACTTTGTTTGCCTTTAAATTGCTTCAGTTGTGGGTTCTTCTCTGTTAAGCTAATTAGCAAAGGGATCTCACCATCAGCCATGCAGAAACTTCTTTTGTAGCTTAGTTTGTAGTCTGATGTCAATAAGCTAGCACTCTTCAGGCTGTATTTTAAATGTGCATTCTAACATTTAATAATTTCTTTGTCTAGATTTCTATAAAAGCCATTGCAATTTTAAGACTGTGTATTACCAATGAAATAAATGGATCCGTGTAATGTAGAATTACATACAAGGTGAAGTTTGCATTGTGTAGTTGGCTCAGTCTGCAACCTCTTCAAATGGCATCTCCTCGAAGTTGGCAGCGCAACAAACTTCCCATTAGTGACTGCACAGACACTCCTCACACACCTTGTGATGAATACAGAATGCTTTATCCCACAAAACTTCACATAGTCACATTTATAAATGTATAGCAGGCTTGAGAAGTTGGAGCTGGTTTTTTTTGTTGTCTGAGCTCCTGTAGCTCACACTAGCCATGTACCATGGTGTACTGCAAAGCAGCGTTGCTCTCAAACAACAGTGTAGGTCAAGTTGGAGAATGGCATCTTCTATCAAGGATTCCTCTTGAATAACGATTTTAACCGTTTGTCCTCTTGACAGATTCGTTCAAGCGACACTATCGTCCCGTTCGCTACAACTCAGGTTAACAAGATGATTCTATTCCTTAAAAATGCAAGTCAGCAGTCTTTGTAAAAGTTCTTTCCACAACGATGACAAGGCTATAATTCACTTCCTGTATCCCAGAGGGTTTAGCGTGACTCGATCCAATCAGAAACCATGCCAATTAGACGCCTCAACTGGCACTTAATTGCCACTCTGAAGAGGCTGATGGGCCATTAATTAGCAGGACATTAACGAGACTGATTGTTCATTAACAGCAGAGCATATTAGAGGAGATAAGACTTGATTGTAATGGACTCTGGTGGAGGAGAGAAAGGCTGATCCTGTCTTCAGAAGAATTAGGTGACCTGCTACGGCAGCCAGGACTGGGATAATAATGTTAACAGTGGCCATTAAAGGGGAATACCACTTAATTTTAATAGTGGCGTATGGTTGAAAACTGTTAGTCTACATTACGTCCCCACAGATACATATCATCATCAAAGACTTGCAGAGTATTGACGGTAGCTAATTACCTTAGCCATAAACACAACAAATGATAGGGGAAAAAATGCTGCAAAATGAGAGAATGGCTTTTGTACCCTCCAGAGAGCATCCAGGGAAGAGCTCTGGGATGGAGGTGCAGCGAAGGACAGGTTGGCAAGATTGGATTTTTTTAATTCGCAAAATATAATTTGTATAAGAAATATCCAAACATCCAAATCACAATACAGAAATTGTCAAGTATTAAAACCCTGTTTTTTTTTATCACCACGGTGGAATTCATAAGCACAGTTGTACGCATTTTATGGGATAACAAATTATAAATCCGCATCAAGCGACATGAAGAGTATCAAAAGAACTTCAGAAACTGTTTTATATTATCTAAATTATTTTAAACACAAGGATGCATCGATCCATGTAGGAGCTGTTG
>NC_141330.1:12082500-12190000 GCF_037954235.1 Aulostomus chinensis | reverse complement strand
TATGAGCAGATCTCTGGCACTCCCTGGTGGTGAAGGAGTGTAACTAACTAGTCTAATTTATACAAGTGTCCCCCACAGTGAAAGTTTGAATTGAAATATGAGACTCACAGTAACCTATGTCACACATTGTAGTTCCATTTACTTTGGAAAATATAGATGCCATTTGTCATGTATAGATAACTTTGCGCACTCGTAAAATACACACTTTCTCTGGGCTGATATCATTTTTTCAGATTTCTTTCTAATCTAACCTGGTTAAGTTGTTAAACATCGTCCTAAACATAAAAATTTCAACATTTATTTTTGTGTCTGAAAACTCAGCAGAGATGTCCCAAAATGTGAAAGTTTGGCACAGAAACATACTCGAGCAGGTCGTGTGCTTGGGTAGTAAAAAGTCCTGACGGTGTTCATTAATCACTACGTTGAGGTTTTGATGCCACAGCAGGAATAGAAATGCTGCTCTAACTCTCAGAGATAGACTGTAGTGCCTCCATCAGCTTCATTTCAGTTCAGAGCTGGGAAAAAAAAAACCTCTCCAGCCGGAGTAGCACTGGTTACTTGTCCAAATAATGCGCTAATATTAACATTTTCTTAACATTTAGTGCAAACAAGTAGGTTAAGGGTGTGCTTCAATGCACTACACTGTAGTAATTAATTTTCAGATTATATGTAACATAATGGTGGGTTTTGAGTCGTCATGAATATTTCTAGTTGTTCTAACGGAAAAACTGACCCAATGCTGCAGACCCAACTCCCTGAAACCAGTAGTTGATTTGCAGTTGGAACTACAATGTTGTAGTTCCAACTGCAACTGTGTATATGTGCGTGTGCGTCTGTGTATATATATATATATATATATATATATATATATATATATATATATATATATATATATATATATATAATATATGTTGTAAATATACCTCTCAGCAGTAACTCAGTACAGGAGTTTTTCTCAACCTCGTCTACAGTAAGAGTTGCCAACTCAGCATCCACTCTTCAGTCTAATCCTATTTTTTTCTTTTTTGGTAAAATCGAGCCTGATTTGTTTTGCAAATGAGGCAGAAACAGCTAGAAACTGCTTCTACTGAATATACAGCGTCATCGTTTGAGGGGGTGAATTATAGCTGTTATTTTTCTGGTGAATAATTTGTAGAATTTTGTTTTAAGTTTGACATTTTATTGTTCTAAAATCTGTGTTTATATAGCACCTTAGCAGGACTCCAAACGTAAGACTCCAACCTACTCATTAGAGCCACTGGGGGCTCAGCATCTTGCTCACAGATCGAGTGAGGACTGAGCCTGTGACCTTTAAGTTACTTAACAACTACTCTACCTCCTGAGACTGCCTGCACCTTGTGGGAATAACAGCCTAATTGCTATACCTCACGTGTATGTTTGAGAGAATGAAGAATACTGTATAACCTGTCAACTAATGTGCTAATGAAGTAAAACTTTGAATATTTGATGCATCACCAACTCAACAGGTTAGCAAGGCATCACACTGGAGCAGCAGCATCCATTTCCCTGATTCTTTATGCTGACTTTTTGCATAATAGAGAAGATTCACATGAGAAATACATGATGGCTCATTCATCAAGTTTGGGGAAATAGCATAAAATATACTATGGAAATGATCCAGGATGCCATATGTGATTAATGAGGCTGACTCACTCTACCAATACCAGAGCAATCAGACACAGAATTAGAAACGTGGAGCCAATAAAACATTTATATCTATGTAACACGTGTAAAATTAAGCCCGCTCAGCGATTCCTGGCTCATGAAGAGGCCGACTTGGCCCCGTGATATTTGCAAACGTGCATGTAAGCTACTTATTAACCATGACACAGGAAGGCATCAGAGCATGGGTTCCACTTCATGTGTGATTCAGGCTCTCATAGAAGACAAAAAAAAAACAAAAACGAGACAGACTTCAGCCAGGTATACTTTCAAATTAAATAAAAAAATGTTTTCAAAAGTTTTACATTCCTTTCATTTGGAGAAAAATAAAAGGATACTGAAATCAAACTTTGAACACCAACGTGAAGCTGCTCTCACGGAGAGGTGAAGAAGGGCGCAGAGGCGAAGTGGAGGTGTGCATCATTAACAATGAAGTGAGCTTGCTAGCACACATACAGCTATTACCTGACTGGTAACACACTGCAACACTGATGTAACCTCAGTGGCAATTCTAGCTAGTTGGGTGCCCTGAGAAAACAATAGCAGAGGAAGCACAGTGTGATCATGTGTGGACTTGAGTTTGATCTGACGATTGACCTGAAGTGAAAAGTCTCCTTTTGAATGCTTTGCACCATTTTTTTTAGGCAATATTTCTCCACATGGTTGACATTGCTCTGACAGTGATAGTGCTGCGAAAAGAAATGTATCAAAAGCTGAGTTTGACCAAAACAAAAAAAATAAATAAATCAACCAGAGGAAATGATGTCTGCGCAAACAATCTCTGAGAGTGGAGTAACGATAATAAGACCAACAGAGTGAGTGGCCATCGATCCAGCCTGGGTTTGGACCTCAGGGGTCAGGGGGTTCCATTCATGTTCCCCTTCCACCCTCCATGTGGACTCCGGTGCTGTTACATCACGCACAGGTCTGACATGAAGCGGAACAACTGATGAAACACGGGGCGGCTTTGTGTGAGGGGAGCACACCGTGTTGGGGGCTGGGAAATGTCATTTCAACAAATGAGTGAACTCCGTGAACAAACTCTTGATGTTTGATACACGTCTCACACTTCATTTTTCCTAAATGTGAAAGAGACAATCGTCACATTTGTTTTGTCATACAATCTCACACTGAACAGATGTTTGGGTTTTCTTCAGCAGCTCGCCACTGAGCTTGTCCTGCCATTCAAGAGTTTTCGAGAAGGCCCTGACAACACCGTCACTAGTTCAGTCTGAAGTCTTATCAGGCGTCAGGGTACGATGCAGGTGGCCTTTCTGAGGGCCAGGTAGCCTGTAATCACATCTGTGGGCAGGAGGCGGATGTAGGAGAACTCCTCAGAGGATGTGAACCGTAGTTTTGTCTGCGGGTCTGTGTAGTTTGCCTGAGACAAATTTTAGAAAAAGCAAAAAAAAAAAGGAGTTATTGCTTTAAACAGTACAGGAGCAAAGTAATGATTACATTTGTAGCAAAGTAATGACTCACCGGGAGTCCAGAGATGTCAGAGTATTTTTTGGCTGGCATCAGCGAGGGAGGAGCATCAATATTGTAGTCTTAAAACAAAAAGAACATATTGGGAGTAATTAAGTGACACAGCCTTATTAGGTACATTCCCTTTTTCGTTTTGGCCATAGTTTTTGCTTTAAAATGGGGGGGGGGGGGTGCAACTATTGGACATGTACATTGGAGGGTTTGCAGCATATTCAAAATCATGTCTGTTATGTTTTCATCTAAAAAGGAAGTCAGAGGACTGAAGACAACAATGCATGTAAATAAACGTGTCTACAACTGAAATGGCTTCTAATTATTTAGAGCTCATAAATGAACCGGGTAAAAATGAGGGGCAGTAACTCACAGTTGGGGTCGTTCAGCTTCCACGGTAAAGCCCGTTCCAAAGCCAGAATTTGTTTGAGGTTTTTCCAGGTTCTGTTCTTTTTGCCTGCTGCTGCTCCGCCAATACCAGAATGCTGCCAATATTATGAGCAACAAAAAAAAAAGGAGGTGTAAATGGAGGGAGAAACCACAGAGGCATCAAAACCTTAAAGGCCAGATGGACTTAGACACCCACCATGAATGTGGGGTCTTTGAACGGTGGAGGTTTTGATGTGGACTCTGTGGTGGCAGCCGCCGCAGCGGTGGTGGTTGGACCACTGTCCACTGATCCAACTGCCTTGACCTCAGCTGCCGGGTCTACTGCAGCTGACTGATCACACACAGAGGAAAAACATGTTACACTGTTACAACATTTCAGTTTAAGTTGCTTGAGTTCAATATTTTTTGATTGTCAACAAAGATTATGATGTAGATCCAGATGCAGGGGTGTGTTTTTTTGTTGGACTTATATATAAACATCCTGAAGATATGATTTTGAAAACTGAATTCCAAATACAAATGTTTATCTTGACAAATTTGAATAAAAACAACATGGATTCTGAATTAGATGAGGGAACTTGGTGAACAGATGACTTAATTAGGGGTAGAAATCTGACAGAAGACTTTTTTTTAACTTTAGGGAGCACGGTGGTGCAGTGGTTAGCACTGTCGTCTCACAGAAAGAAAGTTACAGGCTCGAGCACGGGGTCTTACTGTGTGGAGATTGCATGTTGTCCCTGTGCCTGCGTCAAGACTTCCCTATCAGTCTGAAATTAACGCCACAGGATGGACCTTCTCTTAAGAGGACTTTTTCCATCTACTCAAGCAGTTTATCGGTATCATTGTTAGCAAAAAAAAAATCTGTCATCAAGAGGTGCACCTCTCTAAGTAGTACAAGTTTAATACTTTTCCCTACGTGATGAATGTAGTATTAATATTGTATGTCACATGATATATATACAAGTAATGCAAGCTAAAAGGCTAAATTGTAATTCACAAGAATATGCAGACATAGATCAGAAGAACACAAGCTCCCTATTAATGCAGCATTACTATGGGAGGGCCAGTGCGGTCTCACCTGGGTCTGTGTGCCCGGTGTCGGTGTCGCCGTTAGCTGTCCCTTCTTCTTCTTGCTGCCCCCGCTGCTCGGCTGAGTGGTAGACACCGCCAGACTACCGGGACGTTTCTTGGCCCTCTGAGCGGCGGAGCTGGCGGCCGCCGGCTGGCTCCTGATGGTTATGGGGATCTGAGAGGCCATTGGAGCCTCTCACATAGCCAAATGGTAGCGTAGTACAGGCTGGGAATACAGCTTTCTCACTCGATAGTTAGCATGAACTGCTAAGACCAAAACATCGCTTTAACCCCGGATATTGAAATACTTCACTTCCGGTGGCATTTAGAACACCAAAATAAAACAAATGTCCAAATTTCCTGAATAAAATGCCTAATTTAGAAAATATAAATTACACTGCTCTGTTTTTTTTAAGTAATAACAAAAGCTAGATTTTATTAGTCAAAAAAGCAGCATATAAATGAACTGAAATCCCAGGAAAACAGGATGATCTCATTAAAATCAGTAGCACCATCTGAGCTGCTGTGATGGAGTGCTGCTGCCACCATGTGTATTATAGGAGGTCCCACACAGAAGTGGTGACAGTAAGGAGAAAACACAAAATTGATTGTTATTCATTGTATAAAATTATCCAAGAGCCTTGCATACACAGCACCTGTCTGCTTTAGCTTTCTGGTATCTTGTTTATGTCATCACTTTATGTTTTGTCAATGCAAATGCATAATGAACTCATGAAGTGCATTACAACCAAGCTCATGAAAGTAAAGAATTGTCATTAATATGTGTTTTTTCACTCTAGTGCTGCTTTTATAATAAGCCTTGCTTCAGACTTCTGTATGGCAGGTTTGCGATGGAAATATTCTCTTAATTTTGCACAAATCCTTGTCGTTGAAGCCACAAGCGTACATGACAAAAAAACATGAAGCTGTAAACAGCACTCAAACAAAACTTACCCGCACATTCAGAATTGGGGACAACATTCTACCTCCTGAGATACATCCTACTTCTTGTTTTTCTTTCACTGCCAACTCTCTCCCAGCCAGATGGGCTAACAAATGATGAATGTTCCTGGCAGAGGTGCTGGAGGGTTCAAACTGTTCAGTTCACTCATTACAGCAAAAATAGACATAGTGTGTAGTTGTAACTCAGTGGTTCCAAACCTTCTCACTTGCTACTCATCAAATCCAGCAAAGTCTTCTCGGCCCACACATTAAGTGCTAAAATATAAGCAGTTAAACCAAATAATCCCTTTTTTATGGGAGAAGAAAAAGCAAAGTTAAAATTAAAAAAATCACGTCCATATTAATAGATGACATTATTGTACACCCTCTATTGTCTTGTGCTCTCTTTTATTTTATGTGTAAGAATGGTCAAACTCCTTTTTTTTTTTAAAGTAAACTGAAGACACTTTCTTTGACTAGACCTTCAAGAGAAATGAGACAAATTTCCTCATGCAGCAACCTGTACAGTCCCTTTTCTGTGTTTAGGAGTCTTGATGTTAGAGTTAAGCAGCAGAACCTGTCTGGATGACTGAGATTTCCTTCAGTTAGATCAGGATGCCATGCCTCAGGGGGTACAGGGTTGTTCTCTTGTCAGTCAGGAAGTGTTTCACAAAAAATAAACCTTTGAGGGGAAAGTGCCTCCAGCATATCCATCAGTCTATTGAGCCCTACCAGGGAAGGACCTGTCAGTATCCAGACATTGCCGCACATAACAAAGATGCACCACATCCACATTCAACCGAGTGCCCTCTGACCTCCTGCAGAGACCTCAGCAAACTGAAAAAACACTTTTGTAAAATATGTGACATTGTGTTTGAGTGTGTGTGGAGGAAATGTGGAGCCACAGAGAAGCTTTGCAACTATTTTAGTGTCCTCATCTTATCCAAGGGTGTCTAGAGGACCACACTCGCAGGGGAAATACTGATTCAGATTAAAGTCTTGCCAAATGTCTTATTTAGTTTTCAGCACCGGCACACTGTGGCTTGCAGCAGCATGAATAAAGTATAAAGCCTGCTCACACACAGTTGCAGACTAACAGATCAATGTTTTATGGGTGATGTTAACCTATGACATGTAACTAGTGGACCCTCCTTAACACATTATAGCAGGAACCAATAACATCCATGTCAAAGATTAGCACTAGCTGTTCACAGGCTTACAGTCTAAACACACCTGGGTGCCACACAGAGCTTTTCTGTTTAACAAGGGAGGCTGTGTTGTGTCAACTCACCCTGGAACAGCCATTCCCAAAAATAGGAAATGCAGCAGCCCGGTTAAACCTCTAAAAATCCATTTTGGACAAAACCTTCAGCTATAACTGATTAGACTAGTCAAGCTGAAGAGGAATTATATCCCTATTTATTCACAATTCTCTATGAATGTGGGCTTAAGGCAAAGCAGAGCAAACTGAAGAAGCATGTCTTTTTCTTTCCTAATTGATATCATAGCAATTTGGAAAGCAAGTTAAATTAATCATTAAGACTGCATCATGGATAGTTGATCATAAAATATTTGCATATATGAAGTCATTTTATGGTGATTTCTCTTTTTTAAACTTAATTTCAAACAATATAATATTCATATTGCTTTATAAATTATTTGGGCAGTCTTAAATTCTATCAGATCCCTAAACCTTAAGGCATGCACTTTTAGAAATAGTATATTGGTGTGATCATCCTACATTATTTACGATCCATATGGTTCCTATTTTATAATGTGCATAATGATTTTATAGCGGTTTTGTGGGTGTTGCCCTACATTTTAATGCAGTAACTTAGATCTAGCAAAGCAAGGGAACATTTCAACATAAACAACGCTCTTGCTGTCACGATGTGAGTTCCAGTTTCCTATAAAGTTAAAGCATTTTAAATTACAAAAGTTGAATGTATTTATTGTTTATGTCCCGTGACTCATCAGCAGTATCATTACATCCCACTAGAGGGCCGAGGCCTGCACCAAGGAAATCACTGCTCTTGAAATGGTCCTGGTGCTATAAAAAAAAAAAAAAGCCATTAAAAAAAGCATTTTCAAAGCGAGGTTGATTTTCAATTTGACATGCACACACACATGCATGCTGGCGGGAATGTCATTTAAAAGCACATTATGTAAAAAGGGTTGGTGGAGTTTTCCGCTCTGGTGACTCCGGGTGGTATTTGAGCCAAACATGTAAGCCAAAGCCTGCAGCACAACTTATCGATCAGTGTCAGCAGGTCATTGACTGGTGCTGGATATGTGTCAGTGTTTATAATGCGAATGGATCGCTCACATGTCTGTCCATGCATGTGAGTAGGAAAGTGTAGACAGGGTTTGACGGAGAGATCTTTCTTTTTTCTTTCCCCCAAACTTGGTTTTGCTGGTTTGCTTTCTATGACAGTTGCCTCGTTTGTGCCCGAAACATAAGGGCCAAGGGTTTTTCGCCCAGGTGGACAGAGCAACTTCTTGGTTAAAACAAGAAATATTCATTCATTCATATCCCAGAACTGCTTTTAATCTAACTGAAAGCTAACCCGTTTTCAAATTAAAGCCTTCGTAATGTTAAAGTCCATCCATCGTCGTCTTCCGCTTATTCCTTACAAGTAAGGGTCGCGGGGGGGCTGGAGCCTATCCCAGCATCTACGGGCGAGAGGCGGGGTTCACCCAGGACAGGTCGCCAGTCCATCGCAGGGCCAACATACAGAGACAAACAACCATTCATACCTACGGTCAATTTAGAGTATTCAATCAGCCTAGTCCCCAAATTGCATGTCTTTGGACTGTGGGAGGAAGCCGGAGTACCCGGAGAGAACCCACGCAGGCACGGGGAGAACATGCAAACTCCTCACAGAAAGATCCCGCGCCCGAGCCGTGACTCGAACCCGGAACCTTCTTGCTGTGAGGCCACAGTGCTGACCACCGCACCACCGTGCAGCCCGTAATGTTAAAGTGAATTTTATAATAGTTTTCTGACATAAATATCCTCAAACTAAAGGATTAAAGCCAAAATAGAAAACCAAGGTTGCGAAAGCCTTTTCTCGATGTTAAATGACTAATGCATGATTGCAACCTTGTCGGGGTTGAATGTAAACAGGCTGTATCACATATTTAATCATTCACTGTGCTGAATCTCGATCTCCCTGAATGAATTCCGCATGACCTGACCTAGAAGTGCAGCCGTATTGCTATTCACATCTCATCAAGTCGAGGCAGACTCCTTGCCTTTGTTTGTGCAGGTAGAATTTTTCACTCATAAAAATGAGACATGGCTCCTCGCTGACTTGATTATGTGCATTAAGAATTTAGACAGTGGGTCTATTGCAAACCATTTTGTCTGTGTACAGTTAAGAAATAGCAGACGGACACCGTATATTGAAGCTAATAAAGTAACAGAATGTAATACAATGAATCACACCTGAATGAAAAGAAGGAGGGATGGCATTTGTTTTTTGGCATGGATACACAAATGGCCTCCATTTGCAATGCAAGTTAGACCTCCAAGTGTCGATATCTATTTTTTTTTTCCAAAAAGCCCCTAATGGAAAGAGCACCTGTGTAATGTAGCAATGTAGCACAGACAAACAGTTGATCATTTTTATGTACAATTTTAACAGTTGGTTTACTTTTTTGAATGTGAGAATAAAATGAGTCAGTGTATTTGTATTTGTATTTTTTTTTTAGGGACTTAGGGACTTCAAAAGTTGCCAGGTAATACTAGTTACCCCAGCTACTATTAGCCATAGTTAATCTTTCTCAGAATTACACCTGGGACGCTGCTACCTATTAAGAGCAAGATTTACCGTCCCTCTGAACGAGTGGACGATATCAGGTGAAGGAAAAGAACTCTGGCTGCTAGCCTGACCCGAGCAACAGCCTGAGCACTCCCAAGCGCTGCTCTTATTCTAGTAATAAATTGTGGTGAAAAAAGCATTATGCCTGCAGTCAAGACATTTAAACACTCCCCTGATAAAACAGGTAATATTGAACAATCCTGTTGGCATCTTATTTGCTACAAACAAGCTTGTGGTAGAAAGGTGGAGCCAGATTTCTTCTTAAATCTCTTTGTTTCCCAATGTGTTCTTCTTCTCCATTTCCGGTCCATTGTTAATCCTCACTATATTGCAATAAATGACAGGTTCTTAGGGGGACTTTATTGCTTTAATGGTATTTTTGTAAGTATTGACCCATAAAAACATGCTGAAGTTACAACCCTCTGTCATATTGACATATATGTGATTTCCAGCAGTGTTTTGTAGTTTATGTGGACATAATTCAGCACAGATAGAATTTGAAACAACTAATGTGAAGGCCAGGGACACGCTCTCATCCCTCTGTAGGACAGATTAAAGGCGAACGATAACTTTTTTTTTATTAAGTTTTCCATTTAAATATGAAACCTCTCTACCATCAAGATTTTCATCTGATGAACTGATATGAATTTATGAAATCATCTTTGATTAATACAGTGGGTTTAGTTCGAGAGACAGACGGATGGATGACTAAGAACCGAAATATGGCAATTATTTCAGAGCTGTTTTAGTGCTTTATATCTGTTTTTTGCATGCAGTAAAAATAATCCAAAACCTGTTTGTTTTTCGCTCCAAAATCAATTTCAGAAACACATCTCTAAACATCAAGAAGAGAGGATCTTTATGATTGGTGTGTCACTAATGAGAGTCACAATGAGGTTAGAGGGCATGTTTTGAAGGTGTTGAGCCTCAGTGTTTTCTGCTCTGGCTATTTTGTGTTTTTCTGCTATGGAATGTGGAAGCATGATTCCTGTTTTAAGCAGCAGAAGCTTCCCTGAGGGTCAACATGTTCTATTTTTTTTATTCTTTGGTTCTTCAAAGTCTGAACTCTGAGACCAAACTCAGACATTAGTCAGAGAGGTATTGTGACAGCACACAACACATGGCCCCTCAAATACCAATAAACTTGGAATAAACCACCATCAGCTCTGTCTTCTCCCCAGCTGCAAACTTTGTGTGCCAAATTTGAGAATGCCTGTCTTCATACGCAGAATTCTTACATTACATCTCAGTCAGAATTCAGACTGGAACATAAATTTGAGTATGAGTATGAGTGCTCTGCTTCATCATGAAAGCTTCATCACCCAGACAACCATGAAGCCTCAAATTGTTTGTTGTAGCAACTGCATGCATCAACACAAGCCATTTGTAGTTTCATATACAAAGCAGTTAACTGTGGCAAAAGATGAATGTTTTCACCTGAGGGTTATTGTGTCATTAAATAATGCTCATATTTCCTATCAAAGTCATTTTAATGAACTGAACTATGTTACACCAATAACCTAACATTGTGCAGTTGATTGTTTTTAATGAATATGTAACAGAAGGTGAGCTCGGTAATACAGTAATTTATCTTCCGGGTCGACGAAGCGAAGGGAGGAATGAGCAGTGATGCTGCCTCTGTTTGCTCCGCACATCAGCAGCCAAACTCCTCTCTCAGAAGAACCCCTGGCAGAGGCAGCACGTCCGCCCGCAGAGGCTGATCACACCGCATAGCGCTGCTGCCAACTGAGCCCAGTCATACACACGGTCTTTCCTGATGGATGTCTTATCTCATATCGCTTTTTGAAACTGGAATGTGCTTTTATAGCTTCGGTCCACACTGGACACCTCACGCCCAGCTTGTTTTTTGAGGTAATTGGTTTGTCTCGACGGTGGAGAGAGGACCAGTCTCTCTCTCTCTCTCTCTCTCTCTCTCTCTCCCTCTCTCCCCCTTGCCGTTAGCGCGCTAAGCTAGCTAGCCCGCTAACTTAGCTGCGATACTTTGAAGCGTATCGGTGTAGTTTTCTGCTTCGGTTGCTTGCCCGCGGTCTCTTCAGCCACAGAGGATTGGGGTACCCCGTCACTCTAGGTAAGCGAGCAAAAACCTGTGTGAAAACCTCATTCATTATTGTTGTTATTTTCTCCAGCCACCGTGTCAACCGTAGTCTGGCCGGTGGATGTAGTATGGTAGCAGCAGACTGCCGCTATGGCAGGGGGAGCTTCTTGTTGACAGAGGCACTCAAGTAACGGGGATGTGATGCGACTCAACATCAAACATTGTCACTTCCCAGCTAATTAGCCGGCAATTAGTGATGTACCACCAGTGTGAAGCATGCTAAATGGAATAATGACCGCTTTGTCGATACTGATGAGTACTTTTATAAGTCCTCTACAACTGCTAGCTGTTTTTAGTCAATGGGCCACTGCCAGTTTAACATTATCTCACAGCTGCAGTGTTTGACTGCTGGGATTTTTCCTAACGGTCCTCCCGGAGCAGTGATGAGGCACTTATTGGATGTTCTGTCTGGAAGTAGCTCAGGTTTAAAGTTGGCCATAATAGTTGCAACGGGCTATAGTTTTCTAAGTGAGCTGAGCACCCTGAGTTGAACCCGTGTTTGGTGCTGGTTGTGTCTCCTGTGACCTCCCGCTAAAGGTCAGATGATTTCGCTCAGTGTGTCACACAAGGGGAGACAGCCTATATATGACTGTCTTTCTTTGTGGGCCTTTTAGTCTTTGAGGACCCTCAATCTCAGAGGAACAGAGGTTAATTACATTTCACGTAACTCAATCACAAAGAGACCTTACATAGGGTTTGGTTGAAGCTTGTGAGGCCTGACTTGTGTATGTAGTGATAAAGAGAGTGAGTGAATGAGCAACTTGAGTGAGTGAAAGAAGAGGGAACCAGTGAGCATGCATTAACAGCGTTGTAATTATCTCGAAAGATAAGAAAATGGATTCACTATCAATCCTGCAAGAGTTGACATTCGCAGAGCAGACCAGATGAAGATGTTTGACAGGGAGGAAGCCAAATTAAACTGTCATGTTCCTTAAAGTGAGAGCCTCAAAGTGAGAGAGAGAGAGAGAGAAAGGGAGGGAGCGTGTATCATTTATCCCGTCTGTGTGTGTGTGTGTGTGTGGTGATGCCTGTATGTGGTAATCTGTGGTGTTGCTGGATGGAGTCTGCTGCTGTATCTTTGTTTGACTGACCCTTGGTGTAGGTCAAGCATTGTCAAAACAAGAGCTGATCACCTTGATCATGTTTAAAAATGGATGTGTGTGTGTGATGCCACAAAATTACACGCACAGTTAGCCGCACTGATTTGATTCAGGTGAACACAATAACTGGACACTTGAGTTTGTCTTGATTAGAGTAGGATATTGTTAAAGAACGTTGATACAGGTATGCACCAAAACCTCCATTAGTCATTCATGAAAAATAGGTTTTCCACTCAAGTCTTTACAGCATAAAAATGAAACTTTTTATCACAACTTGAAGGTTTCTGGAAACATAATATCAATTCATAAGAGTTCTTTGGAAATAGACATTAATTGTTCAAATTCACCATGTGTCTTGTCAGTGTGCAGAATGCATAATATAATAAACGTATTTGTAAAATAGAAAATATGAGTATAGGTAAATATCAAGTGTCATATCATTTGAGGAGTAAAATACAATGTCTCGCATCTTTACAAACATTATGGTCCCCCTTGAAGTCACAGCCGAAATTTTGTGTTTGTTAAACATTGCCTACTGTCATCCCAGCTGTATTCCATCCTCAGTAATCTGAGGAATCCAGTGGTGGAGATTTTGAAGGAGCCGTTCTGGATTTGAATGCTGCTGAAGACTTAAATCCACTCTTGTTACTCAAATCAAACATGAGGTAACCGTCAGTACCTAAATAAATTCTATGCACGTTCAGTGAAGCCACGCCTTTGATGTCATAATCTCTGTAATGTTGCACTCACTGACATGCTTTATTTTATAGTGCGTGGTCATAGCACTCAACAAACCAGATGAGAGACCGCTATCTGCTGGGATGTAACAGAGTGTTTTAGTCAGCCATGTGTAATGTCAGACATCCAGTTACCAGCTGTACTAGATCTTAGCATACCACATGTTTATTGAGTCGCTGACACTTATGAGATGAACTCTCAATGTACCAAGATTTGGTATAGAAAGACAAGGAGTTTTTTTCTAAAGCTTTGCATTGTTGAAGCAAAGTGGTTAGTGGTACAAAGAACCGAAGCTCGGTACTCGGCCGTGTTCGTGACCTGGATTGAATATGTGTCATGCTCAGGAGGACGTTGCCTCAGAGCTGTAAATCTGAACTCAGCCCTGTGTTGAGGCATGACTATCCAGCATTGGAAGGAAATGAATCATGTTCCTCATTTCAAGGCCGTGGAGTCGACATGATGTGTTTCCTGCTCCGTGTGTGTTCAGGCCTCAGCAGATCTGCCTGTCTGTGTGAATGTTTTATAGACTGAACGATTCATCAAGAACATTATCTGGAGATGAATCTGCTGTGAAACTGTTTGGATGCAACCTATAACAACAACAAAACTCTGTGCGTGCGTGCGTGCGTGTAAATGTGACACTGTGGTTTCAGCTCCTGTAAAGAGCATGTAAGTAATCGTTTGTTTCTTCTCCATACAATCATAATACAAGTGGTAAAAATCACACTAAGTGCTTACATTGGAATGCTATAGTTTTTACACAAGTCACAATTTTCAAGTAAAAATATCTATCATTTGTTGTGATGTGTTTTTAATTACTGTTTTATATGGTGACTTCTTTCAATGCCTTTCCTGCTGAGGCTGCGTAAATTGAGGTGAACAATGTGCAGGTATATATCTTTGATGTCCACTTAGATTGAGTGTATTCATAAGTGTGTGTTTGTGTGTGTCATTGTCATGGATGGCGTTTGGTGTGTTTATTCCTCTGAGCTGGTCTGGAACAATAGCATCATTCTGGCTCACGTCTCCGAAGGGACGCAGCAGCATTCGGTGTTCCCGGCACTCTTGTGTTCCAGCAAGGCTTGGTGTAGGATTGGGTTTCCCCTGCCACCTGGAGCTCAGAGCACAGGAATGCCATTGTCGCCCACTCCACCCCCACCTCACGCCTCCTGACTATGGATGATTCAGACCAGCATGCAGTTTGCATGTGTACATATACAAAAACATGCATGCACACACATATACTATGCACAATGAGCTCATGCAACCCACCTGTCCCTAAAATTAGGTCACCCTTTGTTACATTGTCATTGCTTATATAAATAGACAACGAAACATCTGACATCTGCAGCTACTGAGCGCTGCCATTAGCTACAGAGGGTGACGCTCGGCAGGGTGGCTGCTGAGTATTTTTCAGTTTGAAAACTCACTGAATAACTGACAGCTGAACTTATAGTTATACTCTTTGTACTGTTGTTCAAGTTTAGATTTCAATCCACCTAAGGACAGGCATGTGTGAAGTAAGTGAGAGGTGACTGAGAATGAAACTACTGATCTCCTCAGTGGGTGATTGACAGAATCAACATATTAGATCTGAGAGGGTGTTAACTGTTCTGTAAAGCGCTAAGTGAGTCTGAAAGTGGGTTCATTGTCAGGGCACTGATAGCAGGACGGCTCAACTGGCTAGTGTTTCAACAGGAAGAGGGACTACAGTGAGCGTCTGCTGTGTTAGGTCTTTGGGAAAAGGAATTGTGGTCGACAGTGCCCATTAGGTGACTGTGATGTTTGTGCACCAGTGCAATATGTAAGGAAAAACACAAGATCAACTCTTCCTCAGGTGACCGAGAATGTCGGATTGCATTCTGGGTCCAACATGGGGTTTATTCAGTACAGATTCGTCACTGTACAGCAGGTGTGTCAGAGCTGGAGAATTTGTTTGGCCACTCCGGACACATGCAGTTTGCCCTTGACTTGTGTGTCTCTACTGTGGATTCAAATTACATGTATTTCAATGGTTGGTTATGTGTTTTAATCATGGTGGTTGTCATGCTCGACTGTACTGAAGTCTTAACACACAAAGTTAACACAGTTATGTCAGCTTACTTTTAAATTCTAAGATTAACCTCATCCATTGTGGCCTGGTGTTAGTGGTTATCATACTAATGTGATGATGTGATATCAGATCAAGACAATGTCATATTTTTTCAAATTTTGCTTGACATTATGAACAGTTTTGTGTCAGACGTCCTGCCTCACTCAATCTGCTCTGTGCTATAGCTGGGGTCAACAGAGTCACGCTCATGGAGGGGGAGTACAATATGTCTGTTGTTGTGATACATTAAGGGCCAAGGGATGTTTTAGTGAAGCTTTTATCAGAGTACATTTGGACACGCAACGTTGTGTGAGTACTCGTTTCACTGAGTAAATTTATTGACTTTAGCAGACCTGTTGAGGGCATGACTTTACAATGTTATTACTTGAGCATATTTGTCTCATGCTCTTGGCACTACCCTTGAGGGTTTAGTAGTAATATGCATCATAGATTTGCATAAAGCAGAACATAAACATATGCATATATAATAATTCTTTGTTACACATTGATGTAGGCAAGTTCTGCTTTCTGTTAATGTGCACATGGCAGTTTCATCAGGCACCTTTTTAATTGCTGTGAGTTTGCATTTTTTTGGATCAGTATTTATCCGTGTACACTTTCCTGTTTACACTTATTGGATATGAATACGTTTTCTGTGGTTGTTTTTTCTTCCACTTTCGTTACAGAGACATTTATAGGCTCTACTGCCAGAGTATAAGCCAGCCAGCATTTGTCATTATGACCTATTTTTGCAAATTAAAAAGCAGCCTTCATCAGTAACCTGCGTCAACCACATCATGGTGTGACATCTAACTTGTATTGAAGTAATAATAAATAATGACAACCTGGTTATATCATACTATGTTTGTTTATATACTGACTGACAGAGTTACTAGTGGACTGTGAGTAGTTTACCGCTGAGGCGAAGCAGCAACATGTGAGATCCAGTTTTAATAGAAGAGGGAGGGGGCCAGATTAGGGATGTTCGATCCTGGACTTTTGCTGATATTTTATAACTGATTTGCCTGATCATTGATATTTGCTGATGCCGATATATTTGTATAAAAGCACAAAACAAGTTTATATACTAGTAGAATTTTGTTCATACTAAACAACACCTCAACTAGTTGAATTTGAAAGTTTTCTTTTATTTCCAAAAGTTTTTGAGAAGTCTGTTGTCCATTTTTGCTTCATCATAAATAACAACAATGAGCAAAACTGAGGCTGAGGCTAATCTTGATTTGTTGTGCTGATATTAATTGTGATTTTTGGATCAATATGAATGTATTGGAAAAAGGACCAGTATTTGGCAATAACAATGATGGGCCAATGTTATCATCCGTCCTTAGGCAAGATGGTTTTGCACAGCACACGCTGTGTTTTTACTAGAAAGTTCTCATGTTTGAGAGTGACAACAAGATGAGTCATGGCAGCAACATTTTGGAGTTGATGCGGACATTGAAGGAGCTACAAAATACACAACGTAACAATTTAGAGTGTCATACCAAACTGTTTAAAAAAAAGTTCAATACACAATTCTTTTTTGTCCCACAGGGCAACGAAAGTTCTATTAAATGCAGTGTATTTAATGAGAGTGTAGTGCGTGCATATACACATGCATGGATGGCTCATTAGCTCGAGGCTTGCTGAGAAGACAACAGGCACTATCACTGTAGTGACCATGAATGACAACAAAACGCAGTAGGGATTATGTTGATGTCATTTACTCATTTCAGCTCATGTTGGGAATGTTTTTCTTCTCAGTAATATACAAGTCAGATTTAACTGAAACTGAACTGAATTGAAACTCAAACTTTCACCCAAAAACCACAATACAAAACCCAACCTCGGCCTTGCTGAACTGTTCCACCCCTACCGTCCATTTGCTTCTCTCCTGTTTTTTTTTGCTTACACATACTATATTTTATTGGAGTCAGAGTCCCAGTAAAGCAGTTCAATAACATATTTTCTTTTCCTATTACAAGACAACAGGACAAGTATGAAACTGACTGAGAAGCAGCTCTAGTAACACTACATATTAACCACCAGCGGTCTCATCACAGAGAAAAGCTACACACGGAACTGAGTAGCTTTATAATGCACAGATCATTCACTCTTCCATTCAGTCTGTGTCGGCCGCTGCTGTGTGGAGTGAATGTTCTGCTCTGCCAATCTTGGAACAGAAGAGAGATGCGTGTCTCCTGCGGGGAGGTTCTGGTGACGGTCTTTTGTAGAAAGTCACTGGAGTCTGTCCGCCAGCCGTGTTTTGTTTCAGCTATAGCTTACAGTAGAACTTAGCATCCTCCACTGGGATGCTTTGTGAAGCGCAACACCTAGTAGTAAAAGTCAGAACACTGGACTAGACATGTTTAGAGCTTAATATTAATCCAGTTTGAACGTTTTTACACCAGAATTGTTTCTCTGATGAAATAGTTGGATTCTGCTAGTTCTCAGTTCACTGTAATGCAGGACAGGTGTTATGGCATTTTAATGGTACAGCTTTGTTTATGCCCTCAACCATGAGAGAGGAGCCACACAGCATGAGTGTAAGCATTGCATTGCCTGCTGGGGATTGGAGTGCAGCCCATCATGGGCGACATGTAAATGGGCTACTAATTATAGATGGGAAAATTCATACTAGTGTACTTATTATAGCCTCTATGTTGGTTGGTGGATGTAGTATTGTTGATTACTGAAACTCACTCGGGATGCTGATAGCCCCTTTAGCTAGATCAGATAGTGAAGATATACTGTAAGTGGTTGATCCTCAGACAAAATGAGAAAACCAGAAAACAGAAAGAGATGAGAAGGAGAGAAACAGCCGTGAGCAGCATTTAGCAGTTTTTTTTCCTCTCAGTTTGAGGTCTGTCACTTTCAGTAGTGGTGTGTGTGTCTGTGTGTCTGTGCATGTGTGTGTATGTATTTGCTTTGCGTGTGTGTTCTCTGGCTTTCCAGTGGGACACATTAGGGGTAGATTTACATAGAAGTGGGTCATCTGGTGCCACCAGGGAACCTTGCTTGCTCCCTGCTCCCTTTCTGGTCCAAGCCAACTAAAGGCCAAGATAAACCTGTGTTTGTGTTTATTTTTCATTAAATACTGGTTGCTGTAAGTTTTACTCAAGAGATTATACACAGTTTATACATATGAGCAGAAAACACATGACACCACACAGCTGTCATTCATTGACTCAATATGTCCCTAGCTTGTCCACTGCACTTTGAGTCATCATAAATAGCTTTGTTGGAAACAGGGATCTTATGAAGCTGTTAGACTAGACACAGCAGTAAGCCTAAGCAATGGTGCCGTCATCAACTTCATCTTGGACCTACAGATGACTCAGAGCCTGTCACACTCAGTGTGTCCCAGCCCGATAGACATAATGTTTCTGCTGGCATAATGATAAGGAAATAGGATTTAACCCAGTATTCAGCTGAGGTTTATTTCATCTCCAGGCTGCAGTTTCTTGTTGTCTGCATTGGTTCTCAAGGACTTCAAAGTCTATTTGTGTCAAAATTTTCTTGCTTACGACCTGACATTGTTGAGTTGAGATGAAGGTGAATGATATCATAAGTAATCATGTTTGTAAGTACAGTTTGTGTCTCCATGATGAAGACCACACGTTTCCACCCAAAAGAAATAAAAGTTTCTGGTTTAAAAGAAATGCACCTCCATTGGGTGTTGGACATTGAGAGTCTTCACTGAACCCTATGTTGCTGTGACTTCCCAAATCTGACATTTGTAGTCGTAGTTTATAGCCATGCTGTGCTGAGCCAGGCCAGGTGTGAAATTGGGCAGGTTTTCAAGTGGTCAGCAGAAACACTTCTGTATATTATTTATTCTCTTCCTCCAAAATATGGACAGCTCCACCACTTCCTCTGAAAAGACATGAGGACAAACATCCAGGAAGAATTCAAACCTGTGGTTTGTTATTGTTAGAAAACGAATGTTAACTTATCAGCAATTGAATGATTAAAAGCTTTTATTTTTCCCAGTCTTTATTAGGGATGCAGCACTGAAGCATTTAATACACATGAACTGCAGTTATTATAAAGTTGTATTATTAGATTATGTGTATCTGCCATGTGTTCAAGACACACACACACACACACACACACACACATACACACGATAGTTCATTATGACAGCAGAGTTCACATAGAAAGGGCAGAGTAGAGTACAGGCACCAGCACAATGACAGTGATTCATGACAGCAAAACATAACAGCGAATATGTTTATTGATGGTAGTTTTTCATGTCAGCTCAGTTTAACTGTCTCTGGGATTTACTGTCATTTGATGGGGGTGTTTTTCTTTTATTATTTTCAAAAAGTAACCATAACCCAAGAAAACGTAATACAAATCGGACCGTGGGTTTGCGGGACTATTGCACTCAAAATTCTTTCAAAATTAGGAAGAGCTGGGTAATAAATTGATGAGAAGTCATTTAAAATTTATGGTTAAAGCGGGTTTTTTAAAAATGAGAGCAGATTTTTATCAGGGGAATTATGGAAGGGAACAGCAACCGCTAACCATCTCTAAAATTGTAAATCAGCTGTGGGGAAAAAAAAATGAAACGTCAGTAATCAATTAACAATTATCTTTTATCAACTAAAACAAACATTTTATTATAACACATTTTTTTCACTATATTATGCTGCCCTTGCTTACCCTCACAGTAATGGGATGCTTATTACACCAATGATCAAATTCTATTTCCTACAAGCTGTTAACGCCTGGTTATATTCATTTAATTTTTGTTAGCTTGAAAGAATTCCAATTCAATTCAATGCAATTCAAGTATTTCACATCATCTTGAAGGCCGGGTTGATAAATAATACTGTGTACTTGTGTAGTGTAACACTGTTAAGTGACCTTAAATATTTGAATAGAGCGGAATAATATGGCTCAGGTTGATCACATTGAGTAATGCTACACTCTGGGTTCAGCTTAGCTTCAACAATTCCCTGCTTTGTGAGAAGGAGTGTGCTGTTCAATGCGTCCGTATGTTGCTCACAGCATCTGTTTCACTCTGAGATATGACCCGACAGGAAAAGACATAGTTTCCATGGTGACAGCTCTGCTCCTTCCCCATCCCCCTCACACTCTCCATAGGAGGAAGTGGAATACGTCCAATTTGTGCTGACTCGGGGAGAAACAACTCTGTGACATGCACATACACTCTGAAATCTGTAGTTATTTGGAATAATTGCTTGTATGTCTGTTTGTGGAAAATGTTTTAGATTTAGCTACACAATTCTGGTAAAACTGAGATCTTGACTGTCTTTTATGAGTCTCTAGGACACCATTGTTAAGCTTTTATTCCATCCACAATTTAATTTTCGATTTATTGCAGTCCAATATGCAGATAGTCCCATGAATATCTCACACGCAGCTACACACAGTTCTAATTTCTCAAGTCATCGAATGTTTTCTCATGCGTATTTACAAAATAATTACCAAAAAAACTGCAAGTAAATGAGAACTCGGCCTGAGCCAGATGTGCTCTGCGTGCTGCAAAACACAAAGGCCTTGTTCAATTACATAGAAGAGAGTTGGTTCTCACTGTTTCATCTGTTGTTATGCAAACCAGCAGCAGCACCTCCAGCAGTTAATAAGAGCTGCTTTAGTCCTGTGATCTCAATATTTCTCAAGTCTGCTCTCTACTCATCATGATGCAGCCATTAAAATCTCTTGTCAGGCTCATGTATGATTCCGTTGTTTGGTTTGATCTGAACAAATTCATTCAAAGTGAAGCATTTGTCCTACGTCCTCCCCGATTTAAACTTCATGTAAAGTTTGAGCAGGAATGAATGGTAACTGAAAGGACAGTTGTGGCAGAAGAGTAGGAGGTGTTTGTCCTCTACATTTGACCCAACGTTACTATTGAAGAGCGATTAGTAGCCACAGTGCAGTGTGAGTGGGGATTAACGCTACTTCTGAAGACTGTGTCTGGAGGCTCCAAGGAGACCCACATCTCAGTCCTAGTAGCAAGGTTCCCAGGACCCTTTGCTGTGAGGCGACACAACTAAACTGTGTCGCCACATCCACAGAGCTGCGAAATCGAAAAAAAAGCCTGGAGAGGATTTATAGAGATTTGTGACTCGACTCTCTCTGCTCTTGTTCAAAAAGGGATCTCTGTTGGTTCCTGGCTAACTACTGTTAAAGGGTGTATTCAGTTTCATCTTTGGGCATTCACATGGAAAACTTATGTAGTTAAACTAATATATGGTCAAAAGAAGGACCTTGGTGTGGGAAAATGCGGTATCATGCACAATGCTGATTAGTAGTGTCCCAGATTATAAAAAAATGTAAAACCCTGATCAGCTGATTGGTAAACTAAGCGTTATTTATCAAATTCCAAGACTGAGCAGTTAATTTGGAGTCAGTGCCAGCTGAAATGCTCCCTGAATGTTTCTCAGTTCTCTGACTTCATTAAGTCTCCATCGAAAACTCTCCAAGGTCTATTACCTGCAGCTCATCTATCATTCATATCTGTTTTGTTTTGGGGTTTTTTGCCATGTAAAGTCGGGTCTCATGAAATTCACTTTTGTGAATGTTATTGATGATGATAATGGTAATTGGAGTCAGAGCATAACATTTTGCTAACCTCAGCTTCTGAACTCATTAGCTATATAGGGATGATACCAAAGATTCTTTACAGTACATATCTATGTCCAACCCAAGGATGATCTGTCTTGTCTCTATTATAAGGAGCTGGGAATTTGTGTCAGTTACCTAAATGATATTTAAAAACAGCTTTAGAAGCCTAGCTGTGAACAGTTTTCTTGCAGTTGTGCTTTCTCTGGAACTACGTAATTCCAAGATTTATTCTTCACATTTTCTTTCTTCGAAAAAAAATTGAACACAAGTCTTCTCATTGCATCATAATATCCCAGTAAAGCCTCTGCATTTTCAGTTAGTGCTATTGTTTTTTAAAGGAAATCCTGTAGTTCTGCTGGAACTGACGACCATACAAGGATGATCATCTCAAGAGCTGGCATGTTTTAGGGTCAGTGTCAGAATTCTGTAATTTTGTGCAACCCTAGCCATGAAAAAAACACAGACAAGCTCATTATTCTCAGCCCCTTTAACATAGAAAATTTACACATGGTCACTGTTAATGTAAGATGAGGACATTGCATGCTGCATGGAATTGCTAGGAAGTCTTTCCTGGCTGGATTGGGAATGTTGGCGGGAGTGTCTGAGCACACAGCTGGGGGCGTGCACACAGTTAAGCCTGATCCTGTTAACATGACTACAGACCAGAGCACAGCAGGGGAGATATGGAACCAAGAACAAATCACAAGTCTCCAGATGTCAGAAAGGCACATTGAGATAGATGAGAATTGAGCTCAATCTGGTCTATATAAGCAATCAGTACCTGGAGCAGGGAATGTACACTGTGTGTATATTGTCATCTCTGTCGGCCTGTTAATGGTGGTCTACTGGCCTGTGCTCTTTTTCCTGTGCTCTCTACTCACTGTAAACAGGAAGCAGTTATCTCTCTCTCTGTTACCCTTTCCTTACATCTATCCCTCTCTCTGTGTCTCTTGGTCACTATTTTCTTCCTCTGCCTACCTTCCCTCCCTGCCTCCCTCTGTGAATACATACTGTATATCTAGAAAGTGACAGGTCCCCAGTGCCCAGTGCATGTCCCTATTATGGGAAGCAAAACAGGTTGTTTTGAGAGGCTTTTCATCCAGAATAAATGTGACATGGTACCACGTTCAAGTAGGTTGCACAAGACTCCTCTTACCTATTTTCTCATTGCTCTATTCCTGGAATTCCTGTTTTTCCTTCCTTGGCTTCCCCTGGAAAGTTGTCTGAAGTAGTGATCTATGGCTGTAGTTGATGTACTGTTGTCTCCTTTTGTTGTACACTGTACAACAAATGTTGATGTTTTCTTATTTTGTTGCCTTTCCTTGGGTCTAGATTTAGCATCGATATGGTGTTTGTGCGTGCATAGGTACTGTATGCCCCACAGGGTCTTCCTTTCCCATAACACTGGAGACATGAGATGTTTGACAGGACAGGAGGTCAAAAGAAGGGCTGTAGGGAGGAGGATGAGGAGCGGAGGTGCAGTTGGCACCGTATTGGTACTGTTTGTTGTTGCAAAGACCAAAGATGTAATCTTTGATCTCCCTCTGTTACAGCATATGCTACAGGCAGAGTCACATAACACACACACAAACCCTGGCTAGGAACCAAACACACACACACACACACACACACACACACACACACACACACACACACACACACAAAACATTGTTCTCATAACAAGCTATCATACGGTCTTAGAGAAAAAGAACTTTCTCCCTGTCTACCCAGTTTCTCCTCTCTCCTCAGTGCCTTTCAGTGTCTCCAGAGAGGGAGTGGAACAGTTAGGTTTAATGCTTGGCCATGGCTGGTTGGTCACACTGCTTCATGCTGTGCTCAGGGAATTGTGAAGGACTGATTTGACTGCTAGTTTTAGCTCGGCTCACAGTACCCTCCAGACTGTTCTGAACAAAGGCTGTTGTAGCGCCTTCAACCTTGTTTGGCTCAAGTCCCGCTTTGAGCTGTTAACGATTTAGCACGGCAACATTAGCTTGCAAAGTGTTATGTGGGTGCAAATGTACACAAACACATGATGTGAGAAGGGATTTCTGCTTGTAGATTTGCGCTTGCTAGGATAGCTTTCTTCATTTGTCCACTCATGACCCTTTCTCACCTCTGCTTTTTAACTGCCTCTGGTCCCCTGGATTCAAGGATTACGTCGACCCAGACTGAATGGAAAGAGAACCGCTTGGGAGAAAAGTCAGACTTTCTGGGGTTAAAAACAGGGAGTGTCCTGTTGGGATAGAGAGATTGAGGCAGCAGCAGGGTTGGTGTGGACCCAGCCTTTTTGGCTGCAGAACCGCATTCTGCGCCTTGGTTCACAACTAGTCACAGCTTGAGTGGGGAGAAGTAGGGAGGTGAAAAAAGAGGGATGGTAATGACTGTAACAAGAAAAATAGATATACAGTACTCCCAATGTTTCCTCTACCAGTATAAAAATGAATTTGTGTGGACAGTACTTTTTTTATATGTGTAGCTATTTTAATTACACTGTTGTAGATAGATTGAGTTTTCTAGCATTAAAAATCCAAGAACAGTGAAATGTGTCTGATATCATGTTTTGTTTTACTCCCATTAACATTACTGCAACTGCTGAATTGAATATTTAATCCTAACAATACTATGAATGTATTCCTCCTCAAAACTGGTGCGTGCGAATTCTAAAAGAGACAGAGAGACTATTATTGTAGGAGGGTGATGCGAATGTCACTTATCCAAACTTAACAACAAAGTTAACAGTTAACACTGTGGTACTGAAACCCATTGTAAAATGATCCTCTTGGGTTAAACTGTTAAACTGTAGTATTGTATTCTGCTTGATTTTGTGAATAGACTCCTCATTTATTTAGCTTGCATAAACATGTTGTTGCACATTGCATCTCAACAATTCTGTTTTTAACTATGAATTAAAATGAAGACCTCTAAAAATGAGGCATTTGTTGCTTTCCTCTTCCAGAAAAGACTCTTGAGCTCTCTTGAGTATGTGTGTGAGGTGAAGCCATCTCTCTTGGTTTTAGTTTTTAGCTCCTTGGCATCATTACGCATTCAAAACAATTTGATAACATGAAAAAAAAACCTTCTTTTTAAAGCGAGGAATCTTTCTATATTCCTTTTTCCTTAAAAGAGTCTAAAAAGTACTGGATTGATAAGAAGTGTTAAAGTAACATGGTCTTATGTGTGTTGGCCTAAATAATGTAGTATTCTGGCAAGCTCTCTGTTTTGACAGGGTCCATTTTTGTTCTGCATTACACACTCTTAGAAGAGTAACCTCATCATTGAGGCATCCCATCGCGATCCATGACTGTAAGTGCAGAGGGTTTGTACTTGATTCTGCGGCATTTATGAATGTATAAAGTGAGGTCGTTGAATAGTCACATGTTTAAACTACTTTGGGTTTTTGTACAGGCCTGTGGTCATGTTGACATTTAATAAGAGAACAACTGTGACAGCCCAGGTTGAGGAAAAGCTGAAGTATTTGTCATTTGAACACCACTACACTGCTGGAGAGGTGCCCAGTGAAACAGTTTCTCTCATTCATATCTTAAATTTGGTTTATTTGTAAACAGTTTTTTTTTTTTTACAGGATTGCCACATCATTTTGTTGTGGCTTCACGGTTTTTCCTCCTGAACAAACATCAGTCATCAAGTGAATACAGAATGAGACAGACAAAAAGCAGAACAAGTAGAGGAAAAGGTTGATCTGCTGACAGATATAGAGATGTGTTGCTATTTGAACTGCAGTGTGTGTGTGTGTGTGTGTGTGTGTGTGGCTTTGAGTATTTATAGAGGCTCTTACTTGTCCTGCTTCCAATTTGCAGGTGGATTACATTCCACTCAAAGTTTGTGGAGGTTTGTTAGAGAAAAGAGGAAAAGGGATTGATAGACAGTTGTTAGGAAGGAGACGGCGAGAAAGGTAGGGAAGAGATGGGGAATGATGACTCACCCAGGAGGAGACAGGCAGACGTGTTTGGTGACCAGAACTCTTCACGTATTGAAGCATACCTGCACTGCAGTACAACCCCCTCACACTCACTAACTCAGGAGTGTGTGGGCTGGCAGGAGATTTATGGTATGGCTCTTCTTGTAATACAAACTCAACACCACACACACACACACACACACACACATACACGCTGGCTGGAAATATGAAGTCCCGGTAGACCAGAATGATGACTTGGCTTAAAAGTAGGCCAAGGACTAGATTAAACACACACGCGCACACGCGTGCACACACACACACACACTGAGTCATATTCACTCTCATCTTCATTCTCTCTGCGGATTTTTCAAAAATAGCAGATTAATCCAGTGAAATGAGCAGTTCTGAGTTCGTCAGTTGTCCATCACTCTTGCTTCATCCCTCTGTCTCCTGCCTACAGCTTCTTTCATCTGCTCCCCGACAGGCAAAGAGAGTCTGTGTTTGACCTTTAAGTGTGTGTGTTAAAGCAGGGAGGATGATGGATTTATAACACAATACTGAGAGATGGAACACTGACTAGCTGGTTTGTAATTTTAAGCATTCCAAAGTAAACTATTCAGACACATTTGACTGAATTAGGATGATGATGCCGATGATGATAATGATACGTTTCCACTGATAAAGGGAAGTGTTGAGGCAACTGGCAACATACCCACTGATACTGTGTTAAGAACTTAG
The DNA here is from genome assembly GCF_037954235.1 of Aulostomus chinensis. NCBI lineage: Eukaryota > Metazoa > Chordata > Actinopteri > Syngnathiformes > Aulostomidae > Aulostomus > Aulostomus chinensis. Next base: position 12,163,308 of record NC_141330.1, on the reverse strand, counting down.
TGAATATGTGAGTGTTATTATTGTGTAAGTACAGTCAGGAAATGTGTTTCAGGCAGTTGAGTAGCAGCGTCTCTTTGGTCTTCCTGTAATTGCTTTGTGGCTTCACGTCCCTGAGGTCTGTGCATATGTAACACACTTGGTCTAGGGCTTTTAGAACAGGCCACTTTCCACTGCAGGATGTCCAGGCACTCGCCAGATGGTGCAAAGGTGTTTTACAGGCCCTTTCAGCCTGGTTCCATAGCGGGGCTGGATCTTCAGCAGTGTCAGTCACATAAGTGTGGATGTAAGAGTTGATATCATATTTTATACAGCTTTAAGTCTGAGCTGGCCAAAGCAGCATTTAACTAGCTAAAGAAGCAGAAGTAGAGCAAAATGGAGCATCAGGGGTCCCACAATTGATATGTAGTCACTAATTTGGCACACTCAGAATTTAATTTGCAGTCAAAGCTTTTGCAGATTTATTACATCAACTTGTGGATCATTTCCAGACCAATTAACGTTGAGCCCCAGCTAGCAGTTTTTCAGAGCAGTTTTCCTCTGCAGCAGGTACTCCCCAGGAAAAAGAGACTGAGGGAGATGCTACAGGAGCATGGGTGGGGCGACACGTACAAAGGTGTTGAATGCCTAACGTGTAATGGAACACCACCTATCCATACCCTTCCATGTAGTTTAACTGGGATGTTTAAGATGTACCAGGCAGGAGACACACGGGTATTTCTGGTATAGACTCTCTGTTTCAAGATGTCTGTGCAACTCCTTGACATGCATGCTGCCTTGTGTCATCTTTAGCAAAACAGTACTCATTTTGCAAAAATGGTCCAGTTAGGGTGTTTTGGTGTCTTAATAGAGTGTTAAAATGATATACGACATGTAAATTATTGATGGGAAAAATTTTCATTTACACACATACGATACTGATATATAAGTGTAAAACAGATCAAGTAGGGCTCTGTTTTTAATCTGTGTCTCTTGTCTCTTCCAGGGAGCATGTTTGAGTGACGAACAAAGAAGGAAGTGGGATCTCTGAAGCTCCACCCTCTCTGCTGGTGGAGCACCCTGCACATCTGATCCCTTTCAGTCACTTGGACAGGTATGAATCCAGAACATCTGGAGTTATATGAAATAGAGCATCACTTCAAGGCAGGCATAACATTGAGGTCATGCTCCCACCAGTTGTCTCTCTTGCAGTGACATCAGCACCTGGTTGATTGACTTGACATTGGGTATTAGACTCTCTCACAGAGCTGTGGGCTGCTTTTCTGCATTGAATCTTAGATTGTTATTTTGCTACATCAGTCACATTAACTCATGCACCGTAAGAAGATTTTGATTAGAACAGCCACAAAGGAGTAATACTGGTGCCAGCTAATGTCTTGACTAATTTTGTCATTTGGTTGAGAAAAAAATTAGGGTAGACTGCTTAAGTGGTTTGTAGGCAGGGAAACCATGCTGCGATGCCAGAGCCTGGTAAATCAAAAAGAAGAGTGGGAGTAGCTGACATACAGAAGAGGCCAGACACACTGACACGAGCCTTGCTGGGTCAAGCAGCTCAGACTGTTTGGAGTCTTATCTAAACTGGGTGTGTGTTTGTGAGTGTTTACTCCAATTAACACAATCTGGGGTGCTATGTTTATAGTATTAATTATTTTAATATCCTTTTTTTTCCTTTGATTTGTCAGGTGTGGAGTAATGCTATGTTAAATGAGCAATTACAGTCCAGAGGGATCCCACAGTTCATAGAGGCATGATATTTTGGTTGTATGCGCAAACATTTGTTATTTATGTACTTTATTTCAATGCATACATGCATGTGTGTATCTGTAGTTCAGTTGTGCAGTCAGTGTGCTCTCCAAGAGACCACCCCCTGTGACATTAATATGTATTGATTTTGGCCGAAATTGCCCGAGTGATTGGAGATTGAAGTGTTTAATTCCACTTTGCGCCTGTGCCAGGCTCTGAATTGGTAATCAATTTTAGCTGACTTTTACGCCGCCGTGGGCACTTTTCTCTTCTTTTTTTAACTCTTCTCTCTCTCTGTCCTTTTCTCTCTTACTGTCTCTTCAACAAAGAAATGTATCAGCAATTAAACCACACGAAATTGCTGGTGTTATCTTCTGACCAATCACATCTGTATCATCAGTATTTCAGGGATTTTGCTGTTGTAGAACAGGATCCTACCAACATTTTTTTTCTTTTTCACATAAATGTCAAGCACATATTACAAGAATTGCTTCCAAAGCAATATAACAATATAAACATAAAATGAGCTAATCCTCAAAATAGCTCATGAGTCATTCATCTTGTTACCGGCTGATACCGTACACCACCATATAAGCCACAAGAAAGCTGTTTTCATACATTATCAATGCAAACAGATCCTTTTACCTCCCGAAAACATTTGGTGAAAGTTCAAATTTTACCAGCCATGAATAGATTACCATTGGGTTTTTTTAAATCTGGTGACTGAAGCTAATTTTGTGCTTTGTGTCATTGTATTGTTACCTTATTGCTCTATTTGTGCTAAGATGTTGTAGGATATAATCAGAATAAAACATCACTTGGTAATATGAATCAATCATTGGATGATTAAGATTCAAGGGGGGAGGCATAAATGTATGGTCCAAATGTCTGTAGTTATTCCTCCCAACGTTGAGACGTTTTAAATTTCAGCCTGATGGTGAAAATTCAGGATCACCATTGTCAATAGGATTGATTGATTTGAAAACCATCTGTACTGATTTTGGTTCCAGCCCACTCAGTACACATAAGATATCCTGCTGCAAACGTTTGATTAATGACCTGCTGGTGACACAAAATGAATTCAGGGGATCGCTGAGTCTGTAGGATTCATCCTGTGGACACCGTGACAGCTAGAAGTTTACCGATAGTCATATTTCAGTATCTACAAACACGTTGTATTCTAGGGTTTCCTCCCTTTTAAAATGGGTAGCTAAGGATTTTAGTCATATAGGTAGTGGCTTGTACTGTCTTGTTGTCAGTCTAAATAGAGATGAGCTTATCCGCTCTCATCAGTCACCTGTAGGTGCTTGCTACATTGAATGTTGGCTATCTTTGTACACTCTCCCAAAGAGGAACGTTTAAAACTAACCTGTAATTGCAAGATGTATACATACATGATCATATATGCTATTACTTCCTCACTCTCCTCCATTGTCCTGATCCTTGGCTGGCTTTCCTTCCTCAGAGGGACTATACTGCACTCTGCAGTCAAGGTTATGACCTGGAAATGTAGTGACCCCAGCCTCTGTGCCCAGAGCATGTGTGTGCTTCGGCCGCTCCATAGAGAGCAACAGAGACAGGGCTTCGGGCCGCTTTGTTCTGTTTCACTTCCCTAATATTAGCCTGCGCCTTGTTCTGCTCCAGTTGAGGCATCACAACTGTTCAATCACCGCTCCCATCAGTGTTGTCTTGGAAACTGTCGAGCCTATCAAGCCCATATGACCTGAGGACAGCTTACAGATCTGATTTGCTCTATCTCTAGTTTTCCCTCTGAAGATGCCTCAAAAAGCAACATGCATTCAAGTAGACGTTCGTTATCATAGAGCAGATGTTCAGAGAATTTTCAAGAGAATAAACCAGGAAACACACAGTGAGCAAATAATGTCAGCAGTTCTTATACGTACTTGGAGCAAAAAAAGATACAGCCATGAGTAACACATATCATCCTCTCTCACTGGCATTTACTCACACAAAATGATCTCCCTGTTATTTTCTTTGGCACATATAAACAGGAAATGTTCAGGCTCCTCTCTCTCAGTCATAAATAGCATAGTGAGTGAAGCTCTGGATCCTCCTGTGAAAAACACTGGTTGTGCAATCTCTAAAGGTGGCTTAAGCCTGTGGAGAAGAAAAGAGGATATGCAAAGAGACAGAGAAGGATGTGGGGGGGGGGGGATAGTGTACTTTTAGGGAAGTAGTGATGGCAACCACTCTTGAAAGGAGAAAACGGCACTAAGAGAAAAGCAGGGGATTGGGGGGTGGTGTAGAGGTGGATTAGTGAGCAACAGGGAGAGAAAGAGGGAGATGGCCAGGATGGAGATACAAAAAGAAAGATAGAGGAAACGTGATATGTTAATGGATTAGGGAGAGAGAGTGGGAATGGAGGTATGGAGATTTGTGTGTCTGTTTAATGTCATACAGATCCAGGGTGTTTAAAAGAGACTTCAAAGAGAACAGTGCCGAACAGAAACTCAACTGACACACATTACACACACATACACACATTCAGAAGCGGGCCCCGGGGCTGCAGTGCGCGCACATGGGAGAAGTTTGCCTCGAAGGCTTTTTGCCAGAAAGTCTTTCTAACAGAAAGCCAAGCAAGAGAGCCTTTGTAATACGTGGTTAACAGTGAGAAGGATTCTATTTTAACCCAAACGGTTATATTTTCCTAAACAGGATATTGTGTTGTCTTATTAAACAGTGGCAGAAGCCAGAAAAGAACTTCAGAAAATAATCTACTTATAAGTATATGTAATAAATTTTAACAGCAAACAAAAAATTTCAAGTCATAGCTAAAAAGCCCACGCAAGATTCTAAGAAAACCCACCGAGAACTGCCGGTATCATTGCAGGGTTTGTGGCTGTTTATATTTTCTCACCTCAATTCTTAAAGGTTTTCTGGGCTTTTTCTGTCAGAAAGCTTTTTTGGTTGAAGTCTTTGAGGCCAAGACTACTGCATACACACAGAGGACACCTGACCCAATGCGCCCACTGCCATGACTGATAAGAAATTCAATGAATAGAGAAACGTGGCTAAGATACGCCTCTTGGAGAGCGATTTGTCAATGTTGTAATCAAAGAGCTTGTGAAAACCAGCTGACATTCATCTAACTGAATATCAACATGAATTTTGAGCAGGAATATGTGTGAGGTTGTCTTTCATGGACTCTTCTTTGTGGCTTTCTGTCTCCCACCTGGATCTTTTATGTCTGTGTGCCAAGAGAGATGAATAAGCTAGGCGTGTCTCAATTTTAGCTGTGTTATCAGGTTGTGTCATGTTGTGCGGGGGTCAAGTGAGAACTGTGTCATCCAGCAGCAGTCAGACGAACAGTGAAGGGAAGGACTTGAGAGGGAGGGATGCGTTTCAGGCTTCCCGCTGTTTTTGGAATTTTCAGAAGAGTTATCCAAACAGATACTTGCAAATTGCTGAATTTATTTGAGGGAACTGTTCCAAGGCGTTTACAGAAATTAAGCAGAATGATCATTGTGGTTGCACTGTGTATCATTGTTGTGGTAGGAATGCTAAAAGAGTGAGGAAAAACCTGGGTGTTTTTGATTTGGCATTCAGGAAAAACAAGTTATAATATATCAAAGAACGAAAAAGAATTGAAGAAATAAATCAAATACGGTAGTCTGAAAGATAAAGTCGCATGCTGGTATTGTATTGCAATTTGTTGTTAAAGCACTCAGCCATCACCCTTGTGTTCACTGCGGTGTGCGTGTGCGTGCGTTCAAGGGAGAGAGTGGAATATAACTACAGTCAAGAGTATGAAGACATTGCCCTGATAGTACTGATGATAACGCTATAGAACCTACTGAGTCATTTTTCCTCTCCTCCCCGGCTCGCACACATTTGTCTTCCTATACAAGAGGCTGCTCATTGACATAATGCATTCCTTAGCCTGAAACCATCACAACCAAATCACCTCACAACCCTCACCCCAGACTAAACCTAAACAAAATCCAGCCCTCAAACAAAGTCTTAATCCTCAAACAGCCCTTTGAAGGTCTTTTCTGAAGTGGACCGGCCAAAACTACTGCGTCACTACTTAAATCAGGGTCACCTCTGTATTTAAACTGTATGGCCTTGTCACACAGTAGTGCCCATGTTAATGACTATTTATTTCATTTCTCATTTGAGGGTGGGTTAATACAAGTAAGAGGATTATAGTAGCTATTTGCAGCTGGGCCACAACCTGTCTTTTTTTTTCTGACATCCGTTTTCTGTTTTATTATATTTTTGTATTTTGAACCCTAACCCTGGAAACATTGTATATTTGCCCTTTATGAACACATATGTCAATGTATATTTAATGCTCCACAGCAGAGGGCATTTATAGAGTGCTGCAGGGATAACATATGTTTGAAGGCCAACCCGTAAGTTGGCGTCAACATGGGTTCTCACGGCCATAAGCCAATTGGATTTTTACATTGAGTTTTGAATTACTGCTAAAATAAGATCTATGGTGAACAAAATTTTGTCAGACTTAAGTCTTCTGTTTGCAAGGCAATCCTCACAGAAAAATTATCATGTTTAAGAAGGCAAACATTGAGAAGTACGCACGCATTCGGATATAGAACAAAACGTTAACATATCTTAAGCTAGTGTTAGCTAAATACCTTATTTCAGCAATTAAACTGAAAACCATTTCAAATCTCCCAGTGAATTTGAGACGAGGGACATGGACGCTGAATGATATAAATATATTTTGAGTTGTTGGACTCATTCTTGTGCAAATATTTAGATTGTTATATGTATTTTGACAATGAATCGAAAATCTTTGGCTCCATCAGCCAAAAAGTCTGAGCAAAAGAAACTTTGGGAGAACAAGCAGATCTCCACTGTAGTTTTCTGCTTTGCCCAGCACTTTGTACTCCTTGAATCCTATCAGGTGGAATTTAGAAACGCTGCTCTGCAGTTCTCCATCCTAAATAGCTACTAAGCAAAGCTAAACTAAGCTAAGCTAAGTTAGCAATGCACAAACACCTTTTTGTCTCCCAACGGCATGAGGAAAATCACCATGGCCAAATTAATTTTCTCCCCTCTGCTTGTGCTGCTGCAACCTGAGGGATCATTGAGGCAGAGAATCAGCCAAAGAGGGAGAGTTGGTGCTGGAGGAGAGAAGGAAAGGGGAGCAGAGGAATTTTAATGTGCCTGTGTCTGTCTCTCGCTGCCTGCCACAGAAAAGCAATTACTGTCACAGCTCCCTCCTCTCTGCTGTGAGTGTGTATGTGTATTTGTGCTTATCGATGTGTTTGTGTGTTAGTGTGTGACTGCACTTTAGCACCCAGTGATTTGGTATGTAACATACATGGAGGGTAAATTGGTTTGTACACTGAAGGTTAATTAGGAAGTGGTTCAGAGGATGTTGTTGTAATTTTTATAAATATGTCACTTGCACCTTGAATACAGTTAAAACATTTCTTAGATTACATAAAATATTCATCCAATGAGACAAATGTGAATTTTCTAATAATGGCAAACATTAGCCTAAACATAAAATTTTTACAAGTACAATTATTTGAATTGTATGGATTATGGCTCTTATCTGTCTTGGCCTTTTCAGCTTCATCATATTGTATACTTTGGTAATGTTTAAGGTGATTACTCTGCTGTGCTGCTACTACAGCAAAACACTGCCTCCATTGTACACGATTTACTCAAGACTTTCAGCATCTTGGCTGAATCCCCCAAAAATTCCTTAAGATGGAAAGTGAAGTTTCTAGAGAAATGAGCTTGGAGGAATTGGATTGATTTCCCATCTCATTCTCTGAAACCGTCAACTGGATTGTCTTCTGGATCACGTCAGCATTCTCATTTATCCATACACACTTCCTCCTTCACACTGTCATTCACCAGCGTGTCTTCAGCTCTGCGTCCCGTGGTATAACATCTTTATGTCCTGAATCACAATAGCAGTTTTAATATTTTAATACAATTGATTGTGCATCATCTGGTTAGGAAGTGATAAACAGGACTGAAATTATGATTTTACAGGTACTTGGTCCCTGGCATTCTGAATTGAGGTCTGAACGGTTTAGGTAATGAAACCAATTTGAAAGTGACCTCATAGTACTACAGGTGTTCTTCTGGGCTGATGTAAGACAGAAATGCAACAATACCCACATGTTCATCATTAGACTTGTTCTGAATGTGGAAGCGACTACTTGGTGAGGTGCATTATAATCAACCAGCAGATAAGAACCGAGTCAGACAGGTGGTGGAAGGATGTCTGGAAGGAGGGGTGGTGGTGGGGGAGGGAGATGGGAGAGAATGGAGTGATATCTTCAGAGTTTTGGAAAAGCCTATAATTGTGTCAGCATCTGAGGGCTCACCATCAGCCCTCATTTCAAACAGAGCTGAAATATTTCTCTCCTTTCATGTCACATTTTCAGGATGCGGAGGTTTGCCTACTGTAAAGTGGTTCTGGCCACCTCGTTGGTGTGGGTGATGCTGGACATGTTCATTCTGCTTTACTTTAGCGAGTGCAACAAGTGTGATGACAAGAAGGAGAGAGGACTGCCTGGTAGAGATGGTGAGTGTATATTTATGCACACACACACACACACACACACACAAACACACAACAGTCGGTTGAACATCTGTATATGTGCCTTAACTGCAGACACCCTGGCCAGGCCACGGGACGGGCCCGGCGAGGGGGGGAAGCCTGTGGTGATCTCAAAGGAGAACCAGGAGAAGATGAAGGAGATGTTTAAGATCAACCAGTTCAACCTCATGGCCTCTGAGATGATTGCTCTCAATCGTTCACTGCCAGATGTCCGCCTAGAAGGGTGAGCACCATCCCCACAGCAGATGTCCCGGGCCCGATATTTTGCTCCCCATCCAATTCCGATTCTTCGATACTGAGTGTTTAGAGATGCCAATCCAGTATGCTGATGCACAGTAATACATTAAGTACAGTAATGTTTTTAAAGCCAATCTGATGTATTTACACGACAGGAGAAGAGCTAACAGGGATGTCCACATCAACAAGTTAACCAGTCATTAGCATTTTAAGGTTAATGTCATTAGTTAAATGATTAAAAGTTTATGTTGTGAAAGACTCATAAAAGCTTCTTATCACTTAACTCATTAACCCAACAACATGTCAGGTGCAAAACCATATTTCAGTGAGTCAGGGAAATGTACTGGAAGGTAATAATAACTGCTTAAATTTATTTAGCACATTACAGAGATTCAAGGTCACTTTGTGAAAGTGAAAGTAAACAGCCTGACTGATAGTATACAATCTGTAGAGTGTATATATGCAGTTAGCAAACCCACTTAAAGGGAAGCTGTTGTATGTTTTCCTCTTTTCTGACCTATAAATATCACTCCAGTGTCACATAGTCGTGTTAAACAATGTGTAAGCGTCACATATTGAGCTACATGCTTTTGAAGTAAGCCCTGCAGTCTGTGTCAACTGGCTCTCCATGCTGTGTATTACCAGCTTTTTTCTAAACAAGTGTTTTACTGGTGATGTCAAGGCATCCCGGACTTGCATATATGGGCATGCTCCCTCCAAGCACCCAGCCCTATACACAGCTTTGGAAATTTTACTGCTGCGAACTGCTCACTTATAGTGTAACTCTGTGCAAAGGCTCCAAGAAAATGTTTCAAGTGTGAGGAAAAGTGAACTTTATTTAGCTTTTCTGAAGACAGAAGCACCAGGCAAAGGGGATAGGGTTGCTTTTTCCAGGCCAGCAAAAGAAACATAGCTACTTGTTTGTTAGTTTGTTTGTTCACTGCACTTCACCCCAGACTGTTTTTATAACCTGGGCCAGCGCGAGGCTGGATTAGCAGCTAGTCTTGGGCTAAAGGAAAATGCTGTTCCTTCATTACTTGGTTGTGTTGAAGAGTCAGAAGCCCAAACTGTAACATTTTATCTGTGGCCTAGTTGTGTTTGTTTTGTGTCAGAAGTCGGACCACGAGGGTTGTAATGAATTCTCTCATTTCCTCTGAACTCCTGCGAAATGTGGATGGCGGTTCACCAGCAGTCTGATTTGCCAGACCAATCACAGCGGAGTGGGCATGGTGGGAGGTGTACATGGTGGGGGGCAAAGGGGAGTGACAAATTAAACGGAATGTTTTGCTTTAAATTGCAAAAAGCATTAAGATACTTTACATTTAAGTGTGAACCCATCAGAAACAGAATTAGTGTGTTACATTGAATAAGGCTAGTATTTCTGGGAAGCTATTCTCCAGAGCTACTAGCCCATTGGTTCAAACCCCTTTGTCCTTTCAGAACAGGAAATGCATCACGCTCGGGAAGTAGTGATGCCGTTTTTTTTAAGCTTGAAAATAAAAGCACATTAACCCCTGTGCACTTTGCTACCTTCTGCTGTTTGGCTTTTATTTTGCTTTAATGGCAATAGAACTACCGGTAGATATTATTTATTTATATTATATTGTGTGTGTGTGTGTGTGTGTGTGTGTCTGTGTGTCTGTGTGTGTGTCAGCCAGCCAGCCAGCCAGCACTGGTGGCTTCAGCTTGTGCAGTCAGAACAGCAGACTTGTGTCCAGCAGCTTGGACCAGCCTGCCTTCCAATAACCTTTTGGCCTCCTTTTCGCTTCAGAAGAGCGTGCATATATCTGTATTGAAGGTTTTCAGAGAGAAAGGGAGAAATACTGACTGGCAGTCACAAGACTGACAGGCAGGGGCACTTGCACACTAGACAGGCAGGAAAGAAAGAAGACATTGATCCGTGAAATGGGATTTAGTCTTTGAGTGAGAGTTGATTACTAGGTGTGTTTTCACTCAGCCTTCTCTTCGTCTATCTGCTTTTCCAATTAGGAGATAAGACAGAGTCAATATCGAGGGAATGTGTGGTGTGTGTAGGTGTGCTGACGTTTTTGTTTATTGTGTGTTTGTCACAGGTTATGGGAAACCTGTGAATTAATTCATCAAAGCTAAGAGGTTTGCCATGAAATTGTTGAGTGTAAACTCACTAGTGGTTTATTTTCATCATTGTATTGGCAGTGAAGTCTTTCAGTGTTTAAAAAAAAAAACATGGGAGGGAGGATGGGTTATTCTGCTATTTATTCTGCTATTTGTCAACCCTGTGTCTGCTCGCAAATTTGGTTGGGTGGATCTGTATGTGAACAGTTTCCATGACCGCAGCCTTCAGAAACCATCACATTTCAACCTCTTTTACATTCTGACTGCAGCGTTTTTATGAGACGGCATATGTGCATCTGTGTGGGTTTGTGTAATGTTGCAAGAGTGACGTTATTTAATCAGAACCAACCCGTCCACCCATCTTGACTATCCCCACAATCCTGTAACTGGAAAAACAGTCATTACACCAAATTTGCTGTTGCCAAACGTTGCTCCACCACCCTAATATTCTCATCATGTGACACATTGACATGAGTGTCTCTGAATGAGTCAAAACATGTCAGTTTGGTGGAAACACAGAGGCCTTGTTTTGCATCGGTTACACAGCAAAGCTCTTGTGTGCAAAGTGGATAGTCTCGGTTGTTGTGTTTGTGCGTGCAAAAGAGGGAGGAGAAAAACAATGAAGTGATGTGTATAAAAACCGAAAGACTCAAAGGGTGTCTGTATTTTTACAGTGAATCATCTCGCGTGCTCATCAACCTCCTGAATATGTGCATGCACATCAGAATCGCTGTTACTTAACATGCTCTTGAGACTGCTGCAGGATGGAGGATATTCTTGACCTCTCCTCTGTTGCTGTTGCATTCCTTCCGCCAACAGCAGCAGCAGCAGCAGCAGCAGCGGAGGCAGGACGTGTTGGTGAGCGTTTGATTATCAGGAGGAGGGAGGGATTTGGCAATAAAGACTGTATTCCATTTGGCTTTTAAGACAACTGAATCTGTCGGAGGAAAGAATCCCTCTGGTTTCAGTTTTGTTATTAATGGCCAGCTGTCGCCTTTTTTGATTTTTTTTTAAACAAAACAACTACCAGGATTTGTGCGGTCAACAGTTAGTCTAGGAATAAAAAAGTTTTTTAAAAAGATGCTGGAAATTTGCCTCACAAATATCTGAATATTGGAGTACATGTGGTTCAGTTAAGATTGACTGAAATAAATTCCCCTGGTTGATATTGATTTACTCTAATATGTTTTTATATTGTATCAAACTAAATACCTCATCATTAATTTTAGTTAAATGTACCGTGGTAAAAGTTTGGCTTGGATTTCTAAACCGATGTTTCGGAGAATGAAAATATTCCCCACAGGTGTGGACGAGTCATGATAATTTACTGGCAAAACGGTGTACACACCCTGAAAAATAAGAAGTATTTCAATCTTCAATAGAAACAGAAGACTTGGAACGGAGAGCCTCAGATGAAGGAATTTCAGACGGACTTCTGAAGACTAAAACGCTGTTGAGCTTTCCATGGGATTTGTTGCTGATTACAAAAATATAGGAAATATAGACTTATCCTTTAATATCAGAGAGCATGAATGTAGGCTTCATGGCGAGCAGCCTTTACTTGGGTTTTTGACCTAGTTTGCATGCCAGATGTGTGCCCACCCCGTTCTGTCTCCGTGACAACTCGTGTTGTCCAATGAAAATAACGTTGATTACATGATTATTGGAGGCAGTTCATAGTTAATGTCATGTGTTGTGCAAATCAAGTAAAAGCTGATATGTGTATTCATTGAACTGTCACCAATTGCTGACAACCCCTTGTAGGAACATTTGTGTCGGCAAGGTAACTGTGATTCTAACTTAGTGCTGCACCATTAGTTCTTTAATCATGTTATTCACCAAAATAATTCTTAAATCTTGCAGAATTACATTTAGTTTTGTAAAGGATACAATTCTAAGTCAGATAGTATTTATTTAACTTCGTATAATGTCTTTTACCTAATAAAACAATGTTATTTTAAAACCAGTGCAGGAGAAATGATTGGTCTGCTATTTCTTTTTTATGCTACTTTAAGAAGTTGGTTTATATGTATTAAGAAATACAAATTTTCAAAATAATCAGTAATTTGGGTAGATTTTTCTAGTTTACCAAAAAAGGTTAACTCATCATACCCCTCCTTCATTGTATTGTAAATCACACTTTTGTACATAACAATCCTAATAAAACTAAAAGGTTAATTAGCTGATATTACACATTAGCAAGTTAATAAAAAAGCTGTTAAGTTCTGTATCGTCGCCTCCGTAAAATAATCGCCTATGTTATTTTTTTCACGTTTTTCAGAAAACTCAAAAAACTGGGAAAAAAACTGGATCATAAAAAGTTGTTTTAGGCACACAAAAAAAATTGGCAAGAAAAATAACTTGTGGCAATTATTTTATGAAGGTGACAATATATTGTTACAATAAGAGAGCTACATAAACATTTGCGTTCATATTGCATAGGTAACTTGCACATCCAACTGTGAGCTAAATGTTAAAGAAGTTGATCAGTTACGTTCTTGTTAGTCATTCTGATGTGTCAGGAAAATAATATAGATGATCAAAATCCAACCGACTCAGTAGCTATTCTTAGATCACGCAGACAGATAAATCTATCTGCTCTTGTCTCCTCCGGTAAACACTACAAACTCTCTTATTGAGAGACAGACAAGCAAATCAAAATCTGACAGAGGGGAGCAGGCGTGCTATGATAATGAGTCACTCTCTAATTAGCATCACTAATCATCTGTCATCGCGCTGCCCCACAATTTCTGAGTCTTTCTCTAAATTTAGGGATTAATGGTTAGTTGCTCAGCCATTATTCACCCTCTTTGTTTAGGGGATACTTTGACGTTTAGAAAAATATTATTTTTCACGAGGCCATAACTGACGATCTGATTCATGCACTGATTCCGTGACTGACTAATGTGGTTTAGTTGATGTTCAAGTCTGTTCAGTGTCCTCTCGCTCTGCTCTCTCTTGTGTGTAGACATTATTCAGCTGCAGCGCTGCCTCTTACAATAGCACAGAGGCTGGATTGTGATGCCTCTGCTCGAATTTCTTCCTCCCTTTCTCACCTCCGTTTTTGTCTGTCTCACATGTCTACAACTTCATTTACTGCACACGTTGTTTTCTTTGTATATCTGGAGAGTTTTGTCTGGTTTGATTTGCTATCCACTTCTTCTTTGGCCATGTTTGTTCTTTCTTTGAATGGTTAGATTTTCGCCTTGTGTCCATATGTGTAGGTGTATAAGGTATCCCATTGAAAGTCTGTTTTATAGTAGATAATGTTGTGATTGGTTTGTATTCTCTCTGCAGGTGCAAGAACAAGTTATACCCTGACAATCTTCCTCGAACCAGCGTAGTGATTGTATTTCACAATGAGGCATGGAGCACACTGCTGCGAACCGTCCACTCCGTCATCGACCGCTCTCCTCACACACTGCTGGAGGAGATTGTACTGGTGGACGATGCCAGTGAGAGAGGTACACACATATTCCAACACACATGGGATTTTTCCCTCAATGCGTGTGATTGTCCCTCTTGTTTGAGGCTTAACCTATTTTTTTTTTCTTTTTTGAGCTACTGTACAATTTTACCAGGTTTATGATTGTGTGTCTGTGCTGGTACCCAACAACGAGTCAGCATATACCGCCTGTGTGTGCCACTTCATTCTGTGCAATGCTGTAATCCCTGTTTGGGGGAGATTAGGTCTTTAATTCGCCAGCCGCAGGGATTACACTCTGTTATTACCCTCAATCCCCCCACCCCAGTCGCCACCACACAGCACCATTTCATCCTATGGGACCTCAGGTTTGACAGGGCAAATGGAGGGTGAATGTTTCAGAGCAGTCATGCTAGCACACAAGCACAGTTACCTTTTCATCTGCGTGCAGAAATAGCGTGTAATCCAGCCTCTGTTGTGCGTGAGTGTTTATTATTATTGTTTGACACAGAAGCGTGTGTCTTTGTATGTGTGTGTGTTAGATTTCCTAAAGCGGCCATTGGAGCAATATGTGAGAAGGCTGGAAGTCCCCGTCAGGGTGGTGAGGATGGAGCAGAGGTCTGGACTCATCCGAGCTCGCCTTAAGGGAGCGTCCATCTCCACTGGCCAGGTGTGTGTATGCCCATGTGTCTTGCACTCCCCAATAATGTCCTGTGGCCACCAAAGCATTCCTCCCTGCTGGCAACACAGCTGATTTTTTTTTCTGAAGGCGCTCAGCTGGGAGTGCTTTAGAGCCCTTTGGAGGGATTTTTTTTCAGCTGAGATGCTTTATTGGCTATGATTAAAAGTATCTGCAAGTAAAATTGTCAGCACAATGTAAAGTTCCACACAGGGCTACACAGCAAGAGATGACGCACCTGCCAGTGTGTGATTTGGTGAACAGGGAATTGCCAGATTCAAGCTCTCCTTTTTTGTTCAGCACTATCACAGGATTTGTCCCGCCCCTTCTCCACTGTGATTGGAGAGGTTTTGTAATTCTTGGTGGGCAGAAAAAGACAGCAAATGCTCTGTGGTTCCAAATGCTGCTGGCATTCATGGCATAGAATAAAAATACGATGCTCCCATAGCAAACTATTACAAAGATACACTTGGGTGGACCCGAACCTTCTATGCATTTGATATATGTATTACAGGAACGGTCTTACGTTTTCTCCCCATGATTCTAGGTCATAACCTTTCTGGATGCTCATTGTGAATGCACAACAGGGTGGCTTGAGCCTCTGCTTGCCCGCATCAAGCAGGACAAGTAAGAAATACACACACATAAACACACTTTTACACATCAAAAAAGATATACACAAACCATTGACTTGAATGAAATACATCAACCTATTTATGTCT
This sequence comes from Aulostomus chinensis, assembly GCF_037954235.1. Lineage (NCBI taxonomy): Eukaryota > Metazoa > Chordata > Actinopteri > Syngnathiformes > Aulostomidae > Aulostomus > Aulostomus chinensis. The sequence continues at coordinate 12,147,841 of NC_141330.1, read as the reverse complement.
GCAGGGGGGCTCACCCTTATGTTTATTAGATGCTCCATTACTCATTTTGTGTTTACTGCTTCCAGCAAGCAGTCTTTCTCACACACACACACACACACGCGCGCGCGCACACACACAAGGTTTAAGAAGTGTAATGAGGGATGAGTGATGGCTGATGGGATGTCACAACGTGGTCCATTATGAAAATGCATTAAATTCTGGGGGTACCACGCCTGGCAGATGACCACTCAGTGTTATGAACAGCAGGCAGATATATTTGGGCATGTTTGTTTGATGCCTCTGTGTGTGTGTGTGTGTGTGTGTGTGTGTGTGTGTGTGTGTGTGTGTGTGTGTGTGTGTGCGTGTGCGTGTGTGTGTGTGTGTGCGCCCATGTGCACACACTTTCTGCAGGAAAACAGTGGTGTGTCCAATTATAGACGTAATCAGCGATGATACATTTGAGTACATGGCAGGATCTGACATGACTTACGGAGGCTTCAACTGGAAGCTCAATTTCCGCTGGTACCCTGTACCCCAGAGAGAGATGGACCGCCGTAAAGGAGACCGCACACTGCCCGTCAGGTGGGTAACTGAGCAGGATTCATGAGTTTAACTCTACATTTTAAATGTTCTTGCAACACGGTGTACAATCTTACCTGCTCCATGGGTGCTGTTGACCCTTTGCGTCCGACTCACTTCACTCAGCTGTTTAAAGTAACTTATATCCTCAGAACTTTCATTCTCAGTTGAGCCATCATATTTCTTCCTTTACTTTGCTGCAGGAAGATCATAAAATGTTCTAAAGGCAGGGATAAGAGCAAAATCCTCCTCTGCTGTTGAGTTCAATATGTTTATAGAAGACTTCCTTTTCAATTCTCATGGCCTTGGCCTCCAAACTACAGTCAGACTCTCTACTTCTGCCTGTCTATCATATCTTCTTCCTGCTCTTATTTTTAAGCTCACCATTATTCAAGGTCATACACACCTTTTGTAACACTCTGCACCCCCTGTTTTCAGTTGCTTTTCCCAGTTCTTTATGACAAACTTTTCCCGTGGGTGTGTTGTATGAGCAAAATAAAAAAATGATTTGTAGTGACAGGGCAGGAAATTAAAAAGAACTTAAGCACCAATGCAGCACAGAAAAAGACCCAATATATCCCAAAGCACATTGTACATTATTTCTTTACTTAAATTCTTGCAGATTTTTCAGTTGAGCATCTGTGTAGATCATACAGCAGAAACTAGGCTCAGCTGCAAGTGTTTTAATGACCATCAGGAGAAAAACAGGCGAGCCAACTGATCCTTTTCATCAACACTCCATTCGCTTTCATTTGTTGTGACACATGTCGGTGGTGCACCTGAACAGAGCTGTAAATGACTGTTTGTTTGCATGTCAGCCAAATTATATTCCAATAGAATAAAATCCCACGTTGGTATTAAATGACTGCGTATGTGATTTCCTTGCGTTGCTTCTCAGTAGCCTGCAATTGCACAGCTAGCTCCAGGGTGTCCACTAGCTTACTAGCATGTTGCTGTTTCAATCTGAGGATCCTCCTAGGGTGACGGTACAGTCAGCAGCTAAACTGGTCTGGAAGGGGAACATTGTAATTTACCGTCCTGTGCAACAGTCTGTGGTCACGTTGAAGCTTTACAGCTATTACATATATTACAGGTCTGAAGATGACTTGTGGATTAACCTCTAAACAAGATGAAATATTTTACTTTCTGAAAAAAATATCATGACAGTGGACTGTACCTCAGTTTGGCTTTCAAAATACTGTATATTTCTGTGCCTCAGTAGCTTTTAGGATGTTTCAACTGTGTTAAGAAGTTATTTTTTACCTCAATTTAAGGTTTTGCTGGGATAAGTTTTTAAGCTAGTGATTTTATTATAAGTTGGAGTAAATGTGCATACATGTAGTATTATTTATATGACAGTCATTAAACTCCCATATAAAAGTCCAGGGGTAAAACAGGTGAATTATGTCTGTTTTGTGTGATAATGCTAGTATTTGTCTCGATAAGTAACGTATTATTTTGAAATCTCAGCTTTTGGACTTAAGATATATAGGTATTGTGTCTTTTTAGTAAGTGAACCAGGAAGTTGAATGAGAGCAAAAACAGGCAGCAAGGAGGAAGTTCAACTATTCTGTGAGGAGACAAATAGAAGCTGTCATGAAACTATTAAAAGCTGACACGACCAGCACAAAAACTGAGAGAGCAGCCAAAAACGGAGTGAAAAAGAAAACAGCAGAGTGAAATGTCTCTAGATGCTGAGTGAGCTTCAGAGACATTAGTGCACTGATCTTAATTCATGCTGGTCTCCGCTGTAGAACTCCCACCATGGCAGGCGGCTTGTTCTCCATAGACAGGGATTATTTCCAGGAGATCGGCACGTATGACGCAGGCATGGACATCTGGGGCGGAGAGAACCTGGAAATCTCTTTCAGAGTGAGTGAACACACCCGCAGCCAATCGACATGACAGTATTCTTCCATGCACTGGCAGGCTTTCAAAAGTGTCTGCTAGGAAGCTTTCAGAAATACACACACAGACACACACATACGCAGACACATTGAACTTGTGAGTTTGACTAAATTCTTGACTAAGAATTTGTCAGGCGTCATCCTGAGTGGTTACAGCACACACAGGAACAACCTGCGTCATCCATCATCACTAGTCAGCGACCCGACCCCCACTAATGTCTATTTGACCCCTGTTTATGTTACTGCATGTTTGTGCTGAAGAAGTTTGTTCTCTCTAACTTCACAGATCTGGCAGTGTGGCGGAACCCTAGAGATCGTCACATGCTCTCACGTGGGTCACGTGTTCAGAAAGGCGACGCCTTACACGTTTCCTGGAGGAACGGGACAGATCATCAACAAAAACAACCGGCGCCTGGCAGAAGTCTGGATGGATGAATTCAAGAACTTCTTCTATATCATCTCCCCTGGTGAGTTGGAATGGATTTGTGTGTGTGGGTGTGTGTGTGGGAGGGGCTGGTTGGGTGTTACTCATGCAGGTATGTATGTTCTGTGCTCATGTGTGGAGGCTAATCTCTGTGGCAGGTGTGATCTATCCATTAACCTGGTGACAGTGTGATATTGCAGTGGTAACCCACCAGTGCGGGACAAGGGGTGGCGAGTAATTTCACGCTACGCAGCATCTGTTAACTCTCACACACACACACACACACACACACACACACACACACACACACTCACAGTGTGAGCGACAACCAAAAGGCAAGCAAAACTCTGTAAATAAAGCAATTCTCATGGACCTGGATTGAACTCACTGCCCCACCAGTCACACTGACACACGTGTCCTGTCGATATCATTTTCCTTCAAAGCACAACCTCTTCAGAGCAGTTAACCTCACAGAGGAAATATGCTTGCTTGTTTTTGGTGCAGCCTGCATAGCTGCAGAATCATCCACTTATTGTCACAGCTTTTCTGGCACAGAAAGAAGATGACTCCCATCTTCATCCAGCCTGCTAAGATCTGATTGGCCCACTTGTTATCAGGGTAATGATTGCAAGGTTTAAAACCAGGATACACAGCTCATTAGTCTGCATTCTATGCAGCCATTAGTCTAGTCTGACCCTGCACTTGTGAAAACACCCATTACATCACTCCAGTATGGAAAAATGCTGCCAACCAACAAACACAACTAGACTATGTGTATGTAGTTTCATGCTGGAGTTACTGTTAATGACCTTTAGGATTGTGTGTGTGTGTGTGTGTGTGTGTGTGTGTGTGTGTGTGCGCGCGCGCGTGTGTGTGTGCGTGTGTCCAGGTGTCACCAAAGTGGACTATGGTGACATCATGTCTCGCACAGGTCTGAGACAAAAGCTTCAATGTAAACCTTTCAGTTGGTACTTGGAAAACGTCTACCCTGACTCCCAGATCCCCAGGCACTATTATTCATTGGGAGAGGTACACACACACACACACGCACACGCACACACACACACACACACACACACAAAAGTCTTCATTTTAAAGATACATGGGTCATAGGGGTGTATCAATTTGTTTTAATGATTCGATTTGTATCACAATTCGTGGTTACCGATAAGATTCAAGGACGATATTGGTTCGTTTTGAACGATACGATCCGAAATCCTTGAAATTAATTCAGTAAAGTTTTATCCAAAAATTCTACCAGCGTGACTGTGAAAGAAATACCTGGCTACTGGACAGTGCAGGTGAAGTTTCCGAGATTCCTGTTGTTTCTTGAAAGGGAATCAGGCGTAAAGTAATTATGGATATAAACAAGCAACAAGTAAACAATAATTAATAGCAATGCATTCACGTTTTACTTGAATAAAGTGCAGCCAACACTTGAGGTTGAATTAACAGGAGCTTTAACTTTTCTGCTCTCATTTTCAATATTCAATACATTTTCAATAAAAGTAGAGTCAGTGCCACCAACATTTCAGCACTGGGTTTACCTGCTACTTTTGCTTTACATTTCCTACAAACAGCAAGCAACTTATTTGGAACAGCTCCGTCTTTGCAAAAGCCAAAGACTGCAATTGTGGCTTGATCATTTCTCGCTCGCCAGCTTCTCCTCTGTCATCTGCCATGCTACGTTTTGTTGTTCTGAAATTAACGCCGCTGCTGGCGCGTGGCGATGATGTCACCGACAGGCAGACCGAGTCGAGGAACGTTGAACATCTTTATCATTAAAAGTACTAAAAAACACATTTATATAAATTCTGCTGTGCTCACATGTAGTGTGTTCTTTCCTAGTATGGATACAATCGATTATTACATTTTAAAACGATGTTAGATGGATATGTTTCATCTGAGGGCCAACTTGCTGAGCACAGATCCATGTAGTTGGCTCATAGGAATATAAATCGATACATCGATGGAGTAGATGACACGCTACACCACAAGTCATGTTTTTAAGCTGAAAGCAGAAGCATTAAAGTGAAGGTTGATGGCGTTTATCCAAAGCTAGTAATAACTGACATGGTCAGTCCGCCTTCGCGTTTTCCTGCTCATCTCATTTTTGTGAGGAACCATCTGCTAATGTGCATTTGAAATGTACTAATTTCATCAGTGTTAGTAATTATTGGAATCCATAATTTCAATTGTATTGGTACAGACTTCTTAATATCTAGTGTTCTGACATCCCTCTGTTGAATTGTGTGTGTGTGTGTGTGTGTGTGTGTGTGTGTGTGTGTGTGTGTGTGTGTGTGTGTGTGTGTGTGTGTGTGTGTGTGTGTGTGTGTGTGTGTGTGCGTGCGTGCGCGCATATTCTCAGATCCGTAATGTTGAGACTAACCAGTGCCTGGACAACATGGCCCGCAAAGAAAATGAGAAAGTCGGCATTTTCAACTGCCACGGCATGGGAGGCAATCAGGTAACACAAGACCATGATCTATCAGTCAGTTTTACATTTAATCAAGTAATTGGTGTGACTCTAAAAGAGAAACCAACAAAAAGTGTTTAAAGATTCCACAGTCCAACATTATGTCTTTGTTTGTTATGATGTCACCGATAAATGTTGGGCAACTTTCTGGATAAACAACAGAAATTGAATTTCTTCTTTCTACAATCGCTTACTGGTTTCATCCCTCCAAGTTTAACTGGAATGCTTCTCCCTCATGCTGATGCTGTTTGGAACAGTGACGTTCCAGTCATGCACTGACCGTGAAAAGAGAGATCTACTCAGCAGGTGTTGGAGGAGAAAACTAGGCAAAGATTTGTTTTTAAACTCTGATTTTTGTCGGTGCAACTCTCAGGTTTTCTCCTACACGGCCAATAAGGAGATCAGAACCGATGACTTGTGTCTAGACGTGTCCAAGCTAAATGGACCAGTAATGATGCTCAAGTGCCATCACCTCAAAGGCAACCAGCTCTGGGAGTACGACTCTGTGGTGAGTGCAGTGGAAATGATGAGGACGTTAATGTGCGAGCGTATGGGAGGAAAACTATAAAAACAGAGCTTTATTTGATGGATGCACGCATTTACCAGATATGTCTTACACAGAGGGTTTGCTGCAGGTTGAAATTAGCCCATTACTCTGTAAAAGGTGTGTATAGTCCTATATTCCCAAAGTTCAGCTCCCCTTTTCCTCTCATTTAAGATTTGTACGAATAAACAAAATGAGCATTGCGGGCCACACCCGTCAGTCGAATGAAAAGTGATGAGTGTGTTGCACCATCATGATCACGAGCTGCAATCTAAGGTTCTCTGGAACACATGAAACATTTGATAACAAGATAGCAAGCGTTAGCACTGACGTTGATTAGAGAAACTAATGCAGCCAAACGTGAGCATGAACGACACCAGAGGTGTTCCACACACAACGCACGACAAGCAAAGAATTTCCTCTGGACATCTTTTTCTACATTGTGCAACTGGAGCTTAGCTTGGAAGTGTTGCTGTTAGCTACCAGAGGCTGGCTTGTGTCTTCTCAGAAATGATTGCAGAGGAGGAAGCTATGAAGGGAAAAAAAAGAAATTGGTCAATTTCCCTCCGCTAACTAGAGCAACACTAGCTGATAGAAACGTGATTTCAACACTCCCATGGGCCCGGAGGCGATCAATCTAAAGGTTGAAGGACGTCACAGTACAGCTATACAACTTTTCACCTCAACCAACCGTGGTTCTGTTTCTCTTTGTCCATATGTTGGAGTCAAAATCAGTTGATTGCCTTCTAACCATGTCACAATAGTGCGGAACTCTAATTCTCGTTGTAACATATGAGAATGTGCTCGGTATTTTACTGCTTGGTACACCAGCACAGAGTAAAACTGCTGATCCCTCTTTAAAAGGAGTCTTGTGTTAGTCTTTAAAAGTTTACAATTGAATCTGGAAATGGGAGAAAGCACGTACCCAGATGTTCTATTTGAGTAACAGTTGTTCTGCTCCGACTTCAAATGAAACAGTAGCAAATAAATGTTGTGACACTGTCGTGTTCCTGCCCTGCAGAAGCTGACCCTGGTGCACGTCAACAGTAACCAGTGCTTGGACAAGGCCAGCGAGGAGGACAGCCAGGTGCCCAGCGTCAGAGACTGCACACACTCACGCTCCCAACAATGGCTGCTCCGCAATGTCACATTACCAGAGGGCTTCTGACCAAACTCCACTCACTCCCAGCCACACACACTCACACACACAGCGGCCCTGAGTAAGCAATCAAGGGAATGTACTGGTTTGTTAAAATTGGGCGCCAGGAATGAAGAGACATCCCATGAAGGCTTGTGGGACCAGAGGAGGTCGGACTGGACGGTACTACCTCTGCCAGAAATCAGAGGGAGGACTTAGTTTGATCCTCCTCAGAATGAGTAAAGACTCCCTCTTGGAGACGATGGATGTTGTTTTACATTTTTTTTGTGCGTTTTTGTTTGTTTGTTTATTTGTTTTATGTTTGTTTTTTTTGTAAGAGATTTTAACCGTGGAGAGTGACTCGCTATTTGCGTGAAACTGAGACCGGCAGAGGCAAGGTTCTTTACTCACAGCTTCCCTGGACAAAGCAGTCCAACCCCTCAGCTCATCATTTTAACGTTTACTGACTGCTTCCTATGACACATGAGTGTGTGCACTTGATTTGTGTGTGTGTGTGTTTGTGTATTCTATGATGAATGTATGCTTTGACAAGGAAGGCTGAATTCTTTTTCTTTAATTTAATTTGTAATGAACTCTGATGAACTGAAGAAGGTTTTGCGTGCGTGTGTGCGCACGTGTGTGCTAGATTATGCGAGAGCCCCTCCTACACTCTCACAGCAGCGTTTGTCTCCCTCTGGTGTTTCTCCTCTGCATTTCACCCTACAGACTGAAGCCTCTCTGCTGAGGATCTCTAAGGGACTGCGCACATGGAAAAAAAAAAAAACACAAAAAAATTAAAAAAAAGAGGACAGAACCTGACGTCTAGAGATAGAGAAATAAGATGTTTGTGATATCTTGAGATTTCTATGTCCAGTTTTTATATGTGTGTTTCTACAGTCCTGTGAGAGTGCCACAGAGCAGTAAGCCTAGTTTGTCTGTCCGTCTATGTCGTCTTTAAAGATGTTTAACATAGAGCTAACACACAGAAACTCTGCATATGTAACTGCCTAATGTAGTGTTGAAGCATAGGGACCTCCCATATGGCACCACACACACCCACACACAAACACACACGTAATGCAAACATATAGGAACAAGGCTGTGCTAGTCTGATTACTGAACCCATTTTTGTCATATCTTCTTCTTAATGACCTCTTTAAAAAAAAAAACTACACTCCAAGGGCTTGTGGAGTGTGTGAATGCGTCAGCGTGAATGTGTGTGTTCAGTACTGATTCCCGCCTCCCACCCCACCCTTCTAATTCTTCCCAGTTTACTCGAACAAGCAGCTCTCAGATTTCTCTGTAGCACCGACTGACAGCAGATCAGTGTATCCCTGCTTCCCTTGTACTAAAGAGCAAAAGCTGCTTTTATTTTCTCTACAGAGCCTTGTGTCTGCACCCACCTGAGGACACGAGCGCCGCGAACGGAGGGAGACACGGCGGGTTCGAATATCAGACAGGTCGCTGAGGTGTGTGAGGTTGAAGTGAGCGCAGCAGCAGCAGCAGCAGCAGCAGACATATCATAAACACATATCTGACTTTACAAACTCACCTGTAGTGTTTCACAATGGTTCAATCATATCTCAGCGAGCCACACGGCTCAACAGATAACATCAGTGTTTCATTCTCCTTTCAACCCTTGGCTCTTTTGATGCATCGCTCGTGCCGCTGCTAGTCAGGGCAGGAGAGGTGACTTCATAAAGAAGGAGTTGTTGTTGTTGTTTTGTTTATTTTCTAAGCATTGAGGCTTTCTCCAGTGGAGGAAGTGTTTACACATAGTCATTGGTTCATCTTTGTTGTGGACGCGGGAGCCAGAGGAGGCCACCGATCGACTGATTTCATGTCTGAGCGAGTGAATGTGCGCTAGGATGTGAGCGTCTTGATTTGATTTGTTTTGTTTTGTTTTATTTGTGGGGGGGGGGGGTTGTCGGGGGAGCAGGAGTAAGGGTTGAAATAAAACTGACATGTCCAGGCTTCCACACTGAGCTGATCCAAATGTAGAAAATAAAAGTGAAAACGTTTACAGAACAAGACGAGATGAATGTGGATTTCTGGCTCTTTTGTTTGTTTGTTTGTCTACACACAATCCCAACAGGAACTTTTCTCAACTTCTCCTCCAACAGTAATGAGGTCAGAGATCAAGGGCATGGAGAGGTACCGTCCCAGCTGCTGAATACACAACCAATCCTGATTCACTCACTGAAATTATCAGTGTTTAGCTTTAAAAAAATCCGACGCCAGCACATCTGATGTCTTATTTCCAGTTTGTTTCCCAACAGCTTGAGGGTCACGTTCTTCTAATTTTGTCACAAATCTCGATTATTTCCTCAGTCACCAAAGAGCTGCAGATCCTTCAATTACGCTGCAATTTTCTCACCGTTGAGTTCAAACTGGAGCCGCGTCGACAGCTTGATGGGTTGAGAGAGAGCGTGGCTATACTGAGCTTCGCTCTTTCATCTTGTTGTATAGCAAATCAAATAGATGTCACTCAAAAACGAGAGCTTGGAGGAAATCGAGTCACCAGGCCTCTGGAACTGGCGATTAGGGTATTTAGTGATGTTTCATTCTGATCACACAATTAATCCAGAAACGAGTTCGTGGAATGAATGATGGAGAAACTGGAGCAAGTGAGACTGAAAGAGTTAATTCTTCAAGTCTTGCCCCCCCCCCCCCCCCCATCAAGAATGTGTTTATCCCCCTCTTCCATGGTTGAGTGTTTGAGCTTCCCTGTGACAAGAGACGACTGTTTTTTCTAATTTGCCGGGTTTGTGACATCACAAAAAAAACGTTCCTGGTCCAGAAGCCAGCAGACGGGAGTGGAACAAGACCCTCTGAGGGCCTCTGGTGAGAAGGGACTCAGCAGCTCAGTGTGAAACGAAGCATGATTCTTTCTTCATATAATTAGAATTGGTTTTAATAAAGCAGAAGTTTAGGTTGCCTTTTAAGGATTTGAATGTGGTAATTATTGTCTTTCTTTGACAAGCAAGGTCCCTCGCATATTCCAGCATTTGCTGGGAGTGGTTTTGTACCTCCCATGTCCACTCCTGTATCCTGCAAAGTTAGTAAATGCAAGTCCGAAACTAAAAGTCCCAACTATTAACAGCTTTAATTTCGGACTCGTGTTTACCTGAAGCTCGTTTCGACCAATGATGTAGCTGGAATTGTTCACCGCTGTGGCATTTTACATTCAGTTGTTTGGTTTGGTTTTTCTTTTTGAACAGCAAGACAGGAAAAAAGGAGGATGTGAACTGTGATCTGTGCTTGAGCTGCAGGAGGAGGAGGAGGAGGAGGTGCGTCCGGGTAGAACACCATCCGTCTTGTTTGAGAAATGGAGCTGCTCTCTGTCTCCTTAATAAACACGTCAGTGCGGCGTGGAAGCTAATGGAGTCAGGCAGCAGATGTGTTTTGGGGGAAAAGTGGATTATTCAGACTCCTGGACGTGATGGGATGAATTATTCATGTCTTAGGGTATGACCTGACGAGAGCCATCAGGAACAACTTTGAGGCAACACTTTTTTTGAGTACACATCTTGAATATTACATGTTTATTCTCCAGTTCCTTTTCAGGGTGCGTCTCCTGTGTTGTAAATAATAGATCGGGATATTTTTATACGACTACAGCTTTTCATCTCCGATCATTCCGGTTGAAATTTTATCTCCTATCGAGCCATAAAACACACGTTAGATTCTGTTGCATTCAGGGGCTTTGATTTTCTTCTGTTTATTTATTTAGATGCAAGAACGTGAAACTCTTGGATGTTCAACAGAGACCTTTACTGTCTAAAGCAGTTGAAGAGAAAGAAACTTGATTAAGTGCTAAACCAAAGAAGATAGTCTTCAAAAACAAACGTAGTACTCTACAACTTGGACAAAGATGGGAAACGAGCATCAAAAAGAGAACCTGCTGAGTTCTACCTGAGTACTAAACATACCTTTTGTCAAAACTGGATCCTCACATCTGCTGCCTTTTGGTCGTTGTGGCGATCAACCTGATGTAGATCCGGGCAAGACTGGGGCCTGACCACTGTTGTTCTCTGTGAATGAGATGAATGATTCTGCTGTTACGGAGGCTCGGCTCTGCTTCATGTGCTTCTAACTTCAGAGGAACTATGTGAAGTCTTTGATCCCAGGAAATAGATCAAAGCTGAATCAGGCCGCAGCCCAAAGGGAAGCAGAGAAAAGACAGAATATTGAGCAGTCTTCCGAGGAACACAGCGAACGTATGAACATGAATTTGTGTTAGTGTTTTATAGATTTTGTTTTGTGAAACAATTTTGATATTCTGTCAAGATAAAATCTGAATAGTAATGGCCTGAAGTGAAAGGCGGAGTGAAGCTAAGGTGTTAATCCTGCAAAAGAGAGACGTTCTATCAAGGAACCCCCTCCAATCAATACATACCAGGAATTAATTTGTTCTTCACAGGAGAACACCAGCAGGTTCTCGGGGTTGCAGCAGCACCCATCAGCCTCCTGTACGGGGGAGACGTTGTGCGTGGCCCCTGGGAGTCATGAGAGATTCCTGTGGAGGTGAGAGTAGAAGAGGCAGCAGCCAGGTCGGTCCATCACACTGAGCTCTTGTACTCTCAAAGAGGTGGCTCACATTAGCTCGGAATTTCTGATTTCCAGAAGCTGAGAGCGGCCGCGCTTTTCGTGACTTTTTCAAGCTTGTCTCCGGATTAGGAGTTTATTATGGCCCAGCAGGTTAATTTATCCACAGAGTTGGTTTTCTCCACGCAGCAAAAGCCTCAACAACACTTGTCTGTTTTGTCTCGTCAACTTGAGGAAACACATTTTTTCCCCTGTTTTCTCAAGATCCATTTGACAGTGCAATAATTAACTTGAGATCTTGAGACAACAAATTCAAGACAAGTCAATAAATGGTTGGCTGACGTCTTTCTAACATCTCTTTTTTTTAATTTCCAACAGACATGGGAACATCTTGGGAAGGAACCTTGAAGTTTGTGTGGTTTATGTAGAAGAGTAGAACGCTTCATCACGTCCGATGTATTCGTTGACATCCTTAGAACAGCACATGTAACTATCGCTTTCAAGTACATCTTGGAAGATTTATTAGTTTTTGTTATCTTACACACACACACACACACAGACACACACAGAAAACTATGCACATTCCGTCTTTCCCCAAACACGGACATCTCACTCACAGCAGTGACTTTGAAAAAAACCCTGTTTTGACCTTAAATGTTGACTTCAGTAAACAGATAATTGTCCTGTTGTTCATGTTTGTTTGGGCGCATCCAGCAGCCAAACTGTAGCTTTCCAAGGATTCAGTATTTATTCCATCCATCTGTCTGGAGCGTCGCTGTGACACACTGACAATCTGTAAAGCCTTCACACACACGCAAACCCCAGATGGCTCAGTGTGACTCAGCTCAACACAAACACACGCTTTAACTTTTATCCAGGGAAACTTCTAATGCTACAGGGAAATGCTAACAATCATGTAAAAATTTATATATATATATATATATATGTGTGTGTGTGTGTGTCTATATGTATGTATATGTGTGTGTGTGTGTGTCTATATGTATGTATATGTGTGTGTGTGTGTATATATATATGTATATACACATATGTATATATGTGTATATACATGTATGTATATATATACACACACACATATATACATATATATATACACATATATATATATACACATATATATATATATATACACTCACATTTAGATTTTTTTTCTTGCCAGTGCTAATAGTAAGTTCAACATTTGAATAATCAGCTGATATTCTCCACTCAGATTTGTTTTGGCCCTTGTGTTTTGATGTTTGATGATGGTGACATTTACCATCATCAGAAAAGTGTTTGTGATTAGTGAGATGAATCAACAAAGAACGAGCCAAACGCTAACGTTTATTGAGTCAGTGCATATCCAGTTATTAGAAAAACACAGCAACAGTGCTGAAACAACTTTTCACTTAGATGAACAGTTTATCTAGACCACGTTTGTCTCAGCTCAGAACACACACACACACTCACACACACACACACACTTACAGCTAACACAGTAGCCATGTATGATCAAACATACACAATTCAACTGTGCAGCTTATTTATTAAAGCCTCAAGTGTCATTGACTACACATACACACAAACACACTCCTATTTCCAAAAAAAGTGCCTTCTCTTCTTTGAAAGGATGAAGTGGAGGAGTAGAGCCGTTGAGGTGTGATGATGAAGATGCAGGTCAGTCATTCACTTCAAACTGCTCCCAAAACAAAACTGTGCTTCAGTGACGACAGGTGAGGTTTAAAATGATAAATTACTTATAAAAATAAAACAGGAAATTGAACTGTGTGTAAAACTAAACAACAAACGGAGTGAGTGAAGCACGGTAACAAAAGCCTGGTCCAGGAGAGCAGGCGGTGATCTGATGATCACCGGAACACTGAAAGCATGACCTCATTCTTTCACAGCAGACGTGAGGACATTGTGGTAGCAACTGTTGCGTTTGTCTACACTACAACTCCACGTGGAGGAAATGAGGGGCTTTGTAGCGTCTGACAACTCAATCTCATTAACCGAGACCTTGCTCAACGTTAGGAAATTCATTTAGGCACAAAGATCTGCAACTTTCCAGTTCGCATCAACGTCCCGGCTGTCATAATGCCCTGGTGGGGTTTCTCAGGAGAACAGCCGGAACCATGTTGGTCAGCAATAAAGCTCTGGCAAGCAAACGGCATCACGGGTATCCAGCCATCACGGCGCCATAACATCTTGGTCAGTCCGACCCTGAGGCTTGCAGGAGCATCACAGATGGGAGGAATCGGCCTGGTGCTGTCACTCGCTGGTGGTCTTCAGGACAGAGGGGGTGGAGTCTACAAACGGCCTGCGGGTGACAAAGAAACGGTACTGTGAGAGGTCCTTGGCATGTTCCCTTGCAGCGTGTGTTTCTGGAGCGATGTGGCTTAACCTGCTGGGGTGGGGAGGCCAGGTGGACTGCACCGGCGTCTGCGCCGCCGAGCTGGGGCTCATCAGCATGGCGCTGTAGATGTTAGCTGCCACCACCAGGATGCAGAGGAGGATGGGACCGATGATGGCCCCCTCCAGACCCAGATAGTACGCTCCCCCGGCCACCGCCAGACCTGTCAGATACGGGTGCCCGCCCCTGAGATGAGATGTAGATTAAACACGTTTGAAGGCTTCGTATTACAGCTCATGGTTTTGGACAATTTATCTTTTCCTTTTTTTTTCCAAAGCTCACCAGGAGTTTCAGACAACTTGAATGCTTTCATCAGTTTCTTGTCAACAGCTCTGACAGTTTTGCCTGTTTGTGTAATCAGCTTGTGACATTTTACCTCTTAATCACTGGTGTGTGACTGTTTGAAGGGTATTTCAAAAACAACAAAAAAAGAGGAAACTGGCTGAAAAACACAGGCAATATTAGAAGAGACAGCTATGAAAAAAACAGATCCTTGAATGCACCGTCTCACAGACTTCTGAGTCCAGCTGCTATGATGATTAATGATGACATATGTGACTGACTTTACCCAAACATACCAAAAAAAATAAAGCACCATTTCTAGTTGCAGTTTAGAAATCAGTGTTTACTTCAGTTATGATCTGATCTCCGTCCATCTGGGCTCCTCGTCTCCGTTCTTCCGTCAGCCTGACCGTCATTCTACCAACGCTTAAATTAAACAAACGTGAACTTTGAATTCCCGGCTAAGTTAAACACCCTTCCATTAGCTTGCCCGCTGTCTACTGCGGTTTCCATGACCTCAGCTGAAGGTTTACAAAACTGACTGTGACAAATGTGCTGTTTATGGACTTCACCAACAGTGTGGTTTCCTTTCAAAGCCTCAAACGGGACCACACGATTCCCGACAGGTCACAGGTGATGATGATGATGATGACACGTGTTGGTCAAATGTTGCAGCTACGTACCCAGAGATATCGGAGTAGATGGCCGTATCCACGAAGTATGTTGGCAGCAGATGGCAGATAAGCAGCAGAACAGCCTTGACACCTTCGCCCTGCACCAGCCACAGGTCACACACTGCTGGCACTGCAGCCCAGTAGGTCCCCAGGAACGGGACCGCACCCAGGATAGCGGCCAGAGCTGTAAGGGGGGGGGTGAGCATGGTTTTTGGCAGGTGGAGAGATACCGACGGCGTGATCCGCTGTGAATACGCTGACTCACCAGAAGGAATGAACACGATGTTGATGCCAAAGATGGTGTGAGTGAGCCAAGTGTAGAGGCCGTAGAAGCCGGCCATTTTCAGGGAGGCGTCGAACACTCCTCTAAAAAACAATCGCACAAGCTCATGAAAAGACTTAATGTGTATTTTTAGCTTCTTTATCCCTCTGACACACACACACACACACACACACACACACACACACACACACCCACACACACACACACCTGATAGCCTCCTCTACTGACTGGCCTATGATGTTAGACGAAGGTCCCGGCTGAGAGAGGGGGGTCAGGCTGATCACCCACTTGACAGGTTTGTAATATTCCCCGCTGGAGCTCAGCAGGTAGAAGAGCGTGGTCAAGAAGATCACCTGCACAGGAAGGAGCGACTGTAACACCACCGAAGGACACATTTAGGAGTCGGAACGTTTCTGTGACATCACTCATACCAGGCTGAGGGCAAAGTTGAGCAGAGCCGTGCCACTGTGAAACAAGACTGTGAGGAGTGTGGTCGTCGTGGAGATGAGGAGACCCACGTTCCTGCTCATCACCACCCACAGGGACTCCAGGATCTAGCCAAAATTATTATTATTAATAATAATAATAATAATAATGAAGACAACAACAACAACAAAAAACAAACAACAGCGACCTTTGAAGGAAAACAACAAACTGAAAATTTCATGAAATATTTTACGGTTAACTTGTTTTCAAGTATGTGTTCTTTAAATAAATGATGTTTGGGAGTAAAGGAAATATTGCAGGTAGTATTTTACAACCTCTTAAAATTATTCTTAAAAAGTATTTTATTTTTCGAAACAAGTGACAATCTCCGGTATTGATTTGGTGTCGCTAGGTCACATGACATAGACGCTATTGAAAAAAATATTTGTATAAAATAAAAGATGTAAATAAGAGCTGGGTTTTTTTTTTTTTGTTTTTTTTTACAACCTGGCACTTCCACTCATAATGCTAATCTATATGAGTGGATTATGATTAATAAAGGCTTTCAAAATAATATTAGCACTTGTGACTCAAACAGTAATTTACTGACGTTCCCTAACTCATGAGCGGACTCATGTTCAGCTTCTGCTGCAGCACTAAACTTCCATTCTAATCCAGCGATGTGTCCACAGCAGGTGTGAGAGCCGAGTGTCACTAAAGCAGAGATCTACTCCACACACACACACACACACACACACACACACACACACACACACACACACACACACACACACACACACACACACACACGTGCAGGTCGTGGCAGGTACAGGACGCTCACCCAGGTATATTAGTACTGTGGGGAGCTCTGCTATTTTTAGTGGATTACGAAACTGAACAGGCGGCTGATTAATCCTCTCCCTCTGGAACTCTTCTGACGGGATGAATGCTATTCTGTGTTTTGATGATGAACACACACACAAATACACACAAACACACGTACTTACAGACCACAGAGTCTCAATATTTTCCTGCAGAAAGGAGGCAATGTCCTTCCAGTCCAGGATGTCCACTAACCAGCTGCTCTGTCTCGGAGCCATCTTGAGTCCGCGATGGCGTCCTGAGTGGGTTATGTTCTGGAAACCAGTGCATCATTAATTTGTGTCGATATTAAGTGTAAATATTCCGGGAGATTATTAGCTACCTTCACAAACCAGGAGTGGTAAAGTCTGTCCCAAAGCTCCAAAACCTGTTTCTCAATCACGGCCGTGTGGTTCACCTTGTCTCCTAACATCTTATGAAGCTGCACACAGAAAAAAAGCAAACAGATGTATTATATAACACTTTGTTTGAGTATGAATTCTTTACAATCTTACGGTATTCTAACTTTTTGAGTTATCCACTCTCTCCCGTGCTGATAGACATTCGTAGCGGCTGAATTCAGAGCTTTCTGGACCACGCGAGCCTCTGGAAGCCAACTAGAGGGAGCAGAAGAGCAGAAGAAGTTAACACAGGAAGCAGATCATCTCCACACGGTGAAGAGAGGGGACTGTCATACTTGGCCCATTCCGGGTGGTTGGAGACGGTCTCGTTGATGAGGTTACTGGTCACCTCAATGATATGAACACTTTCATGATGAACCTGGAAGAATATAAAGCTCGTTAGTAATTTTTCCATGATGCTGTGACCATGAGAGAGCAGCAGGTGGCAAGCAAACCGTGCACCAAAAATTCACTTCAGAAGAAAAATAAAAAGTCCCTCACGCATGCATGTATGTAGATGATCAAGCTATTATCTTCATCACTGATTAATGAGCCAATTATCAATACAAT
This sequence comes from Aulostomus chinensis, assembly GCF_037954235.1. Lineage (NCBI taxonomy): Eukaryota > Metazoa > Chordata > Actinopteri > Syngnathiformes > Aulostomidae > Aulostomus > Aulostomus chinensis. Next base: position 12,130,339 of record NC_141330.1, on the reverse strand, counting down.
TAATCTATGAAGTGTGTTTCCAGATTTGTGTGCGTAGGAATTGACTTCTTCTTTGAAACGAAGTGTAAAGAAGGAAACACTAACGAGTACCATGGCGGTGAGCAGCAGAGCCATGAGCAGGGTTCCTGTGACCAAGAGGAAGATGATGAAGATGCTGATGATTTTATCCAGGGATCGCTCCAACCACACCACCATCTGCAGCCAAGAGGAGGAAGATACAGACGAGAGGAAATAGAGGAAGAGGGGAGGATCGGAGGGAGAGTAGAGGAGTGAGAATCGGGAGGAGGTGCTGATGAGAGATCAGTGCTGTTGTGAGTGACGGTGTTAAACACGGACAGGGGTGACGAGACGCACGGAGAAACCAGTGTTCTTCCAGTATGAAGACGCTGTCACCTTGGAGCAATAATGAACTACCAGCATGGGCAATTTCTGGACAGTTTCCGGGAGTTAGGTTCAGTTAGCTTCAAGCTAAATGAATGTGGCTGGCTCACAAAGAAGCAACACAGCTGTGAAAAGACACATAAGATGCACCTTTTGGGTGGAGTATCGCTTTAAGGACTTTCAGAGTATATATTGTTACACAGAGTGGTGCTATTCTTGACTCAGGTTTCTCGATGCTCCAGCAACTTCCATCAACTTTAGACAGTGTGCGTGTGCGTTCGCATGGCCATTGGACACCTTTTGGTCTGAATATGAGGTCTGAATAGATTTCAGACAATAGTCTACAAAAGGAGATCAACTGTATCTATCAAAGCCAGTTAACCAGACAATGGAAACACCACACACAAAAACACAACTGTGGAATCCAGTCGGTCAAAACCTCAGCTGGAGCACCAACTAGCAGCGAATAGTTCCTAGAGGAGGCAGGGTTCCACGCAGCCCCTTCTCCTCTCCTGAAATAAAGACCATTAGCATTTCAAACACTGTGATGAGAAATCTAATGGCACCAACACCTCTGTGACAACGTCTCAACAAAAACTTGACAAACTGTCGTCCCGGAATCACAGCGACAAATAAACTGGAAAAGGACGATCTTCATTATCATCTTCATTATTTCGCCTGCATGCAAATCAGGTCACACCATAAGGAGGCTGAGACGGTTCTGGTTTAGAGGGGAAACTGTACCAGCATCCCAGGACTCAGGAGCTCAACTCAGCTGATATCACAAACACACTCTTGTTTCCTTAAAACAGCCACTATCCTCATGATGGCACCACGAGGCAAAGAGCGGTCGCAATTTTTCAAACTAGTGTTTCCATTGTTTTGTCCCACCCTGAAGCGTGAAGACATCTCTGAGTTCTACCTGGGAGGCCACGGGCAGTGTTTCTCCTCCACCTTCATCAGGGGGTCTCAGAATCACTGCCCTCTCCCACCCACTCTTCATCCGCCATCTCTCCATGCAGCTCACACACTCTCAAGCCAAACCTGCCGCTTACATCACAGCAGCGAAGCTACAGATGCGGCGACGGGACTCATGAATCCCACCTCCTTCGCTGCAGCTTCCTGTGTGAGTGGGGGAGGGGTGAGTGGGGGGGTGGTTGGGTAAAAAGCAGGAGGCAGCGGGAAAGCAGCAGTGAGAGGATGAACGTGTAGACGGCATGAGAGGGTGAGAGCAGTGGATGGGTGAAGCACAAGTCCAAGCTACTACAAAGGTGAGATTACGCCTTCACACACACTTACACACCAACAGATTAATTCCTTTCCCCTCTCACATTCTCACACAGAACCTCAACAGTCTCTCGCTCTCTCAGCACTCCGCCCCCCCCATCATTACCTGCTTGTTAAGCCAATGCCAGAGCTTGGGGGAGGAGACAAAGAGGGAAGATTATTATTGGAAAGATCTGTGCAACAGTCAGCACATGTACCCGTGCAACTAGAACACAACCTCCGTTTGGGTACAGGGCAGGTGAGGGCAACCTTGGGGGACGGGGGATGAGGGTGGGGGGACGAGGGCAGGGGTGTGTGCAAGCACGAGGAAACTACAGGCCAAACGGGGACTGTGGACTGGCTACACAGTGGGATGCAAATCATTGTGATTTCAAACACTCAACGTGTCAAGAATACTACTCAAAAGTGTTGGAACACCCCAATAACTCAAGTGTGTGTAGTTCCGTTCCAGTTCCTAGAACTAAAAGGTTCTCAGGAACCATTGTTGTCTGTGTTTCCGTGGCTCGATGTCCTGGGGAGAGTGTGCAAATAAGGTTGGTGATGTGTACAACACCCGCAAGTGCTACCCGTATCAGAACTCTTCAGCATTGCAGCCCCGCCCCAAAGTTCCTGGGCCATCGGAAAAAGCGAGGACCCAAGCTGCAGCGGTTGAAGTGCCTGATTTTCTTATGAAGGCTCTGTGTTCCTGGGTAAATTTTGCCAAATTTGAAGACTTTTCCCTCCCTGCGTTCCTGAAATAATCACATCAACGACAAGACGACCCAAAATCTTTGGCCGACTTTGCTCACCTGCATAAAAAGGGATCAGCAGTATAGTTTTTTTCTGTTATAGAGGAAGTAAATGCCACCTTGAAAGCTGATAACAACATTCTCACAAGTGTCCCGATCCTTGATGAGGACTCTGAGACTTCTGCAGGAATGAAATCAGTGTTGGAGCAGAGCAACTTCACCCTCCTGAGTGTCAGCTGGACAGTGTTTCACTGCTGGATGTCACATCACCACCAGAAAGCGGACAGACGAACCATTATAAGACTTTCATGTTCAGATGCTCCTCCTAATGAAAGTGAATAATTAAGTTTTCCGAAGCGTCACAAGGCTGGTGGTAATCTATCAGATCTCTGACGGTCGGGCCGAGCCAAAGCCACAATACAATCACGAGACAAATTTCTGAGAGTGGAACAACAAGCAGCTTAACAGTGTTTTTTGTCACTTTTAGTGAGTTTTGACAAGAGGCAGGTTTGACAGGCCGAGTCGATCAGTGAGAGGACGGTCAGGGCCATGAAGATGTATTAGGAATGAAACACACAAAGATCTAAGAACTGGAAGGACTGGGGTGCTCGAACCATTTTGACTAGCAGGCAGCAGCACATCTCTGACGTTGTAGTGTACAATCTGAGAAAGACACAATCTGAAACGTTATGACTGGAACTGGAACATTCTTCACTCAAGATGGACCTGTTCTCTCTTGTTCAGCCACGTGTGTGTGTTTTTTACACACTCTCTCTCTCTCTCTCACACACACACACAAATGAATACAAGGGTGGACCAGTTTAATAACTGCTATCATGACGGTCCTGGGTCCAAAGTGAGGTAACCCGCCCACTGCCTTTTACAGAACATATATACATATATAATATATAGATAGATATATGTATGTGTGTGTGTATAAATAATTTATTGAATCTGATCACCACATTCAAGTGTTTACCACTTGAAGAGAGTGACCTGGCCTCTAAAGTTGCAACAGTCTTTGTGTGATGAGGTCAAAGTTTGGAGTTGTTGCCAGCCGTGTTGTAGAGCGACGGAGAAAAAGTTTGATAATACGGAGGAGCGCCAACAGCAGGTCAGTCGTAAGTTAAAAGTTTGCTTGTTCAGATCTTGTCACTATCATGACTATCATCACTATTACTGCTGCTGTTCTTATTATGGTTTTAAACAGTGCTTTCCACCTCCTATGTTATACGCTGTCAACATCTGCTAAAACCACCTCAAGCGAGCATAAAGCCAATTTTTTAAAGTTCAGGTATCATCAAGCGTTTCTGATACAATTCTTCAAAGAACGCAAGAAAAACTGTCCCGTTATGACATCTGGTTTCGTCGCTGCACACTTTGACTCAAAGGAGGTCAAAGACAAGACTTCGTTACAGCACCCAACCCTGAGGAACTACATTACATCGCTGACTTCATATTAATCCAGCCCGTGCTATTTAACAACCCCACAGACAACGTCGTTACGTCAGTGGAACCAGAGCTTACTGAGGGTCTTTGTTGGGGTCCTTGAAAACAAAAACAACAACAAAAAAAGGAAAAACACCAGTACAACAGAATGTGTGTTTAGCATCACATAGGGAGGGAAAACGGGCGGGTGTTACCTTGGTGTCGATGCGCAGCAGGAACTGAGCCAAGCCTTTGATGGGTCCGGGCAGCAGCGCCTCCTCTCGCTCGCGTCCAAACTTCTCCAGCACAGTCCACCACGAGCTGAGGGTCCGCTCAGCAAAGCTCTTCAGACCAAAGTGGACCACCAGCTTCTTCAGCACCCACACTAGAGTATCACGGCAACAGTGGCGTGAGCACAGTGGGTCTGGGCGGGGTGTGCGTATGCGTGTGTGCGTGTGTGTGTTCATGTGTGTTTTGTACTCTCTTTACCAGCCACAGGGATAGGCAGCAGTTGTAGGATCCAGAGGTTAAGCCAGACCTGAACCAGGACTATGGCCCAGGCCAGCAGGATGAAGTAGATGTCACTGGCCCTGTGGGACCTCTTCTCTTTCTGGAAGAGTCCTGCCGGAAAGGAACGAGAACCTCGAGGGAACCCAGGAGTGGAAGAAATGTGTCCGGCGTCCATAGACTGGGCGCCATCTTAGAAGAAACGAGAGAGAAGGAGAAGAGAGAAGGGTGCTGAGTGAACCATCAGAGAGGCTGTTGATTCATCGGAGGGTTTATTCAAGGCTCGCTCCAAATCAGTAAACTCCATCTCATTTTACATTTCCACAGTCCAGAAACAGCCATAAACCTAGTGGGCAGTACTGCCCCCTACTGGTGGAGGTCCTGTCAGAACATTAAACACCATCATGTCAGGGTCTGAAACGTTCTCCTGAGGTGGTTCCAAAGACACACTGATTTGGAAAAGACACACACACACACACACACACACACACACACACACACACACACACACGCACACACGGCCCTTCTTAAGAACTGGTGCTTCCACCAAAATGTTGCTGTAACTGAATTACAATGAACTGATTAAAATAAAGCTGAACTAACAACATCATGAAGCCAATTTGTTCCAATCATGCATTCATGCTTTGTTTTGTCTTCCCACAAGCACACAGCTATTAAAACGCTTGTTTTCTTAACGGACAATGGCAAATGGGTCCGAGCTGCCTGTGATGTCACTTTTCCTGTTGACATCACAGACAATCTTGTGACCAGTTGGACAAATACTTCACAGAGTTGAATCAAAGTACCTGCGGCAGAGTTTTCACCTGAGCCAGTTTTTAGCTGAAGGTTGCCACAGGAGATGGCCATGTAGATAGTGTTGGCAGCAAATGATAAAACCTGTCCCGACAGTTCTCCTGAGGAGGAGGAGGAGGAGGAGGAGGAGGAGGAGGAGGAGGAGGAGGAGGAGGAGGAGAAGACAGGAAGCATCAACACATGAAGCACAGCAAGAGAAATAGAAACACACTCCTTAGTAGGAGGAGAGAGGCTTGATACTGTGGTGAGCGTGCGCGTGTGTGCGCTGGTTAACTCTCACCTTGGCCCGGGACGGGGGGTTTCTCCTGAGAGCCCACGATGAGGAGTAAAACTACAACCACGAACAGGGGCACCCTCCACGAGCCAGTCAGAGACACTGAGGAGAGAAGAGGGCGCGGCGGTGAACTAATCATTCTGTTTCATCACCTCCATCTTCATGTTTTTGGGTCATCTATCCGTCCTGATCTCATTAGGAGTTGTTAGTTTAGTCGGCGCCATTTGGATTACGCAAAAACAACAACAAAAAAATTAGCTTGATTCTTACAAAACTATGAAAATCAACCGTGAAGCTTTTCTCTGATTCCCACAAAGCCCAGTAAGAACCCCCCCCCCTCCTCCTCCTTCTCCATAGCTCTCACTAACATTTCCCGCCTGAAGGTCAACATGTCTTTCCAACATGTCTTAAGCGCGCTAAAAATACTGGCGTCTTTCTCATCTTACGATGCGTCTCTGTGCGTCTGTCTGACGGTCTTTGTGTTCCTCTGCTGCTGCAGATCGTTTCAAGGGTGAAAAAAAAAGAAAGAAATGAAGAGAGTTTACCTAAAAGTATGAGACAACAGCATACGCGTCTCTGCATTCTTCCCCTGCTCCTCTACTTACCGATATAGAAGAGCAGGACGGCCCAAACAGGAAGAGCCAGGGTCCTCAGGTAGCCCCCAGTGTGGTGACTCCACTTGAAGCAAACCGCCAGCAAGTAGCCGAGCACCACGGTGCACACCTGAGGAGAGCAGATGGTCAGGCCTCAACAGAACCATCACTGGGTCTCTTGTTTTTGCACAAATTCCTGAACTTTCTGGCCATCTTGTTCATCAACTGATGGTGACATCAGCGAAAATGTGAGCCATAGCCGACAGGTAGGAAAAAATAACGAGACGGATGACAAGCCCCAGACCTGCGCTCTTTCTAAGCGATTGGCTGCATGATCCATGAGGTCATCGCCTCGTTAGCTCAGGAATGTTTTCACCTCCCGATCATCTCCAACGCCACGTTCACGTAGAGTTAGAATGAAACACAGCGGATGCAGGAAAGTGGCTACTTTGTCGGTGAGGATCTGACAACACAGAACTTTTTTTTCTTCTCTGTAGCAAAAAAAAAAGAAAAAAAATGAATAAGGAGTCAGTAAAGCGAGACTCTGGCCGATTAGTGGAATTGCTGAGTTACGGGTAAAATCGAATCAATTCCTGATGTGCTGACCACACTCGTCTGCTCAACAATGAAAGTCACTTGTCTTTCAAATGTTCTTTTCCCAAGAACTGTCGCTCATTAACTCCTAATTTAATTTCTGCCTCCACACTGCAGCAGGAATCTGTATGTGAGGTGAAAGTGTGTAACAGGCCTGTGATTAAGCGGCTATCATGAAGGACATCGTTCCAGCCTGGTGTCAGACAAAGGACCCTCGTCAGGGGACCTTCGATGGGGAGGGAGTGGCGTTTAATGTGGTTTGCCTCCAGCGGAAGAGTGTGCCCTCACCCCCCACCCCGGAGCTGTTCTGGAACATTAGTATCGACTGATCAAAGATTAGATCAGAGCACAAACGAGTCTGGGCGCACATTCCTGGGAAATCATTCATCAATGACGTTTGTAAAAGATGCTCCGGGAGACAGAAGTCAACAGAACCGCTTTTGATGATCAGCAGATTATGTTCTTGGTTACATGGGGGGGGGGGGGGGGTGTCTCTCTGTATAATGCATAGAAGCAAAAGGTGACATATTCCTGGAGACTGTTGACAGTGCTGGTTTTTCTTCCCCAAACTTAAACTTCAAACCAAAGAAGGAATTCTCTGACCTTTGGGACTATGAAACCAAGCACGTTGTCACATTTGAGAGGCAAAACCAGGGAGTTTGGGACAATCTCACTTTAAAAACTGATCAGTCTGATTATGAGACATAAACGTCAATATAGCTATCCTGACAGAGTGAGTTCTCCAATATCTGCTGTATATGAATATACGTACGTGTGTGTGGGGGGGGGGGCGTGGCCTCTCTAGGGTGAACCAGTCTGGCCTGACCTCTCCCACACAGAGGGGCTTTTGTCAACATTATGGGGTGGAGGGATGGAGGGAGGGAGTCAGCTGTTTGTTCACTCACCCAAGCGGCGTGGAAGCAGTCCAGCGTGGCCCCGATCATCCCACACACGTGCCCGAGGATCACCTGCATACCGATGACGCTCCAGAACAGGTAGAGGAAGTAGACCAGGGGCGCCCCGGTCCCGATCACCAGCAGCATGGTTAGCCTCTCCATAACCAGCCTGCCCATTGTCTCTACTACATAGTTGACACACCACACCGGAACCAGTAGGGTCCCCACCACGATGGGGGTCCCGGTGTCCTGCAGGCCGTTGAGCCACGAGCGGCCGAGCCGAGCCAGGGAGTGTTTGAAGGGGTGCAGGAAGGTCCCGCAGAGCACTGCCCAGAGGAGCGGACGGAGGAAAGCCTCCAGGATGAAGTAGACCAGTACGGCTGCTCCGCAGCAGATAGCCACGAAGATCATGGCCCCGGTGTTGTAAAAGGCCTGCTTGATGTTTTTATCAAACTTGAGGGAGGACGGCTGGGTCAGCAGCTGGCTCACCATCCCGACGGCCGGCTGGACGCTCTCGGAGAAGGAGACCAAGTGAGGCCGCCTAGTGCGGGGACTCTCCACGGGAGAGCCAGCGGCGGGCTCCGGCGCCGAGTCCTCCTCGTCTGCCATATTCCCCGATTCCGTCTCTCGGACGTGCCGCGTGAGGGAGGAAAACATATGACGACGCACCCAAAGGCCTTATGGGCAATGTAGTGTAAATACATGTAAATAAAGCACAACCGCTTCCTGGGTTTTATTTAAAATTTCTGCCATCGGTTCTCGTTTATTTTGATGTTCATCTGTAATATATACATTTATTGTGGATTATGTTCCCCATATTGATTCCAAATATTTCCTCCTTTGTTCTTCAATTTGTATTATTTCAATTTTTGTATATTTTGTTCATTTAAAACTATGCCACCTTATGTGGTAGAAGAGTGATGAAACACCACCAGCTATACTATAGAACCACCAGCTGATCATTACAGACACAGAATATATTTTTAAAGGTAAATATATATTTTCAATAGTGCCTCTAAGCAATAAACCAGGTTCCTTAAAAGTGTTGATATTTACTATTCTATATTATAGCCTCGCCATAATAAAATGTCAGTCTGCCTCTTCCCATACAGCTATATCATTCATTTCTAGTAAATACTGCATTGTCTTAGTTTATTGATAATATGCACAGACATTATAGACTGTTGTAATAAGGGAGTCATCTTAACACATCCAGCCTTTAAATACAGATAAAGAGCTGCAACCTGTAGGAAAACAGATCATGTTCAGGACAAATGTCTCTTCATCCAGTTTGCTCCCGTTCTGTGTGTTATTGCCATAGAAATGTCATCTCTGCGTTGTAAAGTACCGTCACAGTGTCACAGCGCTGATAAACAAACCCAACAGCCAGCAAAATTTCAAGAATAGGATGAAAATTAAAAGGAAATTATGGAAAAGTGAGATGAGCAATGCGTTTATGTGCCATTTAAAAAAGTAAAGTAAATAAACATGATGGCTGAAGGCTGTTTGGTTTCGTTTTGTCCAGCTTCAACATGACGTTTGCTCTTCACCGGTGCTCCTTTTGTGTTTCTTCTCAACAGTGCCAGTCGAGTGCATGCAGTAATTTGAAGACTTGTGAGATTTCTTAATTGCAGTCATACCGTACATACTGAAAATGAGTGGTTTATTTTAAACTAAAACACTTTAATTGGCCTTCTTGTTCTGTACTGGCGCCAGTACATGACACCGCTCCTTTATAATAACTTTTCAAACCTTCTCTGCGAGTTCTGATTAATTCATATATTCTATCTTGTTTACTAAAGGTAATACAGTGTCTCTATGCAAAGTTGCACACTTGAATGTGGCATTTATTGCTGCTACATCTTCTTCCTGTCCTCCTTTGTTCCCACCTTCTCTACGGCGTCCCCATCAGTAAGTAGAAGGTTAGCGCTACTATGAGCAGTAAGCAGAGTGGAGAATTGAAGGTCTGGTAGGCGGTGGAAGGCATGAAGATGTCCTCGTACTTGTAGATACTGATCATGTGATCGCTGACTGGCGGGCTGTCGATGTCGTGCCTCGTGATGGAGCCTGTGTGAGGAAGCAAGACCGCGTTAAGATACCGGGAAAGACAACAGGCACAAAGACAGCTGACATCATGCTCACCTTGTATAGCAGGTCCCCATGCAAACAGGTAATACCATGACAGGTGTAAGTCCACCAGTGTCTCCTCTCTGGGGACGTACAATGGCCTCTTAAAGCGACAGGTCACACGGTTGTTCTCAAAAATGCCTTCTTCATCTCTGGCCGGGTTCCTCTTGATCTCTTTGGCCCACTGGCCGACGTTGTAGAAGTGATGAATCCGCACACGTCCGTTATCGTCATGGACACAGCCCATGACGTCATCTCCACCCTGAGGAAGCAGATAGGAAGCAAATAATGAACAATAGAAGGTCAAGGCCTGACTCCACAGTGTCGTCTGCTGAAGAATGCATCTACATAAAGAGACTTAATTCACTGTTTAACATTTTGAAGAATGAAGCAAAATTGTTCATTTCATACTTTATGAAAACCAGAGGTCTGACTTTAAACACGTTTATACATGTAAATTGGGTGAGGCAAAAGAACACAAGTCATTTCAAGTTATTATTTAGGGAAAAAATTGTGCCAATCAATCGTGCTCTTGACTCTTGACCTCATGCGTGGCTTCAGCTTGTAAATGTAGCGCTGCGAGTAACCAAAGGAGGGCAGCGGGACGCCTCGCCTGTGTCTCATGTGCCAGGAATTAAAAGAAGAAGAAAACTTGATTTTCTTCCCTTTGCAGTTTACTTTGGAACTATTTCATTCCATCACTTATCAGAGAGAAGAAACACCTGTGAGAGGAAAGAAAAATACATTTTGATTGTTCGGCTTGCGACTCAAGCAACTGCCTCAAAATATTTAGCTCATAAATAATATTGTCTCCAACATAAAAATACCGCAAACTAAACAAACATCTGGGCAACATCGAACATACGGGGTTAAAACACAGGTGTTATTTTAGTTTAGACGTAGGTACAGGTACAACAGCCTCTAGTATGTTGCATGTTTTGCCTAAAAATGAGCTGACAGACTCGTACATCATACATGTACATGACACGAGTCACTTAACTAGAAGGAAATATCTAACATTTTGTTAACAGTTTCAACATTTAGGAGTAAAAGTAACTTTTGCTTTGCGTTCTTTTTTTCGTTTTATAGTTAATTGCAAGTGTAACATGTTTGATTATGAGTTGCACATTTCAGTCACTGACAGATCAGGACAGTCATTGCAGAGAGCTGCGCCGAGGTTTGTAGGGCAGCTCACCATCTTCTTGTCCGAGGAGAAACCTACAGCCACCCAGCCGTCGGTGTCCGCGCTCATCTCGTACTCCACATCTGTCCCAATGCGACGGTAGCTCAGGAAGTAGTCACATGTCTCTGCGTCGCAGCCTGGCTTTCCGTACCTGGGCGAGGACAAATACACATCTCTCTAGTCACATGATCCCAGGGCTTCACAGTATCAGGAAGGTAAGAATGTAGGGGAAAAGAGCAGCGCTGGGTCTCTGCTGGAGGGTGAATCCTCTCCTAACCTTATGCATCCTTTGGTCACTCCACAGTCGCTGACTTTGATCTTGGCGAAGGGATCCACTGGCGGGGCTGTGGGGAATGGATAACCTGCAGAAATGCAAAGTCAGCACATTGTTGGTTACAAACACACACATAAAAACCCACTGTTCAAACACTTGAGGCTTTTTTTTCTAATACTGTGTGTGTGTGTGTGTGTGTGTGTGTGTGTGTGTGTGTGTGTGTGTGTGTGTGTGTGTGTGTGTGTGAGGAACAGGAGGGGGTGGGCAGCCCACTAGGGAGCTGGCCAGGGTGCTGAAAGCGAGCTGGATGTAGGACAGAATTAGCGTGCATGTGCGGTTTCTGCACTTAATTTTTTTCGGTACGTGCACAATTAAGTGCGCACGAGATGTAAACAAATCCATCACCATCTCGCCCGGTGTGCTCTTTACCGTCATCGGACAGATATCTGGACTCCAGGAACTCGGAGGCGAAGGTGCTGTAAGAGTCCTTGTGAGGCTCCTGGTGGCCCGGTTCTCCGTGCTCCCCGTGTCCGGCCCGCAGTGTTCCCTCATCGGTGGGGCTCGGCGCGACCCCCCACCAACCGCTCTGAATCAGCAGCGTCAGGAGCTGCACGAGCCTCCGCGGAAAAATCATGGACACGGATGCAAAAACACACAAACGGCGATTAGACGACACAACTCAGATCAAATCCAGCACCCGATATTGTTACGGTGTATTCGGAGGGATCCATCCTGGCGTCACCAGAACTGGCTCCGCATCCTGGCTGCCGTTTGACTGTTTATTCCCTCAGATCCGGCGGATGCGGGGAGGGGGGGGGGGGGGTTCAGGACTGCTGACCTTGTGACAAAGAAGCTAATCCAAGTGTAAATTAGCCAGATCGGTAATCTCACCCCCTAATTGACAAACACGCTTATAATCCTCTTTGAAATCTGGATCTTGATGCCCGCGAACGCTCTTTAATCTGATTTTCATATTCCACCGGAGAATGGAGACGGCGGGAGGAATGGTTTCGCCCGGCCTGGCCTGGCCCTCCTCTCCCCCCAGCAGTCAGTCACGGTACCCACCAATGAGGAGCAGCGACGTGCTGTTAACCGGATCAATCAGTCGGGGATTTCGCTTCATACAAACCATGATGCCACACTACAAGTGATGATGATGATGACGGTGCACATAAGCTGGCAACAATTAGGAAGAAGAAAACGTAAAACGTACAAAAGCTTCCGGTGTTAATTTTAGATGCTGTTTCTGGATTTAGTCTCGTACGTGCAGAGCCAACGTTAGAATAACGAGAACACATTTTGTTTACAATGTCAAATGATTTTCAACATCAAAACACATGACTAACCACACATGATCAAATATTAAAAGCAGTTTCGCTCAAAAAAAGTCAGAGTAATTTAATTCTACTCAGAGAAAAGCATAGCTACTTTAATCTAGTTTTACTGCGGGCAAACGATTTTGATTTAGTCTTTGGACTTTTAGTGGTGTTCCAGTAGATGAAACCTCCAGATGCTTCGGTCTCCTTTTACCCACTTTGAGTCGATTGTAGCTGAGTAAATATGAAAAACTGTGGCCGATGAACATTTTTTAATCAACTTTTTGTTCACAAAATTAAAGGAGATTCCACAGTGGGAGAACCAAGCAGCGTGAAAATAACAAGTAATGGCCAGCAGAATTATACGAGCTAATAAAAGAGCAGTAAAACTTAATGGCCCCAAAAGCAGCCTTTAATTTCTTCTTCCCATATCCTTGATATCAGCTGCACCATCGGCTTTCATGAAATGCGGGTCGTTTGTTCGGCGTCAGAAACATCATGTGACCCTTCAGATTTCTCCCTGTCAAACGCAACTCTACCCTCCTCCTCCTCTTCCTCCTCTTCTTTGTGGCTGTGCGCGGTTCTGCCACACGATGGTGATAGAAATCCACTACTTAGAGAGACTTTCATTGCGTCTGGAGCGCTGGGTCTTTGAGATTGTTTTCATGATTTTGTATCTTGTGTCTTCACTCTGTGCGCTTGGAGTAGATTTTCATCGGTATAATTATTATAGGTCAGAAACACAGAGGAAATCATGTGGCATCACGTCAGCGTTTATCACTGTGGCTCCTTCTTGTTAAACAGAATAACAAATGACTCAGTGACGGTGAAATTCATATTTTACACCAATCAATGTCCAGTCATCCTCCAATTTTTACATGATGACGCACCATGATTTCGCACTGTAATGAATTCTCTGTTTGCTGGAAAGACCAACAAAAACCTTTCAAAGTAATCTGATTACCGGGGAGCTGGCCGCGGTGCTGAAAGACCCAGAGGAAACACACCAGATGTAAGACTAAATAAGGGTGCATGTTCGGTTTACTGCTGTTTATTTATCAGTATAAATGCACTGTTTGCCTATTGTGTATGACATGTACACAAAATCCATCAACCTCCAGTACATCTGAGTAAGTAATCTAAAATCTCATTACACATTAGAGGCAATGACACATGTATTCCTGGCAAAACGTTTTCATTCCTGATATGTTCAGTATCAAAGTCTACCAGCAAGTACGTTTTGTTATATTTATTTACAAAATGAGACATTTGATGATGAGATTTGAGTTAAGACATTACCATCTCCTCCTATGATGGGGTTGTTGTTTTTTTGTTTTTTGGGTGGGGGTTAAATTTTCTGTTGTTCTGTTTTGTTTTTTGTTTTTTTTTGTTAGGAGGGACAGTTGAGAGAAGAAGCTGAATTTGCTGTTCAAGCCCGCCTCCTGTAGGTGACGCTGCTGTTACACGGAGAAAAATACTCACCGCCATCAAAGAGGCTGACGGACACCTGCTATCTCACACCTGGACTTCAGTCCCTTTGGTGGGATTTGAATACACCGACAGTCATTTAATGTAACTACTCACATTCACCTTAAATACTGACACACTAATACTGTGTAACATTACTATATTATATTAGTATAATACTAATACTGTGTTTTTCTAATTGTTGACAAAGCTTTTGCTCCTGCCATCACACTTTAACTGCGATATACAGAGCCCCAGAGTGGCTGTAAAGAGATGTCCCTTGATGTTGTTTTTGTGTGAGAAAAACAACAACAAAGATTATTATGAGGCCCCAAGATATAACTTGTTCCCTCAATTTAGTTATGCTGGTATCATAAAATGTGACTTGTTCCCTCATTTTCAATATATGAGGCCACAAGATACAACTTATTCCCTCAGATTAGTTAATTCATGGCAATGACACATCTTTTTTTTTTTTTTTACCTCAAGTTAGCTATTTGGAGGCCACAAGATAAATATCAATTAAAAATATCAGATAACTGAGGAAACAAGTTATTGCTTGTATCCTCAGAATAACTAAATTGAGGGAACAAGTTATAGCTTGTGACCGTTTTATGTCTTCAAAAAATATAAAAAATTCTCTATGCCAACTCCAAGACACCACAATCTTCAGTGTAGTTTGCACGCACGCACGCACGCACGCACGCACGCACGCACGCACGCACACACACACACACACTGATCTGTGTAAAGGTCCTGAAGGGCACCATTCATGCATTTTTTTGTATACACACGTGTGCTCATACGTGTGTATACATACAAGAGCACCTGACCTTTCACCTTTCCTCTCACACCATTTCTCTCTGCAGACACAGATCAACCTGATCAATCACTTCTCTTGTTCTCAATCCACCCAATTATCCTTCGTTTATCCTTCTATTATTTCCACCCCCACCCCCCACCCCCCACCCTCCTCCTCTCTTCCTCCCAATTACCATTCCGTGTAGGGGCAACGCTTGACGTATAATGAGGAACTCTGGGCGTACCAATCTTATCTTGATAGCCTTAAAGGGCCACTCATTAACACAAACACACTCACTCTGTCCCACACACACACACACACACACACACACACATACATCTGTCCCCACACATCATGCTATAGAGAGAGATGGAGTGACAGAAAGACAGAGGGACTTGATGGAAGCAGGAGGAGAGGGAGAGAAATAGAGAATAAGACAGGAGAGAGGAAAGGGATGGTGGAAGAGGAGTGATGAGGAGACGATGAGGTGGGGGTGGGGGGGATGCGGATGGGGATGGTGGGTGGGGGGCTGTAGTCTGGTAAATGTCAGCGTTGTGTCTCCTGGGCTTGAGAGACGAGTTAGTGACAGGAGAACAATGGCTGCTGGATCCATTCAGAAAGGCAGCTGCTATGAGTGCATGCCTGGATCTGTCTAGTGCTCGGCCATCAGCGGGCACTTGTGAAGCCAGAGCTAAACACATATGCACACACACTCACAGAGACAAACACGCCAACATAAATTGTGGGTCCGGACACACAAGGTAAGCCCTGGATGTTATGAGGGATCAGCAACGATGTGGATGGCTTAGTCAGGGCTGTCAGTCAATTACAGGCCAGCTGAACACAAGTCCTGCCCGTTTGTGTATTTCATCTAGACTTTTTACTTTATAAAGACAAAAAACAACAACAATAAAATTGATGAAAAGTGGATATTGACTTTGCATCCAAAGAAGGTGCCGATGATTTGTCTTTGTGCCACAACTTCACCGAAGAAATGTTGCATCGGCGCTGTGGAGGACTGAAACTGACAAAATCAAAATAAAGAGAATGAATGCCTAAAATTGATCAAATACAGCATCGACAGGTGTTTTTGTCATTTTAATTTTTCACTTTTTTTTTCTATAAAAATCGTATCGTCTCTATTTTTGGTTCACATTTGAATTTCATTTCCTTTCTCACTTTTTTTAAACTGTTCAATGGGGTTGACTTTTCTCCAGACTTGGAAGACGTTTTTGTGGCTATAAGTACATTTAAAAATCAACGAATGGAATTAAAATGGAAACAATTAGCAGAATGTTTTCACATGGGACTTAAATGAAAATTGCAAATGGGAATAAATAAAAACTAAATAAATAGGGGTATTCATACAAATGTTAACACATAGAGAAACAAATGTAAACAGAATTATTTTGTCACATTTGATCAATGAATGCATTTTTAATATTATTTATGGTGCATTTAATAGGTTATTAATTTCAATAAATGTTCTCGATAATTATCCCCCAGTTTGCCACTTACGTGTATTGTATTTACACTTCAGTCGGACCCAGAAATCAAATAACTACACCAACTGTTCTGCAAAAATTTCAACAATCTTCAAACACTCTTTTTAAAGCAAAATAATACATTTAGCTTTTTCCTCTGCGGTTCAAAACAAAGACAAATGTCATTTTGATCATCAAAAACTCTCCATGTTATCTTGGCTCGGGTTTACTGTTTGAAGAACAGCAGATATTATTTGAGCTAGAGTTAGAGAAACTCACCTCTGGGTATTTTTTTTGCTTTTAACATCTAAATCCAATGTTGGACACCTCCCACTTCAATCACCATGGGTCAGGAGTTAGATCATTTATTGACTCGCCTCCACGTATGCGGCCAAGCTATTACCTCTGTCTCTACCCCGCGCTCTCCAGCAGTCATAAAGCAGGTGTGTGATCTCGCCGCAGGCCTCCACACCCTCAGGCCTTCATTTAGGGGCTGTCACAAATCACTTTACTCACAGAGGACAATGAGCACTATTGGCATGTTCTTCTGACTGCTGAACGAATGCACAAAGACAGTTAGAAGACATGCGTCTCTACTGGTTTACCCTTATTACACTTACTGGTTGTGTAACAGCAGAAACTGAACAAAAGAATGTCTGTCTTTGTCTTGTTTGCATACATGATTTGGTTTGTGCAGTTTCTCGACTGGGATCTCTGTGTCTACAACGGCTGAAAAGTTCCATTGTGCTGATGAAATGTTTACTTTAGAGATGAGGAGGCACGGATGAAGCATCGATCAGCACACATCAAACACCCCCCCCACACACACACACAACAACGTATGTACATACAACACACTCATACAAATGCACACATATACTGTATACTTCAACCACATGCACAAGTACAGCTGACAGAGATCATCTCAGCCTCTTGGCCTGCTGCCATGTGAGTGAGTCTCAAAGCTTGTATTGACAGCTGCCTTAAAGTGCTTGTTGTCAGTAGACTTATCCATTAAGCTGTGACACTGCTCTCTCTCCATATAGACACACCGACTGGCCCGGCCTTAAGCAGTGATTATGGTGTTGGGCACCTGGGGGCTGCACCGTCATTAGTCTGGTTAATCAGAGCCTTGCTCCAGGTTAAGCTTCACAGCCTCAAGAGACAGACTGATGAGCTGATAGCCGTGCCCAGCCTACAGTTCTCCGGTCTGGGCTGCTGTGGCTCCCCTGGCCCCAGCCTGCTCCAGTCAGTAATCTATAACGCTCCCCTGGAGCACCGTGTGGAGGCTCAGGCTCCTGGACAACACTGACACATGATGCATGGTAATAAGACACACATAGAGTGACACACTGTCA
Organism: Aulostomus chinensis; assembly: GCF_037954235.1. NCBI lineage: Eukaryota > Metazoa > Chordata > Actinopteri > Syngnathiformes > Aulostomidae > Aulostomus > Aulostomus chinensis. The sequence goes on along the minus strand of NC_141330.1, from coordinate 12,112,827 downwards.
CACACACACACACACACACACACACACACACACACACACACACATACACACACACACACACACACACACACACACACCTGTTCACATACCTCCACATTTGCCACTTATTCAGTGTTAGAAATCATCTGAGTTTCAATGAATTCGCTTCCACCAGCATTATTCAATGCTCCAAAACAAGCTAGTAGCAGCAGCAAGCAGTGACCTTGGCTTAGTGAATGACGTGATTGGACATCTAAATGTTTAACTACCCCCGTCTGAGGGTGCAGTAACAACCAGCTCAGCAGAATGAGAGTATAATGACCGCAGGGACTGCTGGGTTTTAAAACAGGGAAATCCAAACTCATACACACTCACATATACAAGCAAATCCCAGGATAGAGGGGCCTCAGCTCAGCAGGGACCCTCCAGAGAGGAGTATCCAAGCCAGATCTGCCATTGGCCAGCTTCCTCTATCCCAGTGTCCCCTGTGAGCTCATTAGCCCCAATCATAACCACTTCCCTATATGTCTACTTTACACGCTCCATCCATCGCTACACTGCCACACACAAATTACACCCTCCATCAGGATCCAGTGGACGGTGTGTTTGTGTGTGTGTGTTAATGCAGGAGTGCAGGTGTGTATAAAGGACAAGGAAGGACAGAGAGCCCCATGAGCCCCCTTCATATTCCCCAGTGGACTTTGCCGACCCCAGTGCAGAGAGGAGACAACTGCAGGTGAAAGATATGGCAGAAGTGTGTTTTCAGGTGATGAAGTGGATGACCAGGTTTGAGTTTGGGGGGCTCCATACTGTGCTTTTGTTCTGTGTGACCCAGATGCGCATCAAGGGAGAAAGGGAGGAAGCAGAGGATGGAGTGGGGTTTGAGGAAAGAAGGAGGTAAAGAGAGAAAGGCTTTTCATTTAAAAATGAGTGTTGGCTGCAGACACAGGAGGGACCCCAGAGATCTACAGAATGGGATGAGATAACAAAGAACCCCATCATCACTTTAGTGAATAGATCTGTCTGTCTGCCCCTCTTTATCTCCCTCTGCTCTCCCCCTTTTCCCCAGCATCTCTTCCTCTCTTAATCAGCCTCTCATTGTGTCATTACCTGAACCTGTAGTCTTAATCAGATGCTTGGCACAGACATCATTGCTATCCACTGCCCTTCTCACATGTCTGCACACGCACACACAAACACACACACGCTAAACAAACACATTTTAATGCAACACCAATCATGTCATTTACTCAATGAGCCCTTCTCCCCTCCCTCTTGTAGCCCCCAATCCAAACATAACACATGGGACACCCAGCTTGCCTGTCTATCAGTCTACCAACACACTGCTGGTCTAAAAATGTGTATGTGTGTGTGTGTGTGTGTGTGTGTGTGTGTGTGTGTGTGTGTGTGTGTGTGTGTGTGTGTGTGTGTGTGTGTGTTTGTTTCTGGTGTGTATTCCAAGGGGAGGGAGAATGATTTTAACTCAGTAACCTGAATCACCTCCTATCTCAAATCTTTGCGGCATGAATTCTGTATACACACACACACACACACACACACGCACACACACACACACACATAATATGCATGTCAGTGAGTGTGTATTGATAATGTCCATTAGCATATTTATGATCATTGCCAGCCTCTTATTGTTTGCACGCTCCATTAATCTTCATCTGCTTGCCACCGACTGACAGCTCAATCTACCAGGCCATCACTGGGCACACACACACACACACACACACACACAGAATGCATAGTTGTACATAGTGTACTTGCACGAGTAATCGAGGGGCATTGTCTCACATATGCAGACACACACAGTCAGGCGGACAGTGTGATTGGCAGTCACCCCTTCGTGTGTAATCACTGGAGGTTATCCTCCCCAGCTGTGTGGCGTTCTGCTCAGCTTCTCCTGTGCAGCGGTGTGGCGTCATACCTGTGGGCTGTGAGTTCCTCCTGGGCCGTAGGTGTATCATGATAGTGCCCCTTGATCAGGGCGGACCAATGCACGTCAACTCATGGGCACCTCCTCCCTCATGTACAAAGACTCCTTCCCTTAATCACCTAAACACACAAACTTCTGTGGAGAAACATTCAAGTTATTTTACTAAACTTGCAGGCTGTGTGTGTGTGTGTGTGTGTGTGTGTGTGTGTGTGTGTGTGTGTGTGTGTGTGTGTGTGTGTGTGTGTGTGTGTGTGTGCCAAGACTGAGCGCAGCCCAGTGGGAGGTCTGTTCTCCTGTTGTCTCTTTCTTTCCAACAGTGAAGAGCACTCAGGAAGGAGGGATGTCTGGGTGATGGTATATTATACTCACATACAGCAACAGATGAAAGACAGATGGAAATACATCTTATTAAAGCTAATTTTCCAGGTGGTTCACCACCATCGTTGCTTAAACTGAAGGGTTTTATTTCATCTTTTTATAACCCAATATTGTTCTTTGCTTCTCTAAAACCTCTCTGACCTGTTTGGAGCACTCCTTGGTCTTCACGGCGCCCGCTTTCTCAGCAGTGTTGCAGACTGGAGCCTGTCAGAGCAGTTATACTGTATATAACCAGGTCATGTGACACTTAGCCTGCAAACAAGTGGAGATTATTATGTGATTTCTGCAGGTAATTGGTTGCACAAGGTCTTACTGAGGGGCCTCTAAGCAAAGGGGGTGAATATAAATGCACACAGTACTTTCCAGCTTTTACATTTGTTCACAACCATTCTTTTTCCACATTTTTTTGGACCAATTTTGGTAGGTCCCTTCTATAGCCCCCCCCCAAAAAAACCACAAAGACATTACAATTTAGGTCATCATAGCTGTGAAATATATGGACTCCAAGCTGCAGCGATATTATTCTGTGTGGTGATGTAACCTAGTAGCTTGAAAGTTTTGCAAACTGATTTTGCTCATTTTTTCCAAACATTATTGAGAACAACACTACTCTTAAATACCTCCACCAAGGTGATATGAGACTGAAGACTTCAAGCAAACTGATAGCAAAAAAACAAAACAAAACATTATTTTTACTCTATTAAACAGATTTTCCTCGAAAACATAACATGGCCTTCCTCGGTCTTGGTCACTGAACAGCCACTGATCGCATCACATCCTTGGCAGAGGAAATAAACGGCTTGTAGGCAGGAATTTACTGTCTGGAAATCAGCCTTTCTTAGCAGTAAAGACTGCACGTGGATGTAGAAGTTAGCTTGGCTCTCTCTTAAAATCCCCACACATGACTGAGGCTTGTGAAATAGATTTGTCAGCTCTGTTGATGGGTAATGATAAAATCAAATGTGGTAGGTATTTACTTCAGTTCGCACTACATTGATAATTCTAACATATCAGAGAGTTATACTCCAATTCGACACACACTGTGAGTATGCTACTGCTGTCACAAGTGGGTGTTACATGTCTGTGCAATCCATTTCTTTTGTTTCCTTCTTCCTGTTGTATTTCGTTGTGTCTCATCTACCCGTTCTCCATCAGCGCTGGTGAGCGTTTCCTTAAAACATAACATTTTTTACGAATCAACCCGCTGTGAATTACTCGAGTGAGATCTATGGACGTGTTTATCTTTGAGCTATAAGACGCTTTAAACCACCAGTGTACATACAGGGTAGAGCAAGTCGTAACGTTTCTCTTTCCTGCATGGCCATAAAGCTGTTTTTATAGAGGCTATGTATAATATTCAACTATCAGAGATGATAGAAGTTTTATTGTGATCTCCCACAGAGGGTTGAGTTTTATGCAGCTTTAGTAAATCATTCCTTTCCTTGGAGGATATCAGCTTTTGCCTGCGTGAGTAGAGTTGTGCAGTGTTAACATTTATGGGTGGAAGTTAATATATTTGAATAGTTTATGGGGGCAGTAAAGTGTGAAATACATAATTTGCTAACATATACCATGTAAAACGTCTCTTACAGATGAGCTGTGAATACAAATGGTGGTTTTCTTTTGTTTAAGCGGATTCAGTCGCGCGGCGTGGCTCAGAGGTAGAGTGGCCGTCTAGCAACCGAAGTTGAGCTGGTTTGAGCCTCAGTTCCCCCGGGTGACCATGTCGAGCAAGGTACTGAACCCCTAAGTGCTCCCGATGGCCCTGCGACGGACTGGTGACCCGTCCGGCCTCTCGCCTGATGTCAGCTGGAATAGGCTCCAGGCCCCCCTGGATAAGGATAATGGATAAGCAGCATAGAAAATGGATGGATGGATTCTGTCGTTCTAGACCAGTTCTCTCTGTCCATCCCCAATGACATAACTCCCATCAGCTGGAAGAGAATAAAAGAATATTTCATGAGGAACAGTATTTTTTTTTAAATGCATTTTCCATTGATAACAAGTCAAAATATCTTTCAACAACTGGAGTTCCATGGATCAGTCGTGTGGAGGGAATGACAACTATAATACTGTGAGGAATACAACAATATCAGGAGTGCTTTTCCTGATTGAACTGCCACGCACCGCCATTAAAAAATATCATTCTGCATTGAAAAATAAAAGACTGAATTGCATTTTAACTCTTGTCTGGTTTGTCACACAAACGCAGTAAACATTTACTGATCCTGCTGTACATCCCGGCGACTGCACACCTGATTTTATGGTCAAAGAAAAGCTATCAAACGCTCTACTAGACACTTGTAAATAAACACATATTACAAACCCAGCTGTCCGTCTCACAACTCACTCCTGCTTCGTTCCTGTACCATCTATTTTATTGGATTTTCTTTAACTCCTGATTTCAGTTTAAAAGAGAACTGACAACAAAGGTTTAACTCTTGAATCTCAATTGTCTGCAAGATGAAAGTTGAAAATCATTTCAAGATGACAATAAATGATGTTTGTAGAGCGCTTTAGATGACATATTCATGGTGTTGTAGTCACATTATTAATTGATGACCTGCATATAAATAAACCAGGCGAACGTGTACCAGTTATTACTGCATTCTGATGGACAAACACTGTACTGTTAGTAGGACATTTGAATGAAAACGAATCTGTCTTATAAAAGTTGTGTATATATCATAAGCGTGTCTTCCATTCTTTCTCTCAAGCGTGTCAAAAAGCTTGTGAGCGAAATGAATTTGTTTTAGAACACAAGAATCTCACTAACCAGAGAGAGCGTAACTACTTTATTGATATAACCTCATTCATTAGACATGGACCTTAATAACACACAGCATGTGCTGCTCTAAGCACCTTCCAGTACTCCTGTTACATCTTTGTTTTCAGGCCAATGAGTGCATGACCTGGTTAGAGCGCAGGAGGAAGAGTTCAGATTGATGCGCCAACACTGCGTTTCCCTCGTCATCATCTTCATTTAGCCTGTGATTAACTCCCAATCACAACATGTGATTAAAAGTCGGAGTAAAAATATTCCATACATATTTAATACTGCGCTAACAAGGTCCCCAAACTGCCAACAAAATAGATATACACTCAGAACTCGCACACACTCCCACATACATCTTTCCTCGCCTGAGAACACACACCTGAACATTTCATGGCTATCTCCCCCACACCCCGGCGCTGGATAGTTGGAATTAGAAAACCAACCCCGCGGTCTCATTAATTAATTAAACACCATGTGCCAGTGGCACCTGGGTACCGGTTATCACTGCTACTCAGACACACCGTGATCTCAATAACCACGTCACCACAGGGCACACAGAGGCGAGGTGGAGGTGGATGGAGGAGACATTGATTCTTCTTGTACAACTTTGAGTTAAAGACAGTTTCTGTTGAAAGGAAAGCAGGATGTAAGACACCTCAAGTTTCCTGCTGTGTGTGTTTGCCTTTCCTACAAGCATCGACGAGGCCTTTTCATCACCTCATCGTGCAGGACTATGAAGTAGACACATCCTCCTCTTCCTCACTAGTTTCTACATCCATTTTGAATCCTAAAGCCGTCGTTTATATAGTTAATTTCTTAAAAACAGAGCAGAACCAAGCGTTATCTGTCCCACAGAGATTAACGAGCCAGAAAGCCCTGCGTATAACACTTAAGTAAAGATTAAAAAAAAAAAAAAATCAACAAAAAAACCTAGATGATCTCACGCAACCCTGTGGACAGAATTAAGCCTAGAAAGAACATTCAGCATGTTTGCATGATCTCAACAAGTAAGGCATCATCTATTTTAAAAACACATTTCATATTTTTGATATCTTGTGATGTCCTGAGGTTCCTTGTGTTGTTTTTATGTGATCTCAGTGAATCGAATTCCTGAAACAATCTTATTCATATTGAATATAACAATGACTCTTTTATCAATTTGTACCAAGTGTTCGCCACATCAAAAAGCCCACAAACAACAAATGTTGCAGTCATAAACGCAGTCAACAGATTCTGTAGCCCTAACAGACCCCCGGACACTCAAAGATTGTCGTATTATATCGAGCACCATTCTCAACTGCTTTTCTATCTACTCAACAAGGTCAAGGACAAAATGAATCACGTACATAAATCGACAGACACGCATCAATATTCAAAAATGTAGATTTCAGTATCCATTCCAGATTAAACCGAAGCTACAAGCACTAATTAGACCTACTGGGAAAATTAATTGTCAATTCTGAAAAACAAGCGGTATCGCTGTTATCTACATTTCAGAAACGAACTCAGAATCAATAGAAGACGTGAGAGTTGAAAATTCAAAATTCTAAATAAAAAAGGAAACAAGCATCTCTTTCTAAAATGACTCACGGTGTCCAAATGGCAGTGTGATAAAACATCGATTAATAGGTGACATATTATGCAGCCAGGTAGATTAAAGGCTATCAAGGCATTTCAGATGTTACATAACCTGAATATTTGGACCCCTAATTATCTGAAAGCATCTTGCAGTTCATGTTCTGTTCAACTCACAGGAACGATGGACCTTTTAGGGAACTGGAATAATATTTTCCCCCAGCCGACATGGAAACAGGTGAGATTTGATGAATATATATTTAGAACAGCTGAACTTCCTTGTTGTGATCAGGGCTGTTTGTGTGGTTGACAGCAGGAATGCGTCAAAACCTTGAGGCAGTGGCGAAGGCGTCGCTTGGGTAAAGGAAGGACCCGTTAAATTTGGGGGTTGATCCAGTTAACGCACAGAAACTGTTAACGCTTTTAACTTTGGGTTTGGCTGAGGTCACCATTTGTTTCTCGAGATTTATTTAATTGAACAAAACGTTATTTGGAAAACAGGCCGACACAAATATTTAAATTTTCTTTTCGTACCAAGTTAAATTTGTATGTTTGAGTTGAGAATATGAGAGAAGTGATTTTTTTTTTTGTCACCAAATCGTGCAGCACTAATACACATTAATCCATTAATAATGGGACTTTTTCCATTCAGCCTAATTATTGAGATTTTTGTTCATGCCTAACTTAAGTCTGCCAAAAAAAGAACAATGTGGTGAAGAAGTCACTCATCAACTATTAGCCTTTTAAATTCAATCCCACACACCAGTTTCTCCTCATCTGAATTCAGAGAGAACTTTAAGGAGGTTAAAAGCCCGAGGATGAGCAGCTGCTGCCTTCTGTTGTCTCTGTAGGTTGATAAGAGTGTGTCCACTGCAGAGTACGGAGACTTGATCGAGTTTGTGAACCCGTGGTTAGGATTTGCTCTTTGGGGAGTTTACATGGGAGAAGGCCGTGTTATCCATTTTGGAGTGGGAGGTAAAAGAGTGAAATATTACATTTATGATTTTTTTGGGGGGGGGGGGGGGTCGTGTTTACAATAACCCAACTGATTCTTCATACCTTCCCTCCAGATGAGAACATGACGCAGAAGGCGTGCAGAAGCTTCATGCAACAAATGGTTCCGAAGTCAAAAGGTGATCGTGTTCTGAAGAGGACCAGAATCTGCGCACAGAGTATTACTGATATCAAAGTTCCTGCGGGAACCCGTGTCAGGGTCAACAACGACAAGCACCGCCTGGCTCTGTCTCCTCTGGAGATGATGAGGCGCCGCTGTGAGACTTTTCTGCACCAGGAGTTCAAATACGACTTGCTCAACTTCAACAGCGAGCATTTCGCCACGTTCATTCGATCCGGTCACGCCGTGTGCAACCAGGTTTGTTCCCTGGCGAGTGATTGTCGTGGTAAACATTAACGGCAAGAACAAATGTAGTCATTTAACAATTAAATAATTCTCTTTTTTTTTATTTAATTTTCCAGATTCCCTTCAAGAAGCAGGATGAAGCCCACGCAGACACAACTCAAACCCTCCAGTTGATAATGCAGCAGCGCATGGAGACAGAAAGCTGAGATCTTCTGTGATATTTCACGTCTGTTGACTTTATTAATGAGCTAAATAGAAATACTTCACTGATAAACTGTCTGGGAATGTTTCAGTTAACGTCTCGCAGCACAAATCCGTTCAATGAAATGAAAAGGGGAAAAAAAAAAAGGATGCAACATTAACAATGTTTGTGTGACTCCTCACAAACTACTATAAAAGGCCAAAAAAGAGAAAGAAAGAGGAAAAAAAAACTTGTCAACAAAGCGAACCATATAAGAGGCAGGAAACTATGTGTCCTCTTGTTTATTAAGACTTCAGGAATGTCAATAAGAGCATTTCTATACAGTAGGAGGGCTGAGGAGGCCCAGACACAATGACCTTCTGCTATTCTCCTCATTGATAATGACCCAGCCGCTGGCACACTGCCCATCAGCCAGACCTCTAATGAAGCCAAACACTCTCTATCATCTGCTAATAACCTCCACGCAGCAGCAAGAGTCATGGATAGGCCAGCGTCTTCTCAATGCTAGGAGGGGAACAAAGCTCTGGGTGGACAGGAAGTAGTGGAAAGCATCCTGTTTATCGATCTGAGATGGTACACTGCCTGATGGCAAATGCTGGTAACTACATTCTTCTTCTTCTTCTTCAGCCCCCAAAAAAGACAAAGATGACTGTAGAGGGGACGGGGAAAAACAGACGGAGCAAAAACATCTCTAACAATCAATCCTTTTTTTTGTGAGCTCATTTTTTAGGCTCTTGGTTGCTGTGCTGCTACACATATGCAATTACACACACACTTGCAAGGGTGGTATTTTTCAGAAATAAGGTAAACTCGTTACTCTTTTTTTAATTGGTATAGAGATTCTGTCCTGTATCTCAGCAACCCCTCAGGGGACGGCTGATTAATTGTCCCGTTAAGTCCTCATAATACCCCCCCAACTCACACACACACACACACACACACACACATATACATTCTGTATAAGATAACACACACTTCCACTCTCAAGTTTCACAGTTCTGTAGCAAAATGTCTTCACATCACCGGCTCAGGCTGACAATGTAGCGGTGCAGCTGGTCTGAGAAGGCCTGAAGAGAGAACTTATCTTGTACCCTCTTCCTTCCAGCTTGTCCCATATCCCTGCGGAGCTGTGGCTCCATCACCAGCCTCTCCATGGCCTTAGAAAAGGCCTCCGCCGTAGGCTCGCACAGAAACCCCGTCTCCCCGTCTGCCACGCTCTCCAGGGGCCCCCCAGAGTTCACTGCGATAACAGGACAGCAGCAGTACATAGCCTCCACAGGAACTATCCCAAAATGCTCTCTGCTTGGGGTGTACAGCACTGCGTCACTCCCTCGCAGCAGCGCCACCTTTAGTGAATCCGAAGGGGAGCGCAGGAAAGTCACACAATCCTCCAAGTGAAGCTGCTCTGCCAGGTCTTTCAGTTCAGTGTAATGTTGAACATTCTCGGTAACGCGGTCATCAAAGCCTCCCGCCACCACCAGGTGAATGCCTGCTCCTCGGCCTGGAGGAAGCCTGCACCTCAGGACTGCCACAGCCTCCAGAGCCAGTCCCAGGTTCTTCTTTCGTTCATATCGGTTCAGCGAGAGAAACAGGCAGGAGGTTCCTTCGGGGAGAAGCCCTTCCAGGCCTTGTGTGTCAGCAGACGGCTGGTCAAAGGTGCGCGTGTTGAGGGAGGGATAGAGAACGTCCGTCTGGACTCCTCTTAGACTCTGAAAGGTCTCCCTGAAGACGCCTGCGGTGAACTGACTGTTTACCAGAATCTAAGAGGAAGTATGGAAAATGAGTTTATGAGGATCTCACATAAATCTCCTTTCCCTGTTGGTTGGATGGCAGCCTGAGGTCTCTGAAAGTCTGGACTGAAAGTGATGTCATTTTATTCATATCAGGGCTTCATGCTGTATCACATTTTAAATGATCTAATTTAGTTTATTAAAGCCCTTTAGCTGCAAAATGCCTCTATTTTAATATCTTGATTTATTCAACTTTATTCTTTCACAGTGAAGACTTTGACATCTGATTATAATCAAATCAAAAGTGTTTGTAGGCAAACAATTTGAAGATGACAGGGTTTCATGACGTGCGGCTACAAAGTGTTGCACTGGAGACGGACGACAAACATCTGCATCGGCTGGAAAACGTCTGCAAGTGAAGCCGGATGCACAAGTGACGCATCCATGGTGACGTCTGAGCCAATCACAGTTCCTAGCTGCTACACGATAAACTCGCACATCCTGAGCTCAGAGCGCCAAAGACAAGCAATAGTAATCCTGACTCACATCTGGTTTTACAAGTTCAAAAACAATAATGAACATGGATGAGTGATCTCAGCTATGGGTGAAGGTCCAAACCGCAGCAAAAATAAAATTCAATCTGTTTTGTTTTTGTTTTTTTTTTAAAAGACAATCTATGCAGTTGACGCTTTTGATATTCAAATGGAGATGCAATCGTCAACCCTGTCGACCCAGACTGGAAGATGCACGGGGATGAATTCACATTCATGGTCTCCAGAGGATGATCAGTCCTCAGCGATACTTTGGACATCATCTCATTCACCCCTGCCACCATCAGCAGGTCCCAATTCTTTGATTTATGACAAATAATAACTAATTAATAAGCACGTTGCCAAGCTGTAACAGGCCAAACTTGGAGGGTCAATGCTATGTTGCACAGTGGCCACATTAGCATTTAGCACAAAGCTTCTTGCTGAGCCTCGGCCAATTTGTACCATGTTACCTGCGTGCAGCAAAGCTGAATCATTTCTCAGTGGCTGTACTTCTGCCGGGTGTCTAGGTTTTATCTTAGATGTTTGTGTATGAGCCAAGATGGGTTACAGGTATTCATCTATAAGTCACACTGCAAGTCAGGGTAAATGTCAGTGTCTTCACTCCCAGGGGTCTGTGCTTCTTTCCTGTCCACAAACTACAACAGCATGACTCAGAAATAGTTCATAAAATTGCTTTTATCAGGTTAGGAATTCTTTTCAATATTTTATGCATTCTTCATTCTCGCCTGAGCATTTACTCTCAGTAGCCTTAAGAGGCTCAAAAAGCAGGCCACATCATGAGCAACTTTCCAAAATTAAAAAAAAAAAATCCCTATTTTAGTTTGTTGTATTTCATTATTTTGGGGGGGGAAGGTGGGCTGGGCATTCCTTTGTAAAAAAATATGTTTTTGCAGTATGAATCCAATGAAGTGAAGTACTAAATCAAAATCCTGTCTGGTTAAGACATCGTCGCTTGTGACCCTCGGTGTTTACGTACCATATCAGCCATGCCAGTGGTGCGTTCCTCCAGCAGGTCGATGGGAGCTCGGTAGAGCTTCTTCAGGGTGGATTTCCTCTGGGTCAGCAGCTGGTCCGGGAAGTGACAGTAGAACAGAACCTTCTTCCTGTGACGCGACAGTCTCAACACTGGGATACACACTGACACCTGGGGTTAGAATGACAGGTGTTTAAAAAAAACTGTTCCTCCTTCACAAATTAAGCAGTACCAGGATTTATTTATTCCTCTTACAGCAGACTGTCATTTAAAACACGGTTTTCTGTTTTGGCAGAACAAAACAGCCAAAAACTAAAATTAAGGAAGTATAAAAACACAGCTACACATTATAGTATTTAGTTTTATCAGTGATTGTGTTTTAGAGAGATTGGTGGGACCTGAATATATTTGTGTGGAGACTTAACAGTGGAGCGCACCCATAGTTTGTGACATGGTTTAGTCAAAGGGCATGACAGAAAACAGGAGCCATGAAGACAAAGAGGCTGTTCTCTTAAACAATCCCTTACACGAAGCAGAAGCCTCAAATGAACTCAGCAGCGAGACAAACAGTTACAGCGGCTGTGTGACACAACTAACCTGGTCACAGAAGATTACATCATACTCCTCCCCACTGAGGAAGACCAAGTAGAGCGCCACATAGATCATCCTCAGGTATGCACACAGGGCATGTAGGTAACCAAACACACTGGTGGGGAGCCAGTCGCCCACACACATCTGTTTGAGGACACATACACATATCGCCCAGATAAATATAACACTTGTGCATATATATTTGGGATTGTCTGTATTTTTGAGAGACAATATTTTGTGTGTGTGTGTGTGTGTGTGTGTGTGTGTGAGAGAGAGAGAGAGAGAGCATGAGTGAGTGTGTGTGTGTTTGTTTGTTTGTTTGTTTATTTCTTCACACACCACAGGCAGATCTGGGTCCAGCGTCTCAGAGAAACAATGGGTTGGGTCGTAGTGGGCTGTCCAGATCTGGACGCTACATCCTTGAGACTTCAGAGCAACAGCAGCATCGACAACCAGCCGCTCTGCTCCACCTATACCCAGGTCTGGATGGAGGAACACCACCCGCACCATCCTGGACACAAATACACAGAGGAAACTGAATTTGCAATATATTCTCATTCCAAAGAATGATACATTGTAGAAGAAAGTGCCTTTCTCTGCAAGATATCTTTTTTGTTTTGTTTTGTTATCATTCACGTCTACAGAAACAGATAGAGAACTATGACTCCAGTCTCTCTTTCAAAAAGGGCAACTGCATTGTCTGGACTGAAAAAAATCAAGTCTGTGACGCTTAATTCATCATGTCAGTTACGTCTTTAAAAGATCTCCACTTCAAGCAACGCAACGCTGTCTTTTCCCCAAAGTACTATGAGGAGGTCAGCATTATGGTACACGTAAAACGTTAAAATAATTAAGAATGTCACTAATGTTACTTTTTGTTTTGAATAACGTGACATATCTTGTCTTCGGCTGCAGTGATAAACCCATTTGAACTCATATATCTAATAATATAAGCAGAGCTGTTTTTAATCACAGCACAACAACCACGTCTCAGTACAAGTCAAATATAGTTCACCTTTACTTACCTGAAGATAACTCGACCAACCAGTCAAAGTTTGGCTACCTAAGACTATGCTAGTCTTGCTCAGTGTAACCGCAATACTCCTGTCATGAAAAAATACCGTCGGAACGCCATGTTGGCTCAAGTTCTCCGTTGAAGTCAGGCTCCTCGCGCTTCGTGATCGCGCCACAATGGCGCCAGTTTCCCCAATGGAAACCACACGCCCCGTAGCAGACACGTCTTCTTGTGACCCAAGGAAGCTCTTGAGGTTGCCTTTGAATTAAAGTGAAAAAACAATTACCAAATTTCATGGCACATAAAAAATTTACTTTGCAAAATATGTGTCACCAAAGCTGTATGAATTTGTTGCCTTTATATTATATTTAATCGAATTCTTTTAGTGTTTAATTTGACAAGGAGATCAGGCTTGTGCTCGGTCGCCTATATTGGTCTTGCGTTTTACAGTCGTGTCCTTTTTAGACAAGCGTCAGCTTTGTGAGGTCTCTTTTCTTAAGTTTTGACCAGCCATTCATTTAACGTGGACATCACCGAGGAAAGCTTTTAACGGACTCAGCTCGAATCGGCTCTATTGAAAAAATGGTAAGGTTCCTCCTCGTCATTTGCAACTTTCCTACTAAATTGAAGCGGCGTGAGTTGATTCATTTAGACATCAGCTAACATTTTGCTATCTGTTAGCCAGCTAGCTAAGGTTAGCATCATCGTTTGTAGACGTGGCTTTCCCCTCAACTTATCAAATCATGCTAAACAGATATTTTAAGCTGGTTTAGCTCTTGAATAATAGATTTAATATATATTAGGCATCTTGACTTTGTGTCACCAAAGCAAATTGAAAACAGCGAGCTCTGAAGAGTTAGTCATGGCCTGTGCTTTCAATGTCTTGAAACAAATTCACTATCCTGACCAGTTTACCCAATACAGCAAGCTGGCTTTTTTGCTATTTGCTTTTTCGCTAATTGCTATCATCCATATCCGAATGATTTATGATGTTGCTTTCAGTTGGAAGAATGTTTAGTATATGTGTTTATATGGCAATCAGACAGAGTCATAGCAGACACAAACATAACTTGTATATGATTATGAAATGTATGTGTTTCCTTTTCAGCCTGGACCAGCAGCAAGTGCCACCAATGTTGGGGCTTCTAGCCGTTCACCCAGCAAGACAGTGGCTCCCCGTGCAGCAGGCTCCACAGTCAGACAAAGGTGCACACGTTTACAATTATCTTAAAAAAACAAAACCAAACTTAACACTATTGAATACTACCCACAATACAATACTAAAGAAAAGGGAAACTCTTAAAAAAATAAATGAGTGCATACAGAAGCATGGATGCTGCCCACAGTTATGGGCCTTTACAGATGGCTGATTTAAACCCAGAGACATTTTGTGGGGCTTCTGTAACTCTATGACCTTCATAAAAATGGAAAAGATAAAGGAATATTGACTGGGAGAATGGGGGTCTTGCTTGAAGAAGAGTTACTACTCGCTTTGGAAGCACTTAAGCAAACTTAGTTTTTAAGTTTGTCACTTATATGCACGTTGCCTACTAAAACAGCTGATTATTAAAAGTTAACATTAGATACACATTTTACATACATGTATATTTTCTCGTTCTATCTTGTCATGGCATTGTTGACCCCACTGCTGTGTGACATCACACCGAGAGGACTGATTAAAAGCTTTCAGATAGCCCTTGTTTGTGTGTGTCCTTTGTAGATTAGAGCAGAAGATAGATGCTTTGCTCTGGGCTTAATCAGTGTGTAATCAGGGACTGGCTGTTACTCCTCTCGTTATTACCCATTACTATCACCCCCTTCATTACTTCATTAACCTCTGTTTAATCTCATCACTAGAGTGATACTGCCATGAATCATTCTTGCTTTTTCATCACCAGACCTGTAGTTTGAGTTGCACTGTGAACAAGGCGTAGAGAAAGGCAGGTTCCGGTAGTCGTACTGTGACAGTCCCAAAGTCTTATTTCCAGTTTGAGAAGAATGGGCTAAAATGTTTTGACAAAGGGTAAATTATGCAAAACTTTGAATGTTTCTTACAAAATTAGACTGCTCAATTTATAATCTGTATCACAGTAAATTTTGATTAGTAGGTGAAGTACTTTTCAAAGTTGTTTCTGATATTGTGGAACTTTAAGTAAACCGCTGATAATGACACATTTCATAAAACAATTATTGTTTTTTCAAATGTGTTACTTTATAAGTATCTACATATTCTAGACTCTGTGTGTGTTTGTGTGCGAACAGGAAAGCCACCAGTAGTGGGACACGTAGCGGTGGCAGGACCACAGGATCGGCAGGCACAGGGGGAATGTGGCGCTTCTACACAGAAGACTCGCCAGGCCTGAAAGTGTAAGGGGGCACTCACACTCAACCAGGTTGCGTTGCAGCGTGGTGAGGCATTATTGTCACTGAGCTGCACACGTATACTAGAGCCTGGGCTCTTTAGATTTTAGAATTTCATTGAGTCGTGGGATGGGTCAGGAGTAATTATGCTGTACCATGCACAGTACAGATCACCCTCTGAGTGTATTGTTTATCATTTCTGCATCCACTTACGTCTAAACAAATTCTCAAACTAATTTCTGACGCTTATTGTCATTAGCGTTATTCATGCATGTAAAATGGGAGCAGTGTTCAAAGGCAGTCGTGCTCTTGTTCCCAGGAGATTGAGAGGTTTCTAGACATGTGTTCTTGCAGGACACACATACCTAACAACACCCATCTAAGACCAATCTCCTAAACTTTTTACAACCCACCCCCTCTCCCTAATATTAGAGAAAGCATCCTGCCCTCCCGGTCATAGGCAGCGGCGGTTGATCGATGGTGCTGTGCTGGTTATTGAGTGTGTCTCTCCAGGCGAAGGAGGGCACACTCTCCGTACAGTGCTGTATATCGAGTGTGTGTTTGTTCCCACGTTAGACGTCGGCCTCAAAGCTTCATTAAAGGATCCACTCTGAAAGGTCAACTCAATTACAGCCTTCTGACAGGGAGGGGGGGCTGCGGAGGAGATGGTTGGCATGGCGATGTTGCTACTTAGTGATGCGTCCCACCATCCCACTCAGTCCCTCCTTCAGAGATGAGAGCCCCTCCTTGTTTCAGAACCCATCAATAAAATCCACCACTCCAACAAGAAGATTCTCACTCCGGTTGGTGTTACAGCCGAAGGGGGTGTGTGTGTGTGTGTGTGTGTGTGTGTGTGCGTGCGCGCTCCTGTTAGCAGCCTGTCACACTTCTCCATCAGTGTGTGTGGTATGAGTAAACGACTAAAGTTGTGTTAAAAATAAATGCAGACAGGTCACGTTTCGCAATTTAAGTCTGACTGATAAAGTTGTTCAGTTGAACATTTTTTATGTAAATATTCATATTAAAAATGATCAATATCGACCAAACTTTTATCACGATTCAGGGCTATTTTGAAGTGTGGCATTAACTAGATGGAAATAGCAAGATTTCAAAAGAAGATTTGATGCTCTTAATAGGAGACAGAACCTTTTTTTGGATTAAGTTTAGACACAGTGAGCTTTAACTCTCATTATAAAATAAGAGACTTCATCTCTGAAAGAAATCAATGCATGTCCTTACAGTGAAGGCAACCTGAACCACTGAGGACACAAACTGCAGCATAAAAGTTGCACATTTAGAGTAACAAACTAGCAGAGGTTAAATGTCACAATCAGAATCCACATTGACAGGATTTTGATTGTGACATTTAACTTCTGCTAATCAATATGATCTTTGATATGGACTGATAGAGGGACTGAACCAGTGTGTCTGACTGTGGGAGGGGGGAGAGGCTCAGGACGTTGAACCTCCTCCTAATAGCACAGTAGTGAATGGAGACACATTCTTTTCTTCTGTAAATTGTATCCAAAATGTGTGTTTCATTTGCATTGAGTGTCCTCACTAAGATGGCTAAACAAACTGGTTGCAGATGGTGTTTTTTTTCCTCCCTCACAGCGGCCCAGTACCGGTGCTGGTGATGAGTTTGCTCTTCATCGCTTCAGTCTTCATGCTTCATATCTGGGGGAAGTACACCCGCTCCTAAACCCCCTCTGGATGACCTCTGACCTTCGGCATCTTAACTCATCAGACCTGGACCAAACGACAAAAGAACATTTTCCCGACATCACTACAACACACAAACTCAACTTTTATGCAAGACCACGATCTACACCTGATGTGGCTTTGGGGGAGGAGGCCATGTTTGCCCACCTCAGAAATGACGTGTGTGTCCATGTGTTATGCCCCTCCCCTCCCCTCCCCTCCACGCAGCTGCAGCAGCAGCAGCAGCAGCAGCAGCAGCAGCAGCATGCTTCCTGTCACGGCTGCATGAAGGTTCAGCGCAGTGTTTGTGGACTTTGTTGTCTTCAGGCCCCTCAACAAACATACAAAAACATTTCTCCTTGTCGCCTGATGTTTGTTTGTGGTTGTTTTTTGTTAACAGGATTTGTACAAAATGAGATGGTAATATTGTACAATAAAAAGTCAAATCGATGAGGGTTAGTGTGATTTGGAATTGACCTTCTTTTTTTATATTGTAAAATGATTGGACATTTTAAGTTGAATGAGGCTTTTGTGTGTCCTGTGACACACAATGTGATGCTCTTTCTGAAAGCTATACATGTTGCCAAAGCCAGGATTTTGGCCATATGAGAAGTCATTGTTTAAAGCAGGGGGTTTTCAATGGGTGAGGCAATGCTCCAGACAGGTTTCATGGGAAGCTCAGTGAACAGAGGTGAAATCCAATTAATTATCCATGGACATTTTGTAGTTTTGGGGAAATTTTATCATTTTTCCTACTTTCCAAGGGTCCGAAACTAATAAATGCCTTAGGACAGACATTTTTTTACGTATTTGGTGTACTCTGAAATTGTTTAAAACTGCAATATTAGGCTAGCTTGGGTAAATATTTGACTAATACAAAAACAGGTGCTCTATCTAATGTGAGGACCCTCAGTCTCAGACTTGTTTCAGGTAATCATGTCATCCTATGGCTCTGCATGTTGGCCTCAACACACTCATAAACCAAATCTTCCTTTCATGTGCAGAGAAGCCCAGACTTGTTCTTTGCATAAGTACAGCAGCTGCTTAAAAGTGAGGTCTGACTGGGTTTAAGTGTCAAACTCTGCATACTTCTGTAGACACCCAGAGGCATCAGGCTGCTGCGAGCTTTGTTTGCACCGTCACCAAAGCTCTGTTGTTGTGTTGCTTTCAAAAAGACTGCAATTGCTGTCAAAAGTTTTTCTTTTTTTTTTTTTAATTAAGTCTCTGTGTTGCAGGACATCGGCAGGTTACTTAAGTCTGGTGGTGAACTAAAGCCTTATGGATTGAAGGAAATTTGATTCATGAATATCAGACAACCTACTTTGTCATCCATTTTCTTCCTCTTATCCTGTTAAGGGTCGTGGGGGGGCTGGAGCCTATCCCAACAGCCTTTGGGTGTGAGGCAGGGTTCACCCTGGACAGGTCACCAGTCCATCACAGGGCCAACACATAGAGACAGACAACCATTCACACTCACAGTCACACCTACAGTCAATTTAGAGTATCAATCAGCCTCGTCCCCTCTTGATGTCTTTGGACTGTGGGAGGAAGCTGGAGTACCAGAGAGAACCCACACAGGAACAGGGAGAACATGCAGACTCACACAGAAAGATCCTGTGCTGGAGCCAGGACTTGAACCCAGAACCTTCTTGCTGTGAGGCGACAGTGCTGACCACTGCACCCTTATTTAGACAAAAAGCAAATTTTAACATCTGTATTTTTTCATGTGTAAACAGAAAATGTAGTTTAATGGCATTAGGAAACTCACTGAAATCTACCAAAAGTGTCTCCCAGCCTGAAATACTGATTTGCATAATGAATACTGAGAATATTTACATGTTTCACCTCATGGGCTGCATCTGCATGTTGCTCAGGTGTTTTTATTTCTTCTCCTGAGGGGGGCACTGCAGACTATTTCCTGAGTGTCTCCAGCTCAGACGAGATGAAGCTCAGTCCTTGCTATGAACACATTTTGTGGGTTTCATTTTTTTCCCTCCCTTGTTATATCATTATAATGGCTCTGTGGTGTAATATACTCATATCACTAATTTAACGCTTAATTAAACGCTTATTGATGAGTTAAACTGTTAGATAATCCTTTGCGTCATAAAACTAAAGATTTTGTAGTGTTGAGTAATTAAGTCTCCATGAAAAACTAAGTTATCTAAGATTTGATATTTCTCCTTGCAGTTAAATAACGATGATGATGAGATGATGCTGTGTCTACTGTCTGCTGCATGTTTTCTGGTTGTAAAATCAGTTCAGCCCAGACCTTCATCACCGGGTCATCAGTGATGAATATGAAACCACCAGCTGTCACAGCTTGTGTGTGTGTGTGTGTGTGTGTGTGTGTGTGTGTGTGTGTGTGTGTGTGTGTGTGTGTGTGTGTGTGTGTAAGAGAGAGCTTGTTGGTTGTGTTAAACGTAGCATTTGGGCCCTATTCATTAATTCATCATGGTGCCGTGGCTCTGCTTCCCCAAAGGCTCCCAGTGTTCGTGGCAATCTTGGGCACCGTTGCCACACCACAGTCCCTCTTGTCCCTGTCCAACATGCACACACTCAGATACACTGAAACTCCTCGGCCCAATTCACGGTGGCACAACACGGCAAGGAGCCAGAATAATTCAACGTTAACGATTAAATATGGAGGAGCTGTGGTGAGGCAGAGCTGAGGAGTCGAACAGGCCCGGGGAGCATGCAGAGCGCCATGACCCTCTATACTGCTGCGACCTGTCGGTTTCAACTCTTCCTGACATCTCCTATACCTGACAACTCTGTTTCATCAGGCTCACCTGACCTGGGCTGAGAAAAACCCATCTCCCTTGCGAGGCTATTATCATTTGGGAGTCTCTTATCAAGTTAATTTATCATTTCATCCTATAAAACGGTGCGTGAGGGATATTACTCGGACTTTGGTTTAGAAATTGTACGCGACAATGTGTAATGTGTAATAAACTTAATGAAATAATTAAAAGACATACATGATAATATTCGCACATTGTAAGTTTCGCTAAAAGTCTGATGTGCAAAAATGTGCCAACATTCACTTGATATTGCAAAGCAGCTGGAAATCAGTCAAGTTGCTCAGTAGCTCCATACCACAGCGCCAGCACCAGTTTGTGTTTTTTGATCACCTGTCTCAGTCCAAACTTGCAGAAATGTTTTTCAGAGGTGAAACAAATGCTTGCTTCTTTGTTACCAGTGTACTTGACCTAGCACCGCATCAGAATGTGTGTTTTCCTTGTTTTCTCAGCATGTAGGAAAATAAAGGTCTTTCACTTTAAATGACATTTTTCTAGACAAGCAAGACAGTACCAATGTTACCAGTCAACGAGCTGCTCCGTGAGCTCTATCTGTCTTCGTGAGACTTGAATTCTGAGGAGAGTGATTTATCAGAATAGATACATTTCCATCAGTGTGCGTGTTGAGCAACCAAATGAATAAACCAAAATTGCTTTATTCTATGTAAACTATACAAAATGTGTGAGATGAAGAGTGAGATGAGAAACTAGAGTGCTTCCTCTCCAAGTCTCTTTCACCAGAAACCCAGTTCCTGTGAAGAAACCACATGCTTTTACAAGGGAAGGTCCCTTAGACAAAGAACACAAACACAAAGACAGACACACACACGCACAAGCATGCACGCACACAATGAGGCCCAGAGATGTTTCACCCTGCAGGTGAACACAACTATCAAGTTCAGCAGAGAGCTTATGATCTCAAACTTTCCCTTTAAACCCTGTACCAATAAAGATTTCTTTAGATAAGCGTGAGCGCCCGTCGGGCACACGCAAGTGTGTCTCAAGTGTGGGTCTGAAGAGGTGTGTGTGTGTGTGTGTGTGTGTGTGTGTGTGTGTGTGTGTGTGTGTGTATTTTTTGAACAGATCACATGGTTGGTAAAGCATGCAATGGACAGGCGGGTAGAATCGACCCACTCTGACTGAGCATGTGAATCCTGAGGGATGTCCCAAAAAGTGAGCGCCACTAGAGGGGATGCAGGGACACTGTAACGTGAATGACAGACACAAACTCATTAGATAACCTCCTAATTCTTCTTGTTTTTAATGCCTCTGCAACAGCAATGAGGGTGAACAGAAAAGCTTTTCTCATTTAACAATAATGTGATATCTCAGGAATTATTGAGAGAATTTCTTTAAATTTGGCTCAAAACAAAACAAAAAATAATACACATCCAGTTGGACAAAAGGAGAAAGTGGGGGTCAAAGGTCACAGTTACACATCACAGGGGGATGCAACCACAATGTGATATTTCAGGTTGTGTTTGCTTGTAATCAGAACAAAGGTGTGCTTAAATACTCTGGAAAGCACATAATTATCATTATCATTACAACTGAAGAAGAAGAATTAGTTCCAGTAAGGTAACATTTACCACAGAACCGGTTATTATTTAGGTTTCATGAATGATTCTGTGACTGTGGATCTGTTGATCATGAGAACAGTGATTAGTCAGCAGCTAACTGGTGCAGCAGTCTGTTAATGGTCAGTAGCCCAGCCTGAGAGGCGAGAGCTTGTTCACTGTAAAATAATCTGACTCCATTTTTCTGCCATCCAGATGACCCTGGTCCCTGTTATGTGTATTGTATGAGGGTCAGGTGGTTCAGTTAGTGTGTGTGTGTGTGTGTGTGTGTGTGTGTGTGCGTGCCTGCATGCGCGTGTGTGTTGTGTGCCGGGTCTTTCTGGATCTTCCCTCAGACTGAAATCAGAGCCAAGGCTGATTATGTATCTTCCAGAAACTCATCTTTCTGATCCACCGTGTGACACTCGCCTTGTGCTTATTACATGAAAGCTGAGTGGTGTGGAGCCCCCTGACCCCCAGAAAAGGTTTCATTATAATTGGACAATGAGGTAACTGCTTGAATTTCCTTTAAAATGTCAGTTGTACATTCTATTGGAGCTGTAATAAGTTCCAAATCCAGAGGTTTTATTCATCTTACGATCACTTGATAATCTACTGACAAGACAGTTCGAAAGAAAAAATTATTCTAGCATCTAGTACATTTAGTTCCATATAATTGTGTCCATAAATGTTAAATACTAATTAATAAGCAGTAAAGTATCTTCAATAATTCCAGTATACTTTCTGGATCACTGCTGACTCAGTGAAATGTTGTCATAAGACCAGCAGTCATTTTCTATAACCCAACATTATCATTAGTTAGTTTGAACATAAACCAGGTACTGATTCCTGCTTCAGTGAGTGTTTGTTTAATTCAGTGAAAGCTGGTGTGATTAGATGAACTGCAACAAAAAGAAAATGGAACAAAGAAGAAGTAAAACGCTGAAAAAAATAGTAAGTAAAGGGAAAAACAAAGAGAGGGGGAGTTAAGAGAAATCAAAACACCATAAATAACTACAGGAAGATGGAAAGAGGATGGTGGGAGAACAACAGAAGAAACTGAACGGTTCTAAAAGACCCTTGAAGACACTGTAGTCAAAAGAATGGAAGAATGTGGAGGCTCAACAAAAGACAAAAAACAAGCGCAAAACTAACCTGATAGGAGCAGGAAAGGAAACCATATCAACACATATTTTCCTTTTAGATGAAAGGACAGCAGGTTCAGTTAAAAAAAAAAAAATACACTCACGTATTAAGTAGTATCTCGAAAATATACTGTACTCATCTGACTTGACACACATGGACCATGTTGGTGTCTGTGACCTTTTAACACACTTATGTCTCCCCTCCCTTTCAGTGGCGGGGGCCACGTCACGCCTGGTGATGCCCCGTGTGACTGCTGAAGGCATGCAGGGACAACTGGGCTGTGATGCCTGTGACCTGTGGGGGACACATAGGGGCGGGGGGCAGGGGGTTGGGGGGTTGAAGGGAGTGACACCACCGACACCGCTGATGGTCTCAGGTGTCAGCCTTGTGCTTTCTAATATTAAAGACACCTGGCCTGGGGACAAGCGTGTAGCCGTGTGTTTGTAAGCGTGTTGTTTCTATGTAGTGTATTTTTAGACGGCTGTATTTTCCACTCCTTCTGCAGAGCCACCGGGGCAGCAGCACAGAGGGGACATGGGGGGGCTTACGGCGAATTATTGAGAATATATGAACAAAATTTAGAAAACATTCTGAACCCTAAATTTAATGACAATTCAACACTCACTAAATTCATTCAAGAAGCAGCGCTGCGTTCATTTCATTGAGTCAAAGTATCTAAGCCTCCATAAATAGCAGGAACGGCCCATATAATGAAGTGCACAGTGTCTCTCTTAAGATGCCAGCTAACAGATTTCATTCTGTGATTCATTCTCTTGGCTTGCTCAAGCACTCCTAAATCTCCTACAATACATACAAATAAGATAAAACAACATTTTGTGAGTCAAAGAACAAGCTGAGCTGTAATTCTCGGTAACACTGCCCATCGTGTTGCTGAGCTTAGTAAGAAGATAAGAACTGCAATTTAACGGATGACTGAAATCTTTTGCATTTGTTCTCTACAAATTTGTGAGTCACGGAACGTCGATAGACATCACAAGTCAACTGAAATTCGAACCTGTTCTAAAAATAAAAACCGTATTGACAGATTTCTTGACAATAACATCATGCTTCATTTAAATGGGAAATCTTAGTTTATTTAATTGCTGAGGACTGCAAGACTGTTTGTGTGTGCATGTGTATTGGTATACATACTGCAGATGCATGAACAAGGTGTGTCGCTCCTTTGTTTATTACATGTTTCATCTGCCCCCATTGAGAATGACTCCATCCCACTCCCTTTCGCTCTCGGCTGCAGGCCAGGCAGTCTTGTTAGACAGAGGTTGTGGTTTTGTGGTTTATGATTTCAAAAACCTTTCACACGGTGAGTTGCGGCGTTGATGAATAAAGAAGGCTGTCGAATACCATGAGAGCAGCATGCGTTCACATGTCTACTGAACAGACACCGAACATGCTGCTTTTCTAATCAACTAATAGACCACAGACTGGATGTTTTCCTTAAGATATTATTTGTGGGAGTTTCCTCTTAATTTGAACCTGAAATACCAGAATTTTGGAGGATCATACCAGATGAGCCAAGCTGAGTGCAGTAATTATACTTGTAAGCAAGCCACATCCAGCAGTCATTGCAATTACTCTGCTTGCTGTGTGTCTTTTTGGTCTCCAACAATTTGCAGAGGGGAGACAGATAGCAGAGTTTTTTTATCCTGAAAGTGAAATGAGTGCCATCAAAACCAAAACATTAGATGAAACTGAACTGAAAGTTTAATTCCCAAAGATCTGTAGGATTTCAGTGTCGCGTGATAATTATTTGTAGATTAATTACTTCTAACATCACGTATTTCACCAATTTATTTACATACAATTAGATAAGAGATGGTGGCACGGTGGTGCAGTGGTCAGCGCTGTCGCCTCACAGCAAGAAGGTTCCGGGTTCGAGGCCCGGCTCGAGCACAGGATCTTTCTATGTGAGGGTCTGCATGTTCTCCCTGTTCCTGTGTGGGTTCTCTCTGGTACTCCAGCTTCCTCCCACAGTCCAAAGACATCAAGAGAGGACGAGGCTGATTGATACTCTAAATTGACTGTAGGTGTGACTGTGAGTGTGAATGGTTGTCTGTCTCTATGTGTTGGTCCTGTGATGGACTGGTGACCTGTCCAGGGTGAACCCTGCCTCTCGAACGAAGGCCGCTGGGAAAGGCTCCAGCCCCCCGCGACCCTTAACAGGATAAGCAGAGGAAACTGGATGGGTGGATAAGAGTTGATTTAAAGTTAAAGGTCAAATACCAAGTCAGGAAATGTTCCCCTCTTTTCAACATTGCATCCTTTATTTAGTCTC
Source organism: Aulostomus chinensis (assembly GCF_037954235.1). Taxonomy (NCBI): domain Eukaryota; kingdom Metazoa; phylum Chordata; class Actinopteri; order Syngnathiformes; family Aulostomidae; genus Aulostomus; species Aulostomus chinensis. The sequence goes on along the minus strand of NC_141330.1, from coordinate 12,087,888 downwards.
AAAGCGTAGTCTTTCCTCACCTACACACTTCACCATGCAACACAATGAAGGAAATATTAAATAACCCACGGATCTCCCCACAAAACATCTTGCAAAACATCCTCATCAACTACAACGTATTACTTCTGACTTTATTTGCATGTATCGGCTACCTGATTTGCATGAAACATGTTTGGCATGTTCACTCCTTCTCAAGAACTCTGTCTGAGCATGTTACAGCGTGTGAGTGTGAGGTTGAAGCAGGTGTATGTGTATTATGCGATTTTATGTCTTAAGGGAGTGGAAGCGTTCAGGGAGTGGGGGCATAAAGAGAAGAATTAAGTTATGGCTGCAGCTTTAGAAGAACTCTATGTATGTATTAACAGTTGCTGTACCTGGACTTTGACTAATTCATGCAGAAGTCAGGATAACTTGTGTAACAGTCATTAAATCAGAAAGTAAAACTCTAACATATAATGGCAGTGTTTCTCTAAACTCTTTATACTGTGACCTGCCAGGCAACAGCTGCAGTCTTGACACACTGCCCTGACTTACACATCCTCTAACCCTGTTATGCAATCTCCTCTCTGCTTATGATGCCAGAATTTGTATACTGGCATTGTTTACTTTTACAATCTTCATGCTATGGACTCACAGCATTTGCACATACTGAAGGTGACTATAGGCTCCAGAAATGACTTTCTCTGTCTGTCTGCTGCCTACCTGCTGCAGGTCTGAGCAAGGGCATTCCCTGATAATGATCAATTATATATCAAGATGTGCTTTTGGGGTGGTGGTATGTATGTTTGTGCATGAATTGGTGTGTGTGATCATGACAATGCCCTTGGCGATAGAAAGACTACTCACCTAATCACAAGCCAGTCCACAAGTTATAATTCACCCGTTGCCTCGGGGTAGGGTGTGTGTGCATTCGAGTGTTTGTAAGGTGTGGATTCAATGTTAAAATGTAAGCTGCTTTTATGGACACAAACAATCTAAAACCACTTAATTGTAGATGCCGTGTGCATTTGACAAAAGCGTCTGTGACTGGAGAAAAGATTATTTTTTGGTGTCGGTAGTTAAGGGAAGGGTTAGGGTTGGGTAACAATGGTTAGGGTAGGTCTCTAGGAATGAACGCACCGGTACAACCTTGAGAAGAATTTGAGTACATCACATCCTGAAAAAATGCTCTACAAATATTTTTTTTTTATGAATTAAGTATTATTAGAGAAGTAGGTTGGTACAAGAAACCTCATAGAGAAATACACCCTTTACTGATATATTTACCCTATCAAATATATTAGATATTATATATATTCATATATTACTACAGATTAATGGTAGCACATCAGAGCATCTTCCAACGACCAGTTTGATGTTAATCTGTACATGCAAGAGCATGTAGCAAATAGCTGATATTTCATAGTATTTATATTCATATATATGTAAATATACACACATATATAAATACACACACTCACACACACACACATACTGTATATATATGTATATATGTGTATATATATATTCATATATTACTACAGATTATATAAATATATACTGTGTGTGTTTTATATATATATATACACACACACATACATATATACTGTATATGTATGTGTGTGTGTGTGTGTGTGTGTGTGTGTGTATACAGTATATAGTGACATGTGAAATATGAGCTATATCTATATGCTGGGTGGCACGGTGGTGCAGTGGTCAGCACTGTCACCTCACAGCAAGAAGGTTCCAGGTTTGAGTCCCGGCTCCAGCACAGGATCTTTCTGTGTGATTCTGCATGTTCTCCCTGTTCCTGTATGGGTTCTCTCTGGTACTCCAGCTTCCTCCCACAGTCCAAAGACATCAAGAGGGGACGAGGCTGATTGATACTCTAAATTGACCGTAGGTGTGACTGTGAGTGTGAATGGTTGTCTGTCTCTATGTGTTGGCCCTGTGATGGACTGGTGACCTGTCCAGGGTGAACCCCACCTCTTGCCCGAAGGCTGCTGGGATAGACTCCAGCCCCCCCCCCCCGACCCCTAACAGGATAAGCAGAAGAACATGGATGGATGGACGGAGCTATTTCCTACATGCTCTTGCATGTAGAGATTAACATCAACATGTTGTTGGAAGATGCTCTGATTTGGGCGGTTGAACTTGTCCATATCCTACATTTTTCAGGCAAATACTTAAGATCCAAGTATTTACAGGTTTTAAAAGAGCAGAAAGTATGTTTTTAAAAGCAATAACAACTCATAAGAACTGTGACAACCCCATGTTAATCCTCTAACAAGAAGGATTTGGAACTACCAGCTTAATCCTAAAATTGTATAATATGGTCTCTCTTGACTGGTTTGTCCACCTCGTCCATTCACCTCATCCTCTCAGGGCCTCCTTCCATGAATAAATAGATGACAGGAAGCCCTGGTGAAAAAAACAGAAGAAAGAGAAAAAGGGAAATCTGCTGGGCGAGAAAAATGCAGACTTGCAGATTTTTCTCACAAGAGTTTTGTCACGGTGAATGACTGATGAGAGGGGCAGACGAGTAAACATGGCAGTGGAAGCATGTTAGCTTTGAGCATTGGACTGCGGTTGTTTCTCTGTGTATTATTAATAAGGTGAGAAATACAAAGAAACACAAGAGCTTGTCTGTTTAGCGGGAAACTTTTAATTATTTCATGAGCGCTTTTTCATATTGATGACTCGTTAGTGAGTCAGTGATTTGAAACCAAACAAAATTAACTTTTGATTCAACTTTTGAAAACATGGTAATGACCTTTCGGATTTCATTCTTTTCGTAGTCAGACAGTTGGGTCTGGATTAGTCACAGATTTACAAAGTAACTTACAAATGCGCGCGCGTGCGTGCGTGCGTGCGTGCGTGCGTGTGTGTGTGTGTGTGTGTGTGTGTGTGTCTGCACGCACGTAGGGCTCTGAGGCAAGGTAGATCCAGGTTGCCATTGAATGTCAAGTTTTATATTGTCCCATCATTGCTGGATCTCTATTATTCATGGGATCAATGCTCATACCCTTCCAGGCCTGATACAGGACGACCTGTCCCCCTCAGGAACTTTCCATCCCTCTCTGCATCTTCCCTCCTTCATATTTCTCAGAAGATTATTTCCTTTCACTTCCTGTCGAGATTCATTTTGAGAGTTGTGAACATGAAAACTCAAAGTGTTCACCACAAGGGATGACAGCCAGTGAGGACCATCAGTACCTCTGACACCTCGACTGACAGGGCTGTAAAGCCAGTGGCAAAAGGGGAGAGGAGAGTGGGGAAAGGCGTAAGGAGAGGGAAACAAGGTGACAGAAATGCACGGTGTAGGGGTGGCTGGGCGTCAGACACCGAGCAATGACCAGGGAAGTGTAAACTTTTGCTGTGCAACCCACAATTTTGAACTATTTCTAAAATAAATCTGAGTCACCTACTCATAAATCCCTGTTGCTCTTGTTAGTGAGCAGCAATATGATATTATTTGGGAGCTTTGCATGCAAAAGTAAATAATGTGCATTAGGAAAGAAATAAGGAGCAATTTCTTTGCTTACAATGAACCAGAAGAACAATTAGCAGCAGCCAAGAAAAAGCTTTGATTAAAATGACAAAAATGGGGGGGGGGGGACTAAATCTGAAAAGGAAGGATAGAACAATGAGGAACACTGCGGTCGATCCTGTTAACACTTTCCACAACTCCTCCAAATCTCAACATGCACAATTTCCACCCACACAAACACAAATACACACAATGTATTCTTCCATGTGGAAAACCTGATTGGTGTGCTGGGAGCTGGAGGGACAGGGAAGGAGGGAGGATCCATGCATGCTACTTGATGCCTCCCAGGTCCATCAAATATGCACATTTTACAGCACAACAACCATCATCGCTAGAGAGCAGACAGACTCGACTCACGAACCGTGAGATTTTGACTTGTCGTTCCAGGAAAAGCGCAGGTGTGCGCACATGTCAGTGTGTTATTCAAGTGTACAGCAATCAGCCATGGGCATGAATAATATAAACAATGGCTCCAATTAATCAAATAAATCATCTGATTGAGGCAGCAGTGAAACTGCTCACCTTCATGGAACGCAGCCATAAATTAAGTTATTAAAAACCCCGTCTGTTTAGATGTGAACAAGATTACACGAAGACCAAATGCAAAGGAGATTTGGAATTAGAAGCAAATCAAAGTGCAGATACACTTAATATTTCTTGCTTTTGTTAGCATTCTGAGATAGGACAATAATCGACCCAAATGTTCAGAAGTTTGAGATTTATCTTTTTCTTTATGCATAGTTTGTTAATCTGAGTTTGATTTTCTTTTTCATAGCAAATGAGATAAAAGAATCCAAGCTAGCATTTTCTGTTGAGAGTATTGTTGACTATCTTGAACTCCGCGGGATAATATTTCTTAGTGGCCCAAAGCATGTGTGCTTTTAAAACAGCCACAAAAAGGAGCTACATCAGTTTGTGCACACTTTTCAAATTTTTCAGTAAAAAAATGAAAATGTTAGATGACCTATACAGAAGTCTTTGCTCTTCCTGAGCTCAGACTGCATGACATCTAGTTCCTGAGAACTACAACTAAAAGGCCCTGGGAACTACAACTACAACTAAGAGAGTGGCCAGCGTGTTTGTATGTCAGTCCTTGTGGCGCTGACGTCTCTGGAGGGGTACATGTGTGCTCCTCTGCGCTGCGGCGAATGCGGCTGTGCGTGGACTCCCGGGCAGTGATGTCAGCACACAGCCTTCGGCCTCGGTCAGTGGAGGTTTGGGACCACAAAGAGCTGCAGCAGCTGGAACAGACTCCTGAGGGAGCGCTGGGAAACTGGCCACAAAACTGTGGCTGAGCAAGCGACGGAGATAGGAGACACCCCCCTCCCTGTCTCCCTGCAACATGTTATTAGCAGAGGAATTGTGATGCTGCTCTCTCTTTCTGCCACATTGTTGTGCGCACTTACTAAAATCATCTCATGTCTGCATGAGAGTGTGTGTTGCGCACAGGAAGCATTTGTGACGCTCTCACACCGCCCACCATAGACATTACAATGGAAAGCCCAAGCAATTTAACACCCCCACCCCCACCCCCCCAGCCATCCCATCACACATGGAAAACTACCATAGAATGGCCCTATGGCTATAGTGACCAGCTGGCAGGAACACTCACAAACACCAGCTACCTTACGGCTGAGTCAGGACACATTATTCTTTGTATGTCTGTGTGTGTGTGTGTGTGTGTGTGTGTGTGTGTGTGTGTGTGTGTGTGTGTGTGTGTATGTGTATCTGTGTGTTTGGGGACAGTAGAATGATGATGGCAAAGCAAGAGGGTGTACACACATGCTTCCCTCTTGACACGTGTGAGGATAAACATTGATTTCCTTGACTGACGTTAACACCCTGTTGAGTAAACACAC